>NC_064621.1:92470989-92779918 GCF_023898315.1 Schistocerca nitens | reverse complement strand
TTTGTATCTCGGATTTAATACCGAATACCTTTTCATCCACTTTAGTACAGACTAAGGGCTCTATTTGATCTTGGATTTTAATTACTTCAGTGTCAAGTCTTTCATTAATGTCATCAATTTGTCCCTGTATGTTGGCAATATTGCCATTGATGACAGTAATTTCGCTTTTGAGGTTTTTAATATCATTACTCACAATGTCTACTTTTACATCAACCTTCTCAATCTGGTTACTAAGATTCTTGCCCTGCTCTTGCATTTGTTTACTAATATCACTACCCTGTGTTGTAATTAACTGCCCCTGTGCTGCAATTAGCTGTCTTTGTTCTACATTTTGTTGCCCCAGTGCTGCGATTGGTGCATTAATATTGTCATTTTGTGCAGCATTTTGTTGTCCCAGTGCTGCAATTTGTGTTGCAAATTGCGCAGACAACATCCTGAACAAATCAGTCACATCTGGTGTCTTTTCACTTTTATTTTCTATCGCATTTTCGTGTTCAGATCCTACACCCCTTTCTGTTTTTGGTGATTCGAACATATCCTGCGATTCATTAACATAGCCACTGTCTTCCACAACATCGCTCATATTGCCTTGCATAGTACTAACGACATTCATAGCTTCTATCTGCTTATTAACATCGGCATGGTATCGTACGTAATTTAACTCGCGCGTAATGCCATCTGTTGGTGTGCTGCCTGAACTACTCTCGATTACATTCTGCTCTCGCGTATTTAGATTCCTTTCTAGTTCCCTGTCCATTTTAGCTATTACTAAGTAGTGATACCTTTAATTTTCAATCTAAGCTGAACTTTCACTATCCGTTCTGTTAACTAATGTACAGGTTCGTGCCGCTGGACGTTCTATGTTCACTCTGTGTTTGTAAAATGCTTACTACTTATAATTTTTTTTCCGCTTGTAGGTGCAAATTGAACAACGTCCTGTCACGCGGCGCCACGTATAACACTACAGCAGCATATTTACGTAGCTTATACTATGAAATACCAAATTTGGTTTATTACGTATTATGCCCTAACAGAACAAACTGGTCCTGTCACGGTCGCCACGTATAACACTACCCGTCTGCTACTATTGTACCATAACCTTAAAGCTGGAAACAGGCTTTGAAATAAAACTATTTTGTTATAGCAATTATGGTATGAAGCAACAGAGCAGTGTTACCCTCTGGGAGGATTTTTGTTAAGTTGACCGTGTTGTGCCTAACGGAAATGGCTTACCGGAAATGAAAGTCAGAATTACGTAAATATTTGAACAGTACCAAACAAAATTTTGTCTATCTGCACTGTTCAATGGATAAAGAAAACGGCCGCCAGCCTAACTAGGCAAGAGAATGATTAACATTCTCGTTTAAGAAAGTAGGTATAAGGAACTATGACGGACAAACACAGCCTAGACTTGGCCACACGTGAGTGCAATGAACTCTGACACACAAATGTTTTAAGATTGAAGCTAACAACTGGAGTAGCACAAAAACTATTTGCAAAATTACAACATGTACAGAAAAACACTATCACTTTCAGGGCTTACACAAACTTGAGTGGTCTTTATACTGTTAATATGCACACAAGAGAGACAAACACTTAGTAATTATAGACATATAATTTCCTACTATGCAGTTTTCCACTTTTTCTACTTCGAAACACAATATTAACAAAATTGCAAGAACTGACTCACCTTTTAGAATTTACTCAGGTATCAAGGTGATCATTAGCTAAGCAAAACTTTAGAAGCCTCAGTCTCAAGAACTTTAATTTTGCAGTTGGCAACAGCACTTTAATAAGCAGTTTTAATAGGAAAATTATATTCAGCAAGCAACATTTACTTTAACTCACTCTCTTGCCACATTAACTTTAACTTTCTTTTTACTGAGTTCAAGAGGCATAAATTAGCATAACATTGGTCATAAAAGTTCTTTCAGTAGGGATACTCGGTGATTACTTTAGTTCAAACGGAAAAGGACCCTGAGAGGTGTTATGATGAGCAGAACAGTCAAGGTAGGTACATAAATTCAGATACGAATTACCTTATATTTCAGCACAATCACATATCCATTACGCTGATCCTTCACTGTACATTCTTATAGTGATATATTGCAACGATTGCGCAATGTGGTGGCCACAGCATGTTGGTAGGTGGAATTGCAAGCAAAACTGCTGGACTCTGTCATTTCTTGGTGGCGATGATAGATACAAATTCCAGAATAGCCCAGCTATTTATCCATCCATCCGAGGCATTGGAAAATAACAGAAAAGCCTCTCTCGAAACCAGCACTATGCAACTTCTACACGGCAGTGCACAGACTCGTAGCTCATCTCTGACTGCTGGCTCGTCCTCGACTGACTATCAGTTCCACCTTTTCCACCCAGGCCAATCACATTTTGCGCGCGCTACCCAGTTCCGTTCCCGAGGGGAACCCCTACACCTTTTACATACAGAATAACTAAGAGCCCTAAGTGAGGATCAGCAGTTTACATAACAGCAAACAAATACATTAAATAAGACAGAACCTTTGCACATATTAACATGTCTACAAAAATTATTCACACAAAATTACAATCATATACAGTAAGTTTTGTTCCCTCCAAATGGGACAAAGAATATAAATTGTAGATACACTACTTTGCATTGAACCAAAACATGACGTCAAAGTTTGTACAAAGAAATGAGTATACAATTTTGTGTTATCTATTCAATCAAACACATTTACAGAAGCTCAATGATGAAACATAAAATGAACAAAAAGCAAAATAAATTAGTAGAGCATTAGAGCCATGGTGTTACACATGCCCCATGTTTCGTTGAAGTTTCCTGTAAGGGATACTTCAAGGAAACATCCATAACACCTAAGTGGTGTTGGCTAAAGAAAAAAAATTGTACCATCCAACTTCAGTTGGGAGAAAAAAAATACACATATTACAAATATACAGTATATACACTAAGGAGATTCATACACTTCTTCTAAAAACATTTTTAAACTAAGACATTTACAGTAATTTTCATCCACAGACTGGTTTAAGGAAATTAATTTTGCATCATTGCACAAGATACCTTTAAACATGTTCATTCATACCCACACAGTTCAAATAATAGACAAACAATACACAAAATAAATCTGCATATTAGGAGAATAGGTATAGCCTTCAAATAAAAGAAAAGGAAATAAACACACATACAATAGCACAGAACATTTTAACTCAACAAAACAGAATTTTGCGTTTCAATGTTTTTTAAAGAATGTAACTTTCAGAGACACATACGTATGTTAATGATCATAGTACTTTTCACAAGGTTCAGCAGTTGATGTAATGTTCAAAATTTCAGTTTGCATCCATCAATGCACAAATATTTACACAAACAGCTATGAGAACTTTTTCCAACTGACTCTTTAAATACAAAGTAACTTTTCAAGGTTTTTTCAAAACAATTAACTTTAAAGCTGCTCTTCATTAATAGCAGTCCAAACTGTTTGTTGCACATAAACACATTAACCTATTCAGAACCTATCTTTAATCATCACTGCTGTGTTTTAAAACAGACAGTCCAAAACTTTAAGTTATTCCAAAAAAACTAGCATCAAAACATCTACATCTATTTGAATGAGAATTGATATATATTTTATAACAACTTTTCACTGACTTTAGAAAGAACAGTCAGTTCATAACACATTGACCAATAAACCTAACTAAGTTCACTGCTTGCCTCAGCATAAGCAGTCCAAGTTACTCATCTGCCTATTATTGGTTTTGCAGTCTTTATATGCAAACATTTAGACACAAAAACACAATTTACATTAAGAACACTAAAATACACATTTTTAAATTACACACTGCCCCATCCTCTAGGTTTGGCAGTTCATGACCACTTATCAGCTCCTTGCCCCACAATGGCAAGTCCTTTGGCTACTGCTCACATAGCATATATGGTAGTCCTCAACTTCAGGACTACAGCATTTTTATTGTTTTGTCTTGTTTTGCTGCCCAACAACATACTTTTGAGCAGTTTATTCTCATCATCTTTGTGTTTTTCATCATTATGTCACATCTTTGGTAAAATTTGCATTAATAGTGCAAAACATAAAACCTGCAACTTTGAAACAGTAATTAGACACTGGCAACAAAATCATTTCTTTTCAAGTGACAACATCGGGTAATATATACATTAATCAAGAAACAATTAAATGTCATACTTGGGGTCAAGTCAATATTAAGAATTTCTTACTACTCCTTTACCATTGCTTTTCCACACACAGTTAGGTCATTACATACATCAAGTCCAGACAATAATTTTAAATCCTATTGCAAGTGATTTCTGCCTACCTTTTGTGGTACTAGACACATGCCTCTCATACCTATTTTTACATACATTAGTCAGGTTCATCTCCTCAGTTTTTAACACACACAGTTTTTTTTTCAACATCATAATTATCCCTATTTTCAGAAACACATTTACATTGAGTCATATTACAATATTCATTTACCTTGTTTTCAGTATTCTTACCTTTTCACATCCGTTTTTCTCTTTCCAATTACTTTTTCATTACATTTTCTCTTTACAGTATCCACAATACTTACTTTCATATTGGTCATTTTCTAGTGTACCCAATTTAATTAT
Source organism: Schistocerca nitens (assembly GCF_023898315.1). Lineage (NCBI taxonomy): Eukaryota > Metazoa > Arthropoda > Insecta > Orthoptera > Acrididae > Schistocerca > Schistocerca nitens. Next base: position 92,775,291 of record NC_064621.1, on the reverse strand, counting down.
TCATTTATTCGTCCACAAACAATACACAGTATCTCACCTTATTTCTACACTTTTCAGTCTATTCTGATAGAGAAGATGGAAAGAAGATAGCAAAAGTTCTGAATGATGAAGAGGAAGGTTGGCAGCACGAAAAGAAACGGAAATAGTACTGGCAACGACTCGGGTCCCTGGTGCTCGTCAGGCACCTGACAATGCAAAGAGTGCATTGTCCCCTGAGGGTACAACAACCCTCATCTGAGGACATGAATCTTTAAATAAACCACATACTGCAAACATAAGCCCTTTCTGATTTTTAAGCATATTAGAAGTGAATTATTATCTGGTGGAGTTCTTTGCACTTTCATTAAGTTACCATAAGCATCATTATTCATAAAGTTTTAAGGTTTGCCTCACTACATGCCCCTAGCCTCATAATTAGGCTGGCAACAATAAGAATTCAATTGAAAATAAACAGTTCCTAAGCAAAGTCAAACAGTACACTACAATAAATGAACAACAAACTTCCACAGGCCTCGAGGTCAACAAAACGATAATTCACTTTCAGGTAACACTCAGATACAATAATAATAAAGTCATGCATTATATTAAAATATATATACATACAGCATCCTGCCCCCAGTCTCTTCATTAACAAGGCAGTCTTTTATGGTTCAAAAACAGTGACTTAAATCTGGTGGCTTTTTAGGCCTCCTATTTTCTACATCTTTCACTATGCTATTCAGATCTTGCCAACGTTTTGTTTCATCAGGTGGCTTTTTAGGTTTTGGAATTTCAAAGTCCTTAGCAAGGTACATAACCTCCTGTTCTGATATTACCTTACCAGGTGGTTCTTTTTGTTCCTGTAATTCACATTCTTTCAAAACATTTGTTAAGGCTTGCCCCAGTATAGTATCATCTGGATGTTCCTGTAAATTATGCCCCTGTGTTACATTACTGAATAATTCATTCGGTTTTGGCCCAGTTCTACTTTCTGTATCTTTCTTTGGAAAAATGTCACTAATTTTTTCGTACCCTCTGTCAGTAAAAGTATATTCACTTTCGTTTACACCTGCAAATTCATCGTCACTAGAGTCAACACTACTCTCTTCCTCACCATCAGATTCACTTAAGTACGCTACTTTTGAACAACAGGGAAAGTTAGTACATTCATTCTTATCTGTATTCATATACCTTTCATCATCTGAACTATCACTGATTTCATTTTCGTCATCAGATTCGAGCAGGAATGCAACTTTTAAACAGTGAGGCAAATTATCACTAGATGTTTCAGTCACTTCGTATTTCGACTCACTTTCTACACAATGTACACCGTTTGGGCAGTCAGACACTTCTGTTATATTACTTTGAATGATTTCAGCCTTAACTTCATACTTAGTATAATCGTCATATACTTCGATAACTTTCATTTCATTTTCTTCCATGCTGTCATTTTCAGGCAATCGCGCGAAATTACCACACCCTTCTATCTCAGAATCACTAAACACATTTCCATCAACAACAATTTTGTCTGCACAGTTTACAATGCAATGTTCACTGACGTCCTCCTTTACATCATTTTTACCTATTATTAATTGAGCACACGTCTTTTGCGTGGCATATTCTGCCTCCCTTTCCTCTTTATTCATCATAACTCCTCCCACATCTACGTCCTTTACCTCATACACATCATTAATAGTGTCAATATTTCCCTTTTCACTCGCCTTTTCTGTCTCCCTTTCATTCTTTAATAAGGTCTTTTCGCACGAATCCGATACGGAGTTATCTTTATCATACGACGCATTAACTTTACTTTCATTTCTACATTCATCTACTACTGAAACCGACCATCGGAAGTGTCCGATCCCGCCTCTTCTGTCTCTCTCTACGGTAGCCATCTTGTTCTGACGTCTGCCATTTGTGTCTGCTGCCAAGTGCAGTGTACGCTGCTCTGGTAACCGCTGGCCCATGCACGAACGGTCACGTGACTTCGCACTGGGAACGCCACTATGTATCACTCCGCGTCCGTCTGCTATAGCCGCGCCCTTAACCTTCCTGACCCGTAGTTTACATCTTTCCTGCTCGAATCTAATATTTGACATCTTTTCTTTGGGCTCAAAACCAGTTTCCGTGTGAATCCGGCCCGTAACACACGCGGTTTTCAGTTTTCCATTTCTTCTCTATTTTGGAAATTCCGCGCCATGTATCCTCTGCCGCGCGTCGTAAAATTTCCCCTGCCTCTCGCACGACCTCTTTGAATCGTGTTTACACGAAATCTATCATTTTCCTGTCGTTCGTTTTGGTCATTACTTTCTCGCGAATAATTGTTGTTATTATGGGGACGGGACTCGCGATTTCTTCGCCAGTGATCTTCATCCTCTACCCTTTCCAAAAACGCGGAAAAACTACTGTGGGTACTCCCAACATACCGTTTAGAATCCTCAGGCAGTTTCTGCCAAAGAACCCAAACGATCTCGGCTTCAGTTCTTCTTGCTTTTAGGTGTATTAGTTTTCTGTACCATGATTCGCAAAACTCTTTCATGGTTTGCCTGCCTCTGATATCGTACAGTCTGGCCATTAGAAATTCACGCCACAACTGGTCTTGTTTTTGTTCTGACCAGTATTCGTCAATAAATTTTTGCTTAAAATTTTCGAAAGACATCTGGTTTGTATCCAGATTCAATCCCCACCTTTTAGCTTCTCCCGTTAATGCACTAATGACAACATTGATTTTTTCCTGGTCAGATAAATATTCAGGAAAGTTCCTTTCGCAATTCTTAACAAAGTCTAGGGGGTGCCATCCGTTATGTCTCTTTGCAGGGTCGAATTTTTCTTCGCCCTCTAATATTTTACTGAAAGGGATCCTTTCTGTAAATTGTGGAGGTCCTGTTCGCATTTTTCTTTCCAAGTCATACATTTGGTCTTGGATTTGTGAAGTGTTATGGTCACACTTCTTTTCGCAATTAACAATCTGTTTGGTTAGTTCCCTACTTTTTTCTGTTACAGATTGTTTAATCTGTGCAAATTCTGTGTTACATTCTGTTTGTATCTCGGATTTAATACCGAATACCTTTTCATCCACTTTAGTACAGACTAAGGGCTCTATTTGATCTTGGATTTTAATTACTTCAGTGTCAAGTCTTTCATTAATGTCATCAATTTGTCCCTGTATGTTGGCAATATTGCCATTGATGACAGTAATTTCGCTTTTGAGGTTTTTAATATCATTACTCACAATGTCTACTTTTACATCAACCTTCTCAATCTGGTTACTAAGATTCTTGCCCTGCTCTTGCATTTGTTTACTAATATCACTACCCTGTGTTGTAATTAACTGCCCCTGTGCTGCAATTAGCTGTCTTTGTTCTACATTTTGTTGCCCCAGTGCTGCGATTGGTGCATTAATATTGTCATTTTGTGCAGCATTTTGTTGTCCCAGTGCTGCAATTTGTGTTGCAAATTGCGCAGACAACATCCTGAACAAATCAGTCACATCTGGTGTCTTTTCACTTTTATTTTCTATCGCATTTTCGTGTTCAGATCCTACACCCCTTTCTGTTTTTGGTGATTCGAACATATCCTGCGATTCATTAACATAGCCACTGTCTTCCACAACATCGCTCATATTGCCTTGCATAGTACTAACGACATTCATAGCTTCTATCTGCTTATTAACATCGGCATGGTATCGTACGTAATTTAACTCGCGCGTAATGCCATCTGTTGGTGTGCTGCCTGAACTACTCTCGATTACATTCTGCTCTCGCGTATTTAGATTCCTTTCTAGTTCCCTGTCCATTTTAGCTATTACTAAGTAGTGATACCTTTAATTTTCAATCTAAGCTGAACTTTCACTATCCGTTCTGTTAACTAATGTACAGGTTCGTGCCGCTGGACGTTCTATGTTCACTCTGTGTTTGTAAAATGCTTACTACTTATAATTTTTTTTCCGCTTGTAGGTGCAAATTGAACAACGTCCTGTCACGCGGCGCCACGTATAACACTACAGCAGCATATTTACGTAGCTTATACTATGAAATACCAAATTTGGTTTATTACGTATTATGCCCTAACAGAACAAACTGGTCCTGTCACGGTCGCCACGTATAACACTACCCGTCTGCTACTATTGTACCATAACCTTAAAGCTGGAAACAGGCTTTGAAATAAAACTATTTTGTTATAGCAATTATGGTATGAAGCAACAGAGCAGTGTTACCCTCTGGGAGGATTTTTGTTAAGTTGACCGTGTTGTGCCTAACGGAAATGGCTTACCGGAAATGAAAGTCAGAATTACGTAAATATTTGAACAGTACCAAACAAAATTTTGTCTATCTGCACTGTTCAATGGATAAAGAAAACGGCCGCCAGCCTAACTAGGCAAGAGAATGATTAACATTCTCGTTTAAGAAAGTAGGTATAAGGAACTATGACGGACAAACACAGCCTAGACTTGGCCACACGTGAGTGCAATGAACTCTGACACACAAATGTTTTAAGATTGAAGCTAACAACTGGAGTAGCACAAAAACTATTTGCAAAATTACAACATGTACAGAAAAACACTATCACTTTCAGGGCTTACACAAACTTGAGTGGTCTTTATACTGTTAATATGCACACAAGAGAGACAAACACTTAGTAATTATAGACATATAATTTCCTACTATGCAGTTTTCCACTTTTTCTACTTCGAAACACAATATTAACAAAATTGCAAGAACTGACTCACCTTTTAGAATTTACTCAGGTATCAAGGTGATCATTAGCTAAGCAAAACTTTAGAAGCCTCAGTCTCAAGAACTTTAATTTTGCAGTTGGCAACAGCACTTTAATAAGCAGTTTTAATAGGAAAATTATATTCAGCAAGCAACATTTACTTTAACTCACTCTCTTGCCACATTAACTTTAACTTTCTTTTTACTGAGTTCAAGAGGCATAAATTAGCATAACATTGGTCATAAAAGTTCTTTCAGTAGGGATACTCGGTGATTACTTTAGTTCAAACGGAAAAGGACCCTGAGAGGTGTTATGATGAGGAGAAAACTCAAGGTAGGTACATAAATTCAGATACGAATTACCTTATATTTCAGCACAATCACATATCCATTACGCTGATCCTTCACTGTACATTCTTATAGTGATATATTGCAACGATTGCGCAATGTGGTGGCCACAGCATGTTGGTAGGTGGAATTGCAAGCAAAACTGCTGGACTCTGTCATTTCTTGGTGGCGATGATAGATACAAATTCCAGAATAGCCCTGCTATTTATCCATCCATCCGAGGCATTGGAAAATAACAGAAAAGCCTCTCTCGAAACCAGCACTATGCAACTTCTACACGGCAGTGCACAGACTCGTAGCTCATCTCTGACTGCTGGCTCGTCCTCGACTGACTATCAGTTCCACCTTTTCCACCCAGGCCAATCACATTTTGCGCGCGCTACCCAGTTCCGTTCCCGAGGGGAACCCCTACACCTTTTACATACAGAATAACTAAGAGCCCTAAGTGAGGATCAGCAGTTTACATAACAGCAAACAAATACATTAAATAAGACAGAACCTTTGCACATATTAACATGTCTACAAAAATTATTCACACAAAATTACAATCATATACAGTAAGTTTTGTTCCCTCCAAATGGGACAAAGAATATAAATTGTAGATACACTACTTTGCATTGAACCAAAACATGACGTCAAAGTTTGTACAAAGAAATGAGTATACAATTTTGTGTTATCTATTCAATCAAACACATTTACAGAAGCTCAATGATGAAACATAAAATGAACAAAAAGCAAAATAAATTAGTAGAGCATTAGAGCCATGGTGTTACATGTTCAGTGGGATCAGGATTCAAAAGGTTATTGGAAATATTAGACTAAAGACACATAATGTGTATCCACAGTACACTTGCCCTGTAGTTCTAAAAATGTCACGTTGGTATCTCCACTGCAAAAGATCCAGATTAGCCCCTATTCAGATCTACGGGAAGAGGGAGGTGCCCATGACATTGAATTGTCAATGAAAGGGTAACATTCGGACGAATCGCAGCATGGAATGTCGGTGATAGGGAAACAGTAAAACCTGGAAATTGAAATGCAAAGATATAGTGGCGGAAAGATGGTAACGAATTCTGGCCAGACAAATATAGAGTGATATCAACAGCAACAGAATACGGAATGAATAATACTCGCTCTCAATCTGAGAGGAGGGTAGAGAGTGAGTTACTGCGGACATTTCGGTTTGTACGGTTGTTACCCTCAGAACCAACGCCAGCAAGAGTACATCACATATACTTGTCGACCTCATAAGTGAAAGATTTGAACGTAGATGAACTACGTCAGGTTATTGAACTAGTATTTCGGTATGTACAGGAAAGAATTCAATAATCATTGGAAATTATCACACGGCAGTAGGGGCAGGAATAGAAGAAAGAGTTGCCAGAATATGTGGCTTCGTACTAGGAATGAGAGAGAAGAAAGATTAACTGAGTTCTTTAATTAATTTCATATACTATCGGCGAATACTTTTCCAAAATCACAAGAGGATGAGACATATCTGAAAGAGGCTCGGGAAGATGACAGCTGGATTACGTCATTGGCAGACAGAGATACGTATATAAGATTGTAAGTGTACCAAGAAGCATATACAGACTCAGATCGCAATTAAGTAATAATTAGCAACCCACCCTGGCTTCGCACGGGTAGCGTTAAGTCTCTACATGTGGATGACTTGTTTATAATATGTAGAGATATATAACAGGCGTTCAAAAAGAAACGAGCCGGAGTCTGGAATGCGCCAACCGGTGACAGGAGGGTCATATCGTGACGTGTGTAACGAGGTGTGGTTCCGACCAGAGCGTGGAAGTTTGCAGCCCGTCGCTAGGGGCACGCATGCACGTCACGTGACTGTACAGAGCAGGCAGCAGCGTGCATCAATCGTCCAACGTTGCCAGTCGCACTGTAACAGGACATGGAGGCGTCGAAAGAAGAGCAAAGAGGTGTTCGTTTTCTGACAGCGGAAGGAGTAAGAGGAACGGACGTTCATCGACGAATGTCACAAGTGTACGGCGAACACTGCATGTGCCTTGCAAGGGTGAAGGCGAGGCACAAACGCTTCAGGCAAGAACGGGTGTCGTTAGCCGATGATGCACGGTCTGGAGCACCACACTGTATTACTGATGACATCGTCCAACTGGTGGATGCTCTCATTACCCAGGACGGCCGACTGTGAAAGCCATAGCCGCCGTGGTCGGATTGAGCGTCGGAACTGTTCACAGCATCATGAAGGAACGACTGCACATGCTCAAAGCGTGTGCCCAATGGGTACCCCACAGTCTTCAGCCACACCAGGAATCATGTCGAATGGCCGTCTTGCTCATCGGCAGCGCTGTCCTCGAGAAGGGAATGCGTTCCTGGCACGAGTGGTGGCTGAAGATGAGTCATGGTGGCATCACTTCGAACCAGAATCAAAGCAGCAGAGTCTCCAGAGGAAGCATCCAGGGTCACCACCACCAAAAAATTCCATCCACACGAATGCAGGAAAGGTTATGCTGACGTTCTTCTTTGACCAAGATGGCCCCCCTCTGATTCATTTTCTGTAGCATGGGACAACAGTGAATGCCCAGCGTTGCTCGCAAACCTTGACCACCCCTCGCCAATCTATCAAATGGAAACGACCAGGCAGTCTCACCTGTGGGGTCATTCTGTCCCATGAGAACGCAAAGCCTGATACGGCCAACACAGTTGCGACACTCCTGCAGATATTCAAATGGGAAGTTCTCGACCACCCTCTATATAGTCCGGACCTCTCTCCCTATGATTAAGCCATTTTTGGTCCCCTTAAAAAGGCTCCGGGGGGGCAAACGTTTCACCTCGGACGACGACGCCCAGCTATACGTGCGGAACTGGCTAACATCACAGCCCCGGGAATTTTATGAGACAGCCGTTCACCGCCTTGTGTCACAGTGGGACAAGTGTCCCAACAGCCAGGGTTAATAATTCTAACATAAGGTACTGGTTGCTGTAATTATGTCTCCGGCTCGTTTCTTTTTGAACGCCCCTTATACAGAAATATTTCTCGTGAATCAGTCTATCAGTGAAAAGCGTGCCAAAGGTCTACAACAGTTCCTGAGATTAGGTTTCACATACAGGCAGAAATATGGGGCTGGGGATTTTAATTTATAATATGTGTGGATGAAGAGTGTAACCTCCCCACAAAAAAATATTAATTAAAATTAACCAAGTGTAACCTCCCCATGGAAATAATAATTAAATGAATTTTAAATATTGTAACCTCTGAACAAAATTTGGTTCTCATTTATAGTCTCCGTGCAGAAATGCATTCACATTTAATGTAACCACAAAATTCAATTCCTAAACCCGGAAATAATAAAAAAAATTCAGTAACCTGGTAAATATAATGACGACAGCAGCGCTGCGCCTCGGCCCTGTATTCTGAATAAAAAAGCAAAAATTTTTACCTCAATAAAAACTGCGAATATATCTGCTCTTACCTAAAAAAATTTCGGCACAGCTTCGTGCAATGCTGGCCTATGCTTTGTGATTGGTGAAAGGAATAATTATCCATTGGATATATTCTTTAAATTGAAATGAATGCCTTTTTTTAAAACAAGAAAATTACTTTATATTATAAAAATTATTATTGGGACATTTTTTTAAAAGAAATTGGATGACAGTTAACGTACATTACTAGATATGCGCAAGGCTGCTTCTTTACGTTCTACAATAATACTCATCGTCCAGAGTCCCGACCAGAGCAGACTGCAGACAAGCGCAGACACGCTCAGACTCCTGACTACTGCCGACTCACGCAGACTACTGACGACTACTGCAGACTCACGCAGACTGATGCCGACTAGCGACAAGCAACAACCAACTACATACTGCTCTCTGGTCAGAGACTCTCCTATGCCTTGCCTATTGCAGGCAGCGCATACCGCGCATACCTCTTACAAGAGTAAACTCAAGTTTAGGGGAATCGACCGGAAGAATTAATCCGGAAAGGAACGGGATACTGAATCACAGAGGTGTTACGAGCTACGTTTTAAGATATTACGTTAATAAATACTGGACTTATCAGTTCAGTGGGACAGGAATGGATATCTAACAAAAGTGCAATCACAGAAATTGGACAGACAGGCACATGGAAGATAGCCGTTAAGAGACTCTGGGAAATGGATGCAATACCTTAACTGAGCGACGAAATTAAGGAAGCACAAAAGTATTCACGGAAAGTTAGGAATACAGCAATGTAAGTCAATTACTAATGAAATAACAAATGCAGGGAAGCCAAGACGAAATAGCTGCACGCACAATATGATTAAATAGAAAACACAATGGGGGTCGGTGAGAGTGATTCAATATCCGGAACTGTCAAAGCAATTTGCAGCATCAAGTGTGCAACGGGAATTCCACTGTTAAACGTAGAAGACACGATAAGTTGAAATAATACAATGTAAACTTCTTCGGATCGGAGGAAGACGTAGGAAATCCAGTATCAGAATTCAACAGAGTTTTGGAAGACTTGCGACTGGATAAGGGAGAACAGTTGATGCCGTTCCCTCGGGTTTTCAAGGACCCTGGGGAGGGAGCGGTAAGTGGCATCCAAAAGTCTATTCAACTTGTAGCGTAATATCTATGACATTGGAGACATTCCTTCGGACTTTCGGAAAAATATGATCCACATAATCCCCAAGGTAACAGAGGCAGGTAACTATCGCTCAACCAGCTAAACAAGTCACGCAACCACCCCGCTGTCAAGAATAATGTACAGAAGAATACAAACTGAAACTAAGGATGTGGTACACGACAGTAACTTTAGCTTTAGGAAAGGCAAAGGCACCAGAGGTGTTGTTCTGACGCTACACTTGATAATAGAAGCAAGACTTAAGAAAAATCGAGGGACATTCAAAGGATTTGTCGACGTAGAAAAAAAAAAAACGTTCAAAAATGTGAAAAGGAGTGAGATGTTATAGATTCTGGGGAAAAATAGGAGTACGCATCAAAGGAAATGGGATTATATACAATACCTTCGAGAATCGAGAAGGAACAATAGAAAAGTAAAGGGGTTTAAGAAAGACATGCAGATTGTCATCTTTGCTGTTCAAATTATACATCGAATAAACAATATTTAGCCTACAAGGCTATGTTAATAATAACATTCGTTATTCTCGGGGTCTTTAGCTGTGGTATTCTCATTAAGATCTTCTCGATTTTAAAAACTGCGTGAATTATAATAAAACGCAGTGGCAGCGTCTGAAAGCTTCCAGAGCGAACTGGACTGACGCATGTGCCAAAGACAACGTGGGTAGCGCCTAGCAGTTCCGTCTCGCCTCGTACCAGAGAGCACGGGCCGTGCAACGACTTAGTGACGTCATAGCAGTCGGCTTGTCCGCCACAATTCGCGAACGCTCGGCTCCAAGAATCAATATTTTACTCAATATGTAATTGAAAAAGTACCCCTGCAGGTCTTAATTTTGTCAGGTTGTGTTGAGAATTTGCATGCATTTAGTCACGCGGTCAAGAAATATTAAACTCGTCTGAAATAGTCAGTTAGTCCCTGTCAGAGACGTCTGCTTGCACTCGTAAGACCTGTAGTGTCACGTGCTGTGACGTAGTCACCACAGCCTGTCCTTCTCCGGGGCCTCACCTCGAACTGGTACCACCCTCCAAACTGCCGCTCCCACGTTCCTACAAGCATGAACCCTAACTCCTTTCTTCTGTTCCAAAGTACACTCCCATGCCTTATTAAATGTGTACCCCAGATCTACAACTTGCTTCTGTTTATTCTAATTTCTGCCGCTTCTTTGATAACAGCATCCCAGTATGATGGTTTTTGTGCAAAAAATGGCGTCTTTGCAAACTGGATTTTATGCCCGTTTTTTAGGCAATGTTCAGCTACGGCCGACTTCTCATTTTCCCATTGTCTCATATGCCATAAATACTCAGCACAACGCTCAGCAACAGTGCAAATAGTATGACCCACATAAATGCTACCATATTCACAGAGACACTTTACACGCTAGGAACACGAAGATCTATGTTGTCTTTAATGGGGCGTAACATATCTCTTAACTTGGAGGCGGGCTCCATGTCTCTGCAGAACGCTTCTTTCTTGCTAGTAGTTGCTCCACGATATGGAAGGAGCGCGGCTGGCTTCGCCGATTCACGAGGCGTCTTTCGACTCTGGCACTGGAAAACTTTTGGAACTTCTCTCTCTCTGAAACCATTTTCTCTCAACACACACTTCAAATGCCGAAATTCAGATTCTAGATGTTCCTCGTCAGGAATCATCCTTTTCCTGTGTGCTGACGTGTTCAGGACTTCTTTTTTGTGTACGGCGTTAGTGTTGAGGTACCGGTCAGCATGCTTACGTTTCCCGTCCACTGGATGACCAAGCCGGCCTTCTGCCTTCCGTTCCAATAGAAAATCCAAGAACGGAAGCTTGCTACCCCTCTCCAACTCGATAGTAATTTTAATGTTGCGATAGAAACTGTTAATGTGGTCGATGAAATGCTGCATTGGATTTTTACGATGAGGTCATATCAAAAAGTGCTCCATGAAGAAGTTCGCGACGGATGGAGACACTGGGGATGCCACGGCTGTACTATCCGTCATTACATTCGTTTCTGTACAAAAATTACGTTGTCAACAACGTGATCTGTTGAATGGAGCCGGCCGGGGTGACCGAGCGGTTCTAGGCGCTTCAGTTTGGAACCGCGCGACCGCTACGGTCGCAGGTTCGAATCCTGCCTCGGGCAGTAGTTCTAAGTTCTAGGGGACTGATGACCTCAGATGTTAAGTCCCATAGTGCTCAGAGCCATTTGAACCATTTTTTTTTTTTTTTTTTTTGTTGAATGGAACTGACAGTTCAATGATTACAGGTCACGGAATGAGAAGAAATCAAAGAAAGACAAAAATAATGAGGAGTGGCAGAAACGAGACTACCGACAAACTTAACATCATAGTTGCTGACCACGAAGTAGACCAACTGGAGGAATTTTGCTAGGTCGGAGGCAAAGTAACATGTGACGGACGAAACAAGGAGGAAATGAAAAACAGGCGAGCACAGGCTAACGGGACATCCATGTCCAAAAGGAGTCTACTAGTATAAAATATAGGATTTAATTTTTAGGAGTAAATTTCTCAGAGTGTCCGTTTGATGTACAGTTGTATATCACAGTGCATCACGAACGGTGGAAAGACTGGAAAAGACGAGGAGAGAAGCGTGTGAGATGTGATGCTATAAAAGAATGTAGAAAATTAGGATCACTTATGTGGTTCTCTGCAGAATCGGCAAAGGAAGGACTAGAAGAAAAATGCTGATGCGAAGGAGGTACTGGATGATAGCACATGTTTGAAGATATCAGAAAATAACTACCACGGTAGTAGTGGCAGCTGTAGAGGGCAAAATCCATAGGGATAGACAGACATTGGATTACAGTATAGCCGGCTCATACTCAGCGAACGAGCATAGGGGCGCAGATGTGGAGGAATCCTCCATTGCCATTTTAGGCAAGGTCTCGGTGGAGATGGTTTGCCGTTGCCTTCCTACGACCTGTTATGAAATGTCGGGTGTGTAAATGAGTCGTTTGGACTACCGTGATGAGTGCTCGTGCATTGCACTGTTGTGTTTGTGTTGTGATGCACGAAGGAAATGGAGAGGGTGAAACTCGGTCATTTAAACCACCAGCAGGATGCCTACCAAATGGCTTCTAGGGGAAACAAAAGTTTAATTATTAAGTATCTTCGCAAGCAGAATAGAAATGTGGAAAACAGAAAACACAAGTCCGAAAACAATTTATTGGACTCACCAAAACGACACAATAATACAATCTCCAAAGGAACAAGACTCGATCCCAGCTACGGATCGTCACAAATACAAAATAACAAATAATAATACAAAAGAACAGTCTCTTCACGCGGAGAGGTCACCATCAAACTATTCTACGATGTCAAGATGTTCGTCAACAATACCAAGTCCATCTGCAAGAGATCGGCCAGCTAGAAGAGGCGTTTCGCCATGGCTGCGGGGTGGCACCTCTGTAGACTGCCAAACGGTACGTCGAACTGGCTTTTGAATGAGTGCGCCGCCCTTTAAAGCCCGTTTGGCGGATGTATTTGCCGCGACTATTTGTGATACGTGCCTGGCGTATCAAAGTAGTTCCTGGGCTAGGTGCGACCTCTGGTGAAGCTATTCTGCATGCTACGCGAACGGGTAACGGTCCCTGGCGGCCGTTGGTGGAGACCTGGTGTTGTGGCCGCCGGTAATATTTGTGTTGGCAACACGACGTAGGTTTTCCTGGTGAATAAACGCCCCGTGATGCAGGCATCCCATGTTGGTTGGACGTAAAGTAGGATGCCGATGCAGTAGGCACTAGGATGTCTGAAGTAGGCGGCCACAGCAGATTTAATTTTTTTCATAGAACTATTTACTACATTTAGACATTTAAAATGATGTCGTAACCTGCTCATTAAGAGGTATACGGGGTAAACATTAATAAAACTGGCAAACTGCAGGATGGATTTCTGATTAGAAATGAAAGAAAAAAGGTCCTATGAACATGTGTCTGGAAATGCATTATGGCGATTTTAGATGGCACTGACGAAAGACACTTCCTGTGACAACGTTCCGTGTGTTCCTTGTGTGTTGCAGGATTCATGCGGGGAACAAGCATAGATGGAATGAGATTTTCACTCTGCAGCGGAGTCCGCGCTGATATGAAACTTCCTGGCAGATCAAAACTGTGTGCCCGACCGAGACTCGAACTCGGGACCTTTATAGAAGAGCTTCTGTAAAGTTTGGAAGGTAGGAGACGAGATACTGGCAGAAGTAAAGCTGTGAGTAGCGGGCATGAGTCGTGCTTCTGTAGCTCATTTGGTAGAGCACTTGCCCGCGAAAGGCAAAGGTCCCGAGTTCGAGTCTCGGTCGGGCACACAGTTTTGATCTGCCAGGAAGTTTCAAGCATAGATGGAGTTTATGTACGCCCAAGAAGATGGGAACTGTCGAGAGGCAGCACCACTGTAGCGAAATGAGTAGCCTCACAGACATCAACCACATCACACAATATTTCAAGCTCTTTTTTGGCATTTATATGATCATGAGTCCTTTCAGACAGTCGAACGTGCAGAGAGGCGGTAGACAGTGTGTACGGGAGAGTTTGGGGACCGGGTTCTACAAGATATTGAGACGAACCTAGTACATGCACCAGGAAAGTGGCTCGCCAACATGGTGTAAGCCAGGGCTTAACAACTGGCCGGTTTTGAGCGCGAGTACTCACGTCTGCTCAGGCACGTGCTCGCGAGCAGGTGCAAGGTCGCCGAGTAGGGAGGGAGGGGAGGGAGGGGAAATGCGCGCGCAGGATTGAATGTGATCTCGCATTCTTAGCAGATTTAACTAGCCATCTGAATGCTTTGAACATTTTACTACAAGGTAAAGATCTGCTAATTACTCATTTCATAGATCGAATACGAGCTTTTAAAATGAAATTGACACTTTTTGTGAGTCAGCTGGAAACAGGAAACCTAGCTCATTTTCCTAAATTATCATCCATGCTAGATGTTCACAAAGACTGTGAACGTTATTCACATAGTTTAGTTGATCAGCGCTTTCAAGATCTGACAGCACTAGACAGTGATTGTGGTCTGTTCTCCTCTCCATACTCAGCGAATATTTAAGAGATTCGTCCTGAGCTGCAGCAAGAAATTATTGACCTGCGGTGTGACAGAGAATACAGAGACAAATTTCAAAACAAGAAAAACATTTTGGAATTCTACAGACACTTCCCTCAGGATAGATTTCCTCGTTTGCACAAACTGGGGGCTACAATAATATCAACGTTCGGTTCCACGTATGTTTGTGAACAACTGTTCTCTGCAATGAAATGTAACAAGACGCGCCTGAGAAACGCATTGTCTGATCGAAATTTAAACTGCACGCTGCGCCTAAAATGCACAAGAACAATTACTCCGAACATAGACGCAATTGTAAAGGGCAAAAAGTACAAGTTAACCGAGAATCCCACACTTCAGTGACACCTTTTATTGTGTAACAGTTCACAAATTAATGCCAATGTAGAGGCATGCACTAAGCTAATAAAATTATGTGGCATGTGTACAGTCTCCTTTATTTGTTTCATTTGTCGCAGTAATAATTCGTCAGTGATCTCCCTGCAGGTGGCCGCGGATTTACATTGACTGGCGGCAGCTGTTGTGTGCCCCACGTGACTCTCCCCACTCTCCGCTCTGGTCCGGCAGTGGGGGTAGCGTGCTCGCGCTGCTCCATGCTCGCGCCTTGCCGCTCACAGCTTTGCCATGCGAGGACGTATGTTGTGAAGCCCTGGTGTAAGCCAAAACATGATTATGTGTATCCTGCATGACAGCCACTACTATCCCAGTCACCTGCGAAAAGGAGACCATATGTTGTGACGTGTATATGATGCAGCTGTGTTCTGGGACGATTTAGTATCGTTGCAAGCACACCGTCCACTTCCGGACACATGTTCATGGGCCCTTTCTTCTTCCATTTCGTCAAGAATCCGTCCCAGCAGTTTGTTTTAATATTCACCCTGTATTTTTGTATTAAAGGTTTACCACAATAGGTCAAGCATCAAAGTTAGAAACTGTGTAGGTCTTTAGACGGTACAGCTCATGGTGCACAAATTATTCTAAATTTTTTCATTCAATATTTGAGAAAGAGAACACTTGAGGATTTTCAACAAACTATACATCTAATTTCAAATATATTTGAAATATTTTCTCACTGATATCCCTTACTGAATAATGAAAGGAAAAACAGTTTGTCGCCTACTACACTTTTGCTGTACCTGCGGTAATACTTCAATATCGGGCGTGGATATTTAATTTATTACTTCCTTACTATTAAAACATAAGTAAGTAATGCGCATATACCACCATGTCCTTGCACATATACCACACTGTACCTGCAGATGTATCGCAAGGTACCTGCAAAATTATGCCGTTGGTCTTTACATTGTTCCAACGCCATAAGCAATGAGATGCGCGAAATAATAGTTTTTTTTTTTTTTTTAAGACAGAGCGCGTATCACTCTGTTATTTATACTTGGAACTTCCATTCTTAAAGTATATGGTGTGGGGAGGGGTAAAGTGATCCTACTGCTATGTATTAATGAGCAGAAAATAAGACTCAAAGAGATGGGAGCGAATATACAGGGTGAAAAGTACTTAAACCGACAAACTCTGGGAGGTTGTAGGGGACATCAAAACAAATATTTTTCCCTAATGTCATTTTTCCCTATGAAGATTATTTAAACCGGTGGTAGCCGTATTACGCTCTTCAGTTGTTAGAGGCCGTATTACAATCTTCAGTTGATAGAGGCTGTATTACGCTCTTCAGTTGTTGGCAACTGCTGTCCACCAGTGTAGTAGTGCATTGTCTCTGTTTACTAATGGAGCGATACACCTGGAGTGAGTACACTGATATGGTTGGTGCGTACTACGTAGCGCACCACAACGGACTAGCTGCACAGCGGCTTTATCAACAACAATATCCTAATCGCAGTATCCCGCATCATACGACCTTTGCTGCTGTGTACCAACGTCTGCTTGAGACCGGGTCATTTAGCAGATTACCTGGACAGGGACGCCGTCGCACGGTAAGAACGCTGCAATTTGAGGAAGCTGTCTTGCAGCATGTGGAGCGGGATCCTGCAATCAGCACTCGTGCAATTGCACGTAACGTGGGGACGAATCAGACGAATGTAAGAACAGTCCTTCGAGAGCATTTGTTACGTCCATTTCACTAACAGCGTGTCCACAACCTGGAACCAGTTGATTATCCACCCAGAGGACAGTTTCCGCAGTGGTACGTGGAACAGTGAGCATGCATCCTACATTTGTATCCTCTGTGTTGTTTACCGATGAAGCAACTTTCGGGCGTGATGGAGTCTTCAACATACACAATTGGCATGTTTGGAGTGAGGATAACTCATATGCCACAGTTACTAGCGCTCATCAAGTGCGGTTCTTCCTTAATATGTGGGTCAGTGTTGTTGGGGACTGTTTAATTAGGCCGTATCTGCTGCCTAGATCATTAAATGTCAGGCACTATTACAATTTTCTTGCCAGAGCATTGCCAGAATTGCTGCAAGACGTTCCGCTCCCTACAAGACAACGCATGTGTTTCCGACACAACGGGATGACCGTGTCAGACAGAAGATGATCCGACGGTGTAAGCTTTGTTTACGTGTCAATGGAGGCATTTTTGAAAATCTACAGTAATTGAAATTGGGTTTTGTTAATGTATTGTCTCTTGCTCACAAAAAAATGGAAAAGTGTTTGTTGGTTTAATTAATTTGCCGCCAGAGAAACCTTCCTCTACCGGTTTAAATACTCCTCATAGGAAGAAATGATACTAGGGAAAACTATTTGTTTTGAAGTCCCCTACAACCTCCAAGAGTTTGTCGGTTCAAATACTTTTCACCCTATATCTACCTAGGAGTTCAAGAAGATACTACCGAAGCGATATGACATCTGCACCGACGCCCACTGCCAGTCATACGACATGTTCTGCCTCTAGTTGGAGAATAACCGCTGTATTTTATTGCTGTTTACAAACAGTTTAAAAATGGATGTCGTTACCAGTGTCCCGTGCTTCTCTCGATCAACACGGAACGGTAAGACAGTGTCAGGAGCTTTGCCGCAGCACCTGGTGACAGGTGCCACAGCAGTCAGCACGTACAACCCAGAGGATTAAACCTGTGTAGGGACGGGTGGCAGGCAAACAGCACTCTCCACCAACCCATTGTGTCGCCGGGCTGCGGCTGCCAGACCACAACGAGCTCGATTACCACTTTAATTGAATGTGTACTGGTCGCTGATCTAACAGGCACCTGTTTATCAACGAATGTGTTCGCCTCTGCCCTGGCACTTTAGCTCGTTTTATATTCCTCTTTTCCTGTAGAAAAAGTTAGAGAAGTTCCTATTCAAACGCTCGAACAATATGAAGGGTACTGAGCACTGAACACTAATCGTGAAAACGATACGTAACTGTGCAAGCAGAGTCTTCACCCACCACTTTGTGTTCGATGTACAATGTTACTTGAAATAAGTGGTACAGAAATAAAAATACTAGCGCGCTTTGCCATTTTCTGTACCATAATACCATCACATATTACATTTTGAGGTGATCCTTCAAACTAAGATTGTTTTCAGAATTGAAAGGCGCATAGTATAAATTACTCTACCACTTTCAGCCGTTCAAGACTTTGCGGTACTAACTACTGCCACTTAACGTATTTATTCATCGGTTAAATTTGTCTTCCATAATCGTTTCATATCCAAAACACAGTTATATAGTAATTACTAGAAAAAAAACAACCTACATAAAGACTCAAAGATGGGCTGCATCCGTTGAATACAATGCTCATTATCGGGAACACTATAACTGGTAGTTCAGCTGCCAGTAATGTGACACTGACCAAAAACTAGAAGAATCTGTAGGTAGACAATTCCTTCCATTTCTCAGAGGTAGTTTTTGTAGCATACTCGCCGCCACTGTTGTATTCTCGTTGCCACTGTACTTTCTTGTACCGTAAGAATCAAGGGAGAGGATGTTATTTGGTGGCCGGTATCCTCTTTCTACCATGCAATAGCATACATGTATTAACAGGCTCTTTATTTTCATTAACAAGAAGCTACTTATGTTTAAGAGAATCCATGTCTTGTGGTACAAGCTCTTCAAATAATAGTCCACATTTGCCTCACTCCTGGTGAAGTCAAGTCCCACTATAAACACTACTCCAGTCGCTATACACTCTCGTAACCGGTGATGGGAACTGTCAGAGGCCAACTAGAATGGTGACTTAGCTAGTGACTGAGGCCCTCCGCTCAGTGGCGGCAATCTAAACACTTGTGGTCCAGAGGGTGTTAGTGGAGCGTTGCTTGCGAGTCTGTCTTTGGGCTCTCTCCTGATAGGTGCCCTTGATCCAACGCCTATTATCGATCTTCTTACTACATCTCTGCCGACAGGTGTGCTGGCTGCAGCTTACGCCAGCACAGTTTCTGGAGTGTTAACCAATGGATGCAGGTCTATTCCTTCCTCCACAGTTTCAGATCACTACAGTGCGAAAACTATAAGACATGCAGGAAGAAGACTCGCATCAGTGGATACAGCACCTCTCCAGCTTTTAACTCATATTATAGGTACTCAATACAGGCACTATTTGTAATGCGTGCGCAAAATGTCAATGCATGGCAGGAATTCGTTCAGATCTCTAGCACAAATTACTTGGGACGCTGTGACAGAAACCCATTATGCTAATATTTTTGTTATGTTGTCAGTCTGCAGATGTAGACAAATGATGTGCAGCAGCTTGGAGCGAGCGATTTCTCTACATGTTCCCACACCACGCCACAGCGCTTATTAGCAAATGAAACTTGGAACTGTCCTCCTATATGTGTCATTTTTCTGTATGCCTTGCTCTTACTGTCGAGTCATTTTGTGGAACTGCGTAGGTACTTATAAGAATTTCTGTGGGGTCGCCAAGTGTAACCTCCCCACAGAATTATTTTTTTATTTAATTGAACCAAGCGTCAACTCTCAAATAAAATTATTAATTAAATGAATTGTTTAATATTGTAACCTCTGAACAAAATTGGCTCCCATTTATAATCTGTGTGCAGAAATACATTCACACTTAATGTTCCCACAAAGTTCTTTTCTCATTTAATGTTAAGTTCGAAACAGAAAAATTCCTAAACACCAAAAATAATAAAGAAAATTTAGTAACCTGGTAAATTTTATGACGACAGCAGCGCTGCGTCTCGGCCCTGCATTCTGAATAAAAAGGAAGCAAAAATTCTTACCTCAATAAAAACTGCAAATATATCTGATCTTACATAAAAATTTTCGGCACAGCTCCGTGCAATGCTGGCCCATGCTTTGTGATTCGTGAAAGGAATCAATTATTACTTTTGAATGCATTATGGGAACAGCAGTGATCAATGTCTTATAAATAATTACTACTAAAAACAGTCTTGATCACGATTTATTTAACAAGGTGACCGGTTTCGACCACTACTGTGGTCATCTTCAGACCATTGAGTAGGAACCTCTTTCTGCTGGAGAATCACTACTCTCCAACAGAAAGAGGTTCCTACTCAATGGTCTAAAGATGACCACAGTAGTGGTCGAAACCGGTCACCTTGTTAAATAAATCGTGATCAAGACTGTTTTTAGTAGGAATTAATTATTCATTGGATAAAATCTTTAAATTGAAATGAATGCTTTTTTAAAAAAATTACTTTATATTATAAAAATTATTATTGGGGCATTTTTTTTAAAGAAACTAAATGACAATTAATATACATTACTAGATATGCGCAAGGCTGCTTCTTTACCTTCTACAACAATACTGATCCGCCAGAGTCCTAACCAGAGTCCCGAGCAGAGCAGACAGCCGACACGCGCCGACTACCGCCGACTCACGCAGACTACTCAAGACTACCGCCGACTCACGCAGACTACTCAAGACTACTGTCGACTCGCGCAGACTAGCGCAGACTAGCGACAAGCAACAACTAACGACATACTGCTCTCTGGTCAGAGACTCTCCTAA
Source organism: Schistocerca nitens (assembly GCF_023898315.1). Classification (NCBI taxonomy): domain Eukaryota; kingdom Metazoa; phylum Arthropoda; class Insecta; order Orthoptera; family Acrididae; genus Schistocerca; species Schistocerca nitens. The sequence goes on along the minus strand of NC_064621.1, from coordinate 92,754,689 downwards.
GTCTTGCCTATTGCAGGCAGCGCATATAGCGCATACCTCACCTCTTACATAACCCTCCACTGGGGGAGCAAAAATTTGGCACCGATGGTGAGTCAACTGGAGTTGCCATGAGCAACAAATTTTTCCTAATTAACTAAGTTTACAACCACAGAATATATACATATATATAAGTGCAGAACATAAAATATAGTGCACATGCACTGAGTACAGAACATATCAAGCAAAGACAAAATGTGTACACAATGAGTACAAAACATATTAACAAATGACAAAAAGTGCATACGCACTGTAAAACTCTTTAGCATTTTTACAACAAATAAACATATCAAGGATTGAAATAAAGTGCACACGCACTGTAGAAGTCTTTAGCATTTTTACATAACATATCATGGAGTAAAATAAAGTGCACACGCACTGTAGAAGTCTTTAGCATATTTAGGACAACTGATCTTATTAACAAATGAAAATGAAGTGCACACGCTCTGTATATGTCAATATCATTTTACAAGAACTAGGAAAGGAATGAGAAGATTGTTGTAGAAGGTAAAGAAGCAGCCTTGCGCATATCTAGTAATGTATATTAATAGTCATTTAATTCCTTTCAAAAAAAAATGACCCAATAATAATTTTTATAATATAAAGTAATTTTTTAAAAAAAAAGGGAGCATTCATTTCAATTTAAAGATTTTTTTCCAATGAATAATTATTCCTTTCACGAATCACAAAGCATACGCCAGCATTGCACGGAGCTGTGCCGAAAATTTTTATGTAAGAGCAGATATATTTGCAGTTTTTATTGAGGTCGGAATGTTTGCTTTTTTTTTTATTCAGAATACAGTGCCGAGGCGCAGCGCTGCTGTCGTCATAAAATTTACCTGGTTACTGAATTTTTTTTATCATTTTGGTGTTTAGGAAATTTTCTGTTTCGAATTTAACATTAAAATGAGAAAAGAATTTTGTGGGAACATTAAATGTGAATGCATTTCTGCACACAGATTATAAATGGGAGCTAATTTTGTTCAGAGGTTACAATATTAAAAAATTCATATAATTATTATTTTTGTGGGGAGTTTACGCAGAACTCATCATCCAAGTGACATTGGACATATTAAAAATGTAACACACTGTAACTCTTACTCAAGGTCTGTAGTCGACTAATACATAGACTTAATGGATTCAATACAACAGAGAAATTTGTATTATATTTAGAACTAGAAATATATCTTAAACTGGTAGCATTATTTGGTTGTATACTGGTAATAGTTGGGACTGGTAACAATTTTTTTTTTTTTTGCTAGCAATACATTGTGTTGGGATCGATAATTAATTGGTGGGGCATGAACATATTTGCTTTTGACTTATTGCTGGAAATAAGGATTAATAACGTCATTCGTCATGAGTCAGCTGTAGCAAGGTTATGAAACAAAGGCAGTATATGTGATCACATTTATAAATGATAGACACAACTGGGTAAAAAATGCAAGTACTAGAACAGGTTTAATAAGTAACAGGTTTAGTAAGTATCATGAAAAGCTTCTCCTGGAAAAAATACAAAATGGATTATTGAGCTGAAAGAAGAAATGCATGTTATGCTGAAAAGTAGTGAACTTCGAATTAACAGGTAATGAAACGTGTACTCAATATCTGTGTACTGTAGCTGTCTTTCCCAAAACATTCAGTCATTATACTATGCGACATAAGACATAATGTCAAAAGGAACTTCAACAAATACTTAAATAACTACATAGCATCTCGTAACTAATAGTAAATATATAAACTTCATCATTATTTTCATCTGCAAAGAAAAAGGTTAGGTTAGTGTTGTTTTAACGTCTCGTCGACAACGAGGTCATTAGAGACGGAGCGCAAGCTCGGGTTAGGGAAGGATGGGGAAGGAAATCGGCCGTGCCCTTTCAAAGGAACCATCCCGGCATTTGCCTGAAACGATTTAGGGAAATCACGGAAAACCTAAATCAGGATGGCTGGAGACGGGATTGAACCGTCGTCCTCCCGAATGCGAGTCCAGTGTGCTAACCATGCAAAGAAAAACTTCATTATCATTACTATCGTCACCTCGCCAAGTGTAACCTCCCCACAGAAATTTTTTTTATTTAATTGAACCAAGTGAAAACTCCCAACAAAATTATTAATCAAATTAATTGTTTAATATTGTAACCTCTGAACAAAATTGGCTCCCATTTATAATCTGTGTGCAGAAATGCATTCACACTTAATATTCCCACAAAGTTCTTTTCTCATTTAATGTTAAGTTCGAAACAGAAAAATTCCTAAACACCAAAAATAATAAAGAAAATTTAGTAACCTGGTAAATTTTATGACGACAGCAGCGCTGCGCCTCGGCCCTGCATTCTGAATAAAAAGGAAGCAAAAATTCTTACCTCAATAAAAACTGCAAATATATCTGATCTTACATAAAAATTTTCGGCACAGCTCCGTGCAATGCTGGCCCATGCTTTGTGATTCGTGAAAGGAATTAATGATTCATTGGATAAAATCTTTAAATTGAAATGAATGCTTTTTTTAAAAAAATTAATTTATATTACAAAAATTGTTATTGGGGCATTTTTTTAAAGAAATTAAATGACAATATACATTACTAGATATGCGCAAGGCTGCTTCTTTACCTTCTACAACATACTCATCCTCCAGAGTCCTGACCAGAGTCCCGAGCAGAGCAGACGGCCGACACGCGCCGACTACCGCCGACTCACGCAGACTACTCAAGACTACAGTCGACACGGGCAGACAAGCGCAGACTAGCGACAAGCAACAACTAACGACATACTGCTCTCTGGTCAGAGACTCTCCTAAGTCTTGCCTATTGCAGGCAGCACATATAGCGCATACCTCACCTCTTACAACCTGCCCATCCCTCTACCTGTCATGTTCCCTATTCATCACCAAGTTATCATTCTCAACCCAACAGGAAAGTGGTTCTGACACCCACAGTCTTTATTTCCTGACAGTAAGCAACATTTGTACCGGGTTTGGATAAAATCGATCCATGAGTTTAGGATGAACATTTTACCTGTGGCTTTGCAACCATGAGTTCGCTAATGTCACATGCAAGTCATCTAAATTTAACATATTTCACAGATTTTTGCTCACGTATTTCACCTTTATCTCCAGCAAACGTCGCCTTGCAGTTACGTTTCACGAAGACCAATTTTTACGACGTCTTCTCTCCTGAACTATATATCGAACAAATAATTTTTCACAGGGTATATGCGGCTACTGTTCGCGAAATGTGTTGTGAACTGACATAGCAGTAAAGAAGTAATAAGTTAAAACGTCATGCAAGATGTGGCAGTTTCTCACGCATCTCAGTATTTGAACTCATAGATCCTGAACTACGTGTCGTATAATAAAATAGTTTTGTTAGTATATTCCAAGGGGTATGTGGATACTACCTGCGGAAAGTGTTATAAGTGGAGTTAGTAGCAACGAAGTAATAAATTTAAACGCCTTGCATGATGCGGCAGTTTTTCATGTATCTCAGTGTTTACGATGTCATATCTACGTATCGTACAATGATATAATTTCGTTAGTATGTTCAGCGATGTATGTGAATATCCTCCGAAAAATGTGTCACGAACATAGTAGTAACGAACTAATAACTTAAAACGTCATGCATCATGCTGTAGTTTTGCTGCATGATCAGCGAAAACGTAGCAAGCGATGAACTTTCTGCTTTCAACATATGTTTGTGAGGCTGTCAGAAAGAAGAAATTTCGTAAGGGTTTGCAATTATGTATTAAGTTTCTTACAATAATCTTTCTTATTCTGAAATGCTGGATGACTAAATATGGGTATTTGCGCGTCGTGGGCTACAATTCGTTTTCACTCTCCCCCCCCCCCCCAAAAAAAAAAGCTCTTCGTTGGGCAGGTGGTTCTTATCCCCACAGCGACTCTTTTCAACAACGCTGATTGTGTACGGTGAAGGAATACATGTCTATAAAGCTATGTAGCATGGTACAATAGCTACTTTCTTTTCTTGAGATCCTTAAGAATCTCACCCAGAAAGTCGATGGTACTATGCAAACATTAGTAAATAGTGCCAGCACAGCTAACTGCGTTTTTAATTGGACACGCCAATGTGTGGTTACCTTAAAAACTTCTTCCTTCAGCAGACAGCTAGAAAAGTTCACCGACACCAACAACTTTGAACTTCCTACATCTGACCTGGCAGACTGAAGGAAACATTATCAATGTCACGAAGATCAAGAGTATCCTACAATCGAGGGACAGAGAAGTGTCAATTTCAGATGAATTCAGAACGTAAACCATCAGAACATGCAAGTCTAATTCTGCCCGACGACAGTCATGATTTCGCTTCAGAGAGTATGGAATATAAATTTTTCCTACGGCAGTCATTCGGCACCTCAAATACGCACGCAATCAGCGCAGGATCCCAACCCCTTAGTCCTGTAAAAATTGGCTTAAAGAAAAAGTGGCCCCTATGTTACAGTGGAGCGTTACTGGTTCGTCTCTAAAGTGTTAGAGTGGAGTCTTCTAATACTGGGAAAAGGTTGTGCTTGTATCAACCAGACACACATTTCTAATAATTTAACACACATGTGATACGTCGCAACAGTTTCCACAGTAACGATGACCTTATTGCTGACTTACAAGCAGTTACTAACATATCGTACATGGAACACAGTGCCAATATGTTTTCCCTCCATTTGCTCTCTCGTCAAATGGATCAGGAGTCTATCACGAACATCATCTAATGTCATGTTTCTCAATCCATCTCCTTATAGCCTCTCCATCCTTCGCACACACTACACAATGGGAAGTAGTTGATGATCTGTATTCTAATCACTACTTCCACATCTAGATTCAAGTCCGAGACAGACGAGAACCCAAAAGAAAGCCGACACTATCGTGCGGTATGGTAAATCAAACACGACGCTGTACAGCCATCTTGCTGTTTAGAGTACAATATGAGTGCCTAGATTTGCGTGAATCAGATCGCAAAAAAAGTGCACAGTGCCCCTGACGCATGAATTTCGCTGCTTTCCGGTGGAATAATGAGACAGACAGATGGACAGATAGGTTCAAGTATCGACCAGCAGCAGATAATCTCACACTCTTTCAGAAAGCGAGTACTAACTGCCCTCAGATTAAAAGAGCAAACTGAGAACATGTAAACAGTTCCTGAAAACTTCAGTCTGTGTCCCTCCCGATACAATTGTATGGGACAGCCTTAGGAGGATTTCAAGGAGAAATAGGTGAAGCTCTCTGTTGTTGCTATAATGCGAGATATAATCCAAACAGAATTATCGCGTAGAGAGTTCTTTCTAACTTGAGCATGCAACTGCCCATTTTTCATGTGGAAGTTGGATTCGCTGAAACGTCACCTTATTACGGCAGCGTCATTTCAGCATATTGTGGCATGTCACCATTTTTAACTTGGTCTGTACGTCATGGCAATTGCCAGACTGTGGATAAAAATTCCTTTTAACCACGTGTTTGAAAGCTGGGAATGATTATACGGGCTAGAATAGCATTTAAAGTGCTGCTCTTACTTGCTGTACGGGGGAATATGTTAGAATAGATGGTCAGACACCGCCTCGTCTGGATTTTAGAATTGAGACAGCTTCTCAACTGCTTTCAGAGTTGTTTCAGTGGATACCGATTCTCATAATTCATCTGAAACTGCTGGATGTGGCTCTACGGCACGCTTCGCTGTGTAGGTGTCACAGAGCAGCTACTTTCTTTGACCTTGTGAATCCCCTCGACACTACGTGGAAGGACAGTCTCCTCGGACAGCCGTATTAATTAAGCAGGCGTATACGTTCACTCGTATTCCTACAATCTTTCCTTTCCCCTGTGTCATTTCAAGAATAAAGTCGGTCATGTCTGGTCTGATAGTTTTGAACGTGAGACTGATTCCTCCAACATAATATTTTAACAGGGGTTGAAAATACCGCTTCAGTTGTAAATTTCTTTATTTTCACACGACCGGTTTCGGACTGTTACAAGCCCATCTTCAGGTGTCGTAGCTGTGTCGTAGCTGTTCCAAGCTCATAGACAGCACACGACGTGGTACACGCGGCGCTCGGGGAAAACAAAGAAATTTACGACTGAAGCGGTATTTTCAACCTCTGCTATAATGCTCAGTTGCGGATGTTCTTCCAACAGGATTGTTTATAATATTTTAAGTTTGCAAAATGTTATTAACAGTATGGGACACCGTCCAGTGTTCCCTGTTGGTGAACTTCTCTGTGCTGATTGTCTTCCAGCACTGTAGTTGGAACACGTTATCTTCAGATATAAAAAGACTGCAGGAATGGGCGTATAAAATCGGTGTTAGTATTTTGAGAGAGGAATATGAATGTATCGTTTTCAGTCTTTCCTGTGCTTTTTTAACTTACTTGACTAGTTGTTGTGGTTTTTCGTCCTAATAGTGATTTGATGCAGCTTTCACATGCTACTCTAACTTCTGCACGCCTCTTTATCTTTGAATAACTATCCACCTGCTTAACTGAGTGGTTACGTGCTTGCAACCCACACAGAGGGCCTGAGTTCGATTCCCGGGCGCGTTGAAGGTTTCTCTCGGTCCGTAGACTGGCTGTTGCGCTCTCCTCATCATCTCGTCATCACCGACGCGCAAGTCGCCCAATGTGGCGTCACCTGAAATAAGACTTCCAATCCAGCTGCCGACCTCCCACGGAAGGGGCCTCCCGGACAACAACGACATACGATCATTTCATTTCCGAGAAACTAGTGTAACCTAAATCCTTCTGAATATGCTTACTGTATTCATCCATCTCTTGGTCTCCCTCAACGATTTTTCACCCCCCGCCCCCCTTCACACACTTCTCTCCAGTACTAAATTGGTGTCCCTTGATGTCTCAGAATGTGTCCTATCAACCGATCCCTTCTTCTGGTAAGTTTACACCTCAGTCTTTTTCCCCAAATCTATCAAATGGTTCAAATGGCTCTGAGCACTATGGGACTTAACATCTATGGTCATTAGTCCCCTAGAACTTAGAACCTAAGGACATCACACAAGACCCAGTCATCACGAGGCAAGGATCCCTGATCCCGCCGGGAATCGAACCCGGCCCAAATCTATTCAGTACATTCTCATTATTAACTTGAGCTACCTATCTAATCTTCAGCATTCTTCTGTAGCACCACGTTTTAAAGGCTTCTATTCTTTTCTTGTTTATCGTCCATGTTTCACTTCAGTGCATGGCTACACTCTATACAAATACACTCCTGGAAATGGAAAAAAGAACACATTGACACCGGTGTGTCAGACCCACCATACTTGCTCCGGACACTGCGAGAGGGCTGTACAAGCAATGAGCACACGCACGGCACAGCGGACACACCAGGAACCGCGGTGTTGGCCGTCGAATGGCGCTAGCTGCGCAGCATTTGTGCACCGCCGCCGTCAGTGTCAGCCAGTTTGCCGTGGCATACGGAGCTCCATCGCAGTCTTTTAACACTGGTAGCATGCCGCGACAGCGTGGACGTGAACCGTATGTGCAGTTGACGGACTTTGAGCGAGGGCGTATAGTGGGCATGCGGGAGGCCGGGTGGACGTACCGCCGAATTGCTCAACACGTGGGGCGTGAGGTCTCCACAGTACATCGATGTTGTCGCCAGTGGTCGGCAGAAGGTGCACGTGCCCGTCGACCTGGGACCGGACCGCAGCGACGCACGGATGCACGCCAAGACCGTAGGATCCTACGCAGTGCCGTAGGGGACCGCACCGCCACTTCCCAGCAAATTAAGGACACTGTTGCTCCTGGGGTACCGGCGAGGACCATTCGCAACCGTCTCCATGAAGCTGGGCTACGGTCCCGCACACCGTTAGGCCGTCTTCCGCTCACGCCCCAACATCGTGCAGCCCGCCTCCAGTGGTGTCGCGACAGGCGTGAATGGAGGGACGAATGGAGACGTGTCGTCTTCAGCGATGAGAGTCGCTTCTGCCTTGGTGCCAATGATGGTCGTATGCGTGTTTGGCGCCGTGCAGGTGAGCGCCACAATCAGGACTGCATACGACCGAGGCACACAGGGCCAACACCCGGCATCATGGTGTGGGGAGCGATCTCCTACACTGGCCGTACACCACTGGTGATCGTCGAGGGGACACTGAATAGTGCACGGTACATCCAAACCGTCATCGAACCCATCGTTCTACCATTCCTAGACCGGCAAGGGAACTTGCTGTTCCAACAGGACAATGCACGTCCGCATGTATCCCGTGCCACCCAACGTGCTCTACAAGGTGTAAGTCAACTACCCTGGCCAGCAAGATCTCCGGATCTGTCCCCCATTGAGCATGTTTGGGACTGGATGAAGCGTCGTCTCACGCGGTCTGCACGTCCAGCACGAACGCTGGTCCAACTGAGGCGCCAGGTGGAAATGGCATGGCAAGCCGTTCCACAGGACTACATCCAGCATCTCTACGATCGTCTCCATGGGAGAATAGCAGCCTGCATTGCTGCGAAAGGTGGATATACACTGTACTAGTGCCGACATTGTGCATGCTCTGTTGCCTGTGTCTATGTGCCTGTGGTTCTGTCAGTGTGATCATGTGATGTATCTGACCCCAGGAATGTGCCAATAAAGTTTCCCCTTCCTGGGACAATGAATTCACGGTGTTCTTATTTCAATTTCCAGGAGTGTACTTTCAGAAAAGACTTGCTAACTCTTACGTCCATACTCGCTGTTAACAAATTTCTCTTCTTCAGAAATGCTGTTTCTGCCATTGCCTTTCAACCTTTCATGTCCTCTCTACTTCGTCCATCACCAGTTATTTTGCTACCCAAATAGCAAAACTCGTCTTCTACCTTAAGTTTCTAATTCCCTCATCATCACCTGATTTAATTCGACTACATTCCATAAACCTTGTTTTTTATGTTCATTTGATACTTTCTTTTCAAGACACTGACAACTCTATTCAACTACTCCTCCAAGTCCTTTGCTCTCTCTGACAGAATTACAATGTCATCGGCAAACCTCAGTTTTCATTTCTTCTCCTTGATCTTTAATTCCTACTCCAGTTTTTTCTTTGGTTTCCTTTACTGCTTGTTCATTGTACAGCTTAAATAACATCGGGGATAGGCTACAACCATGTCTCATACTGTTCTAAATCTCTGTTTCATGCCCCTCAATTCATAACTGGCATCTGGTTTCTATACGAATTGTAAATAGTCTTTCGCTACCATTAGTTTATCATTACTACCTGCGAGATTTTAAAGAGAGTACTCCAGTCAACGCTGTCAAAAGCTTTCTCTGCGTCTACAAATGGTACAAACTTATCTTCTTACATAAGTCGTAGGGTCAGTATCGCCTCGTTTGTTCCTACAGTTCTCAGAAATCCCAGCTGATCTTCCCCGAAGTCGGCTTCTACCTGTTTTTTACATTCATCTGTGAACAATTCGTGTTAGTACTTCGCAGCCATCATTTACTGAACTGATGGTTCGTTAATATTGACACGTGTCAGCATCTGCTTCTTTGAAGTCAGAGGGTATTTCGTCTGTCTCATACTTGTACACCAGATGGAAGACTTTTGTCATGAGTGGCTCTCCCAAGGCTCTCAGAAATTCTGTCGGAATGGAATCTACTCCGGGCTTTCTTTTATTTAGGTCTTTCAGTGCTCTATCAAATTCTTCTCGAAGTATCATATCTCTTATCTCATCTTCATCTACGTCGTCTTCCAATTGTATGACAACGCATTCAGGTTCATCCCCCTTGTATATATCTCCTTGTACTCCTTCCACCTTTCATCTTTCCCTTCATTGCTTTGTGCTGATTTTTCATCTGAGCTCTTGATATTCTTCCCTTTTCCTCCGAACGCCTCTTCAGTTTTAGGATTATCTATCTTTCCCCTAGTGCAATGTGCTTCTAAGCCCTTACATTTCTCCTCTAGCCATTCCTGCTTAGCCGTTTTGCAGTTTATGTCAATCTCACTTTTTAGACGTGAGAATCAGACATAATATTTAAAACTTTAAGGAACTAGTGAGGTTTCCAGAATCACTTCGGACGAAAAGCATACTTGCACGGCCCACTTTAGAGATATGATGGCAAGATTTCTCACATCAATAAACATTTTAAAATGTGATACACGTCAAGGGGGACAGGGAGAACTTGTCTGTTCCAGTTTTATCGAATCTTTCCACGGTCATAACTGGATTATGGATACATGGTGTATGGGTCGACGAGAGAGTGATATTTCAGACTGTTAAATGCTGTCTGTCATGAGGGCTTTTAGGCTTTTAGGTTCTGCCCTCTTCTCAGCCTATGTACTGAAACTGTTGAGAAGCCACGTCACAGCACGCGGCAATTCGCAATGGTGGGAAACACACACAAACTGTATTCCTACTCCCACACCTGCGTGCTATTCCATTGCGCGTCCGTCTTTCCAGCGATTGTTCTACCATCAGTCTTCGATCATCGTGACCGTAGGGACTCGTAACAGCGATTTTCTTTCAGACAGGGAGTGGCTAATATTGCTATATTGCAACAAGCTTGGTATTAAAATATATCTTAGTTTCCAGGGAGACCCAGAATTGTTCAAAAATTGGCTAGCTCCAGAAAGAACGCAGTCTAAATGCAGTTTTTAATCCTGTTTTTCTTTTTTTTTACATTATATTTTGGATATGCACCAGAAATTTACTGTAGTGCGTACAGAGAGCAACTGTGTAGATCTTGAAGACAGTAGAACAGCTAAGGTATCACAAAGCATAACATTTCTCATTTACTCCCCATTTGGTTACTGTCCCACGGATATTGCAGAAATTGTACCTAACAAAGAAAACAAACCAATTAGTACAGGATAAACGGTTCCTCTTTCATTAGCTGGGAAGCAGACATTATTTTTCTGTTTACCAGAACATACAAAAGCCGGCCGCAGTGGCCGAGAGGTTCTAAAAGCTTCAGTCTCGTACCGCGCGACCGCTACAGTCAAAGGTTCGCTTCCTGCCTCGGGCACGGATGTGTGTGTTGTCCTTAGGTTAAATAGGTTTAAGTAGTTCTACGTTTTAGGGGACTGATGACCACAGAAGTTAAGTCCCATAGTGGTCAGAGCCAACTAAACCATTTGCACATACACTACTGTCCATTAAAATTGCTACACCTCGGAGGTAACGTGCTACAGACGCGAAATTTAACCGACAGGAGGAAGATGCTGTGATATGCAAATGATTAGCTTTCAAGAGCATTCACACAATGTTGGCGCCGGTGGTGACACCTACAACGTGCTGACATGAGGAACGTTTCCAACCGATTTCTTATACACAACCAGCAGTTGACCGGCGTTGCCTGGTGAAACTTGCATGGGGGCTTAATTATTTACTATGCAAATATTTTTTAATTTTTAGTAGCTGTCTGTCCGATTACGAAGTCTCGTAAACGGTTGGCCCTGACTAGTTTTAGTACGCGATCTGACTGCATAGAATAACAACAAAGAATGAAAGAAAATTTTCGTTAACACAATTAATTAATTAAGTCCCCAGCAACTATAAAACGTCCGAAACCAAAGCACAAGTGTAACTGTTCTGTGTGTGGAAGTGTGATTCAACGTACACATCTAGCACGGTTCTTCTTCAATAAGACAAGAAATTTTAAATACCATTTATACTGAAGCAATTAAAAAAATATAAATACTATAATTGCGTAAGGAAACCAGAATTACACTCTAATACAAGAACACAAGCCAGATGATTTGTTGACTGAACCTGTAATGACGCATTATTTAAGACATTGAAATAATAAAAAGAAAAGGGAATTTTTTTACCTTCATATATATTGACGAAAAGCACTCTGATCATTACAATATCTCCATTCGAACAACATCTGCTGTCTAGCCCATCAAACAACTGCATAAAACATGGAACAAGCACTCCCTACTACAACATCTCAACACCGACTCACTACTGCCACATCTCGACAAGCACTCTCCACCACGACTTCTCGACAAGAACTGCCTGTGGAGGCGGCGGAATAAAACTCTTTGGCGCAATCTCTGGCGCTGTGGCTCAGTGTAGCCACCTTTCAAACTTTGTTATGATGTCTCGTGTAAGGAGGAGAAATGCGTACCATCACGTTTCCGACTTCGATAAAGGTCGGATTGTATACTATAGCAATTGCGGTTTATCGTATCGCGACATTGCTGCTCGCGTTGGTCGAGATTCAATGACTGTGAGCAGAATATGGAATCGGTGAGTTCAGGAGGGTAATACGGAACGCCGTGCTGGAGCCCAACGGCCTCGTATCACTAGCACTCGAGATGACAGGCATCTTATCTGCATGGCTGTAACGGACCGTGCAGCGACGTCTCGATACCTGAGTCAACAGATGGGGACGTTTGCAAGACAACAACCATCTGCACGAACAGTTCGACGACGTTTGCAGCAGCATGGACTATCAGCTCGGAGACCATGGCTGCGGTTACCCTTGACGCTGCATCACAGACAGGAGCGCCTGCGATGGTGTGCTCAACGACGAACCTGGGTGCACGAATGGTAAAACGTCATTTTTTCGGATGAATCCAGGTTCTGTTTATAGCGTCATGATGGTCGCATCCGTGTTTGGCGACATCGCGGTGAACGCACATTGGAAACGTGTATTCGTCATCGCCATACTGGCGTATCACCCGGCATGATGGTATGGGGTGCCATTGGTTACACGTCTCGATCACCTCTTGTTCTCATTGACGGCACTTTGAACAGTGGATGTTACATTTCAGATTTGTTACGTCCCGTGGCTCCACCCTTCATTCGATCCTTGCGATACCTTACATTTCAGCAGTATAATGCACGAGCACATGTTGCAGGTCCTGTACGGGCCTTTCTGGGTACAGAAAATGTTCCACTGCTGCCCTGGCCAGCACATTCTCCAGATCTCTTACCAACTGAAAACGTCTGGTCAATGGTGGCCGAGCAACTGGCTCGTCGCAATACACCTGTCACTACTCTTGAGGAAATGTGGTATTGTGTTGAAGCCGCATGGGCAGCTGTACCTGTACACGCCATCCAAGCTCTGTTTGAATCAATGCCCAAGCGTATCAAGGCCGTTATTAGGGCCAGAGGTGGTTGTTCTGGGTACTGATTTCTCAGGATCTATGCACCCAAATTGCGTGAAAATGTAAGAACATGTTATTTGTAGTATAACATATTTGTCCAATGAATACCCTTTTATCATCTGCATTTCTTCTTGGTGTAGCAATTTTAATGGCCAGTAGTGTACAAAAATCTGACGTGCAGATAAAACAGCCAATGAGGCCTGTAGTGCACAAAACGTGACACAAATGCCATTCCCCTGCAGGTTGTTCTCTCGTTGTCGAGTCAGAGATGTAGGCTACGATAGGAGGAGTGCCACAATGAAATGTGGACGGTTGTGCTGGCTGCCCGTCAGTGGTGAACCTAATACCGGTCGCTGCTGCAGGGTGATCTAACCATAACACGCCTACGAATAGGCCGCAGTCCGTTTCATACTCTGCCGAACTACGTTTCATTATAGCTTAGTGCATTTTATACATCGATGGAAGCGCAGAAGCAAGGGACCATGGACCTGCCCTCCGTCTTATCTGGCAGTGAGACGAATGTTGCAAAGCTTCTGAAGTTTTGTGAATCGCCTCGACTCCAGACTTAGCTCATGGATTAGAGATTTGCTTTCTGATTCGAGATGTCAAGTCCTCATATGTGTTTGCCTTGCTACATTACTCACTTCTTTTTTAAGAACTCGCCGGGGCACAATAAGTAATGAATTTACGTTTGAGTACTATTCTGAAGGAAAGGTTATTTGCGTGCTGTACAACTAAAATGTTTTAACCCATTTGCTCTCTTAATTTTAGTATGGGCGCTAAAGACCTCTACGTCTTGCGGCCAGAAAATCCTTTCACTATTAACGATATTATCATATAAATTACTTTATGCACTTTATCACATGCAAGCAGATGTAGTTGTGAGAGTTATGGTATGAATTTGTAAATGACAACGGAGTTCAGTTATAGGATGGGTTTTAATACTATTACCAGCAGCGAATGTGACGTATTCGTTGTTAGTGAATGTATGTGAACTTTATTTTAACGGTGTATTGCTACATGTACACAACCACTTCTTTGTACATTCAATAGTTTGCAAGTTTGTCTCTGTTGACTTAGAATACGGCATAAAAATTTTAATATTGCTTGTTAAAATTCTTGTCTGATGAAGCTGTAATTTAGTTGTTGATTGTCTGTGTTGCTGAGACAATCAAAAGTAATGTCTAATATTGTGCTCTGCTGAACTCACACAATCCCTGGATTATGCGTTGTCGATCAAATATGAGATGAAATATTTTTGAACTTAATGTGTCTTGCAGTTATTTGAAATGTAATTTTAAACTAATTTTCATTCATATTCATTTAGTAAATCACTCCGTTTTTAAGAAACACTAGTTACTCTTCTGGAAATATATCTCTGCGATCTGTTTCCAACCCAAGATAACACTATTGAATTTTCCCACCGTTTTCAATTTTGAATAGTTTTTTTTACTATGAGTAATAACGTGAGGGAACTTCCAGTACGAAACAACTGAAAATAGGCCTGTTCATTTATACTTCAATGGACACATATAACTCAGTGATTACCTTTCATCTTCATAAAGGCTTTTTAGTCTAACTGGGTTCATCTCAGCACTTCTGCGAAACCGCGGGTTCTTCGTTCACTTTCAACAGAAGGGCAGTCGATGGAGAATACAGAAAACCGTCTTCTCCAAGGAAACGTGTTGGTTCCAGTTCTATTCAACGTGTATACAAACGACCAACCTATAGCACCCAACACCAGGAGTTTCTTGTATGCTGATGACCTTGCTCTTGCCACTCAGACTTTGAATCATTGGAGAACACCTTCACCAGTTCCCTTGAGGATCTATCACGCTACTATAGCATAAATCAGCTTAAACCAAAACCTTCAAAGACTTAAGTGTGTGTTTTTCATTTGAGAAATAGGGAAGCTACTCGTAAGTTGATGACAGTATGGTCAGGAGTTGAGTTACAACATTGCTAGGCTCCAAAATATATAGGAATGACACAAGATAAATCTCTTACTTTCAAGGGACACTACATGAATTGTAAGCTGAAAGTTTCCACCAGGAATAATCTGTCAAGAAAATTGACCGGATCACAAGTGGGGCAGCCAATCTCTGCATTTGCATTAACCTATTCTGCAGCAGAGTACCCTTGTCCTGTTTGGTATAACTTACCACATGCCAAAGAGGTAGCCGGAACTCTCAACGACACCTGCGGGATTGTAACAGGTGGTTTGCAATCTATTTCTATCGAAAAGGAATTGTGGCGAATATGAAACGAAAGAAAGTTGAACAAGAACAAATCCATCTCCTGTATGGGCATAAACCGCATTTCCAGCGATGAAGTCAAGGAAAAGTTTCCTTAGGTCAGCTGAGATACTTACTACCACTGCTGAAAATGTCATGGTGCAACTTCGGGGGGATAAGACTTTCCTTCTTTCTGGTTGGAAAAGAGTTTCTGAAACACTACCCTCAGAACATGACGAGGAGTGCATGACCTGGAAACCTTTGATAGGCTGAGATCACGAGTGGGTAGACCAAGTTTTAATCTGGCAAGATGATGCTTCAGTACAGAAAACAATATTAAGTGTGACTGCGGAGAAGCCCAGACTGTCCAGCACATGCTTCATTGTTGGCTGTGTCCAACCTCCTGTATTTCAGAATAACTACACGTTAACTGTGATCTGTGAATGTTTCTGACAAGATAGTAAAAATAAATCTTCACAAACACTTCAAATCGGTTTATCCAACATCACAGATTGCAATGGAGTGTCATGTATAAAAGACTTCAATAAAAACAAGCATGTTGTCCTGATCGTGTCCACAAGGACTGAGTACAACATCGACAATAAATAATTCATTTTTCAGTTGTCGGTTGTTTGTATTGCTCAAACAATCACAGAAAGAAATTTCACACAGCTTTAGTTTTGTTCTTGATATGGATGGCCGTCGACCAGGAGAAATTTGAATCCGGTGACTTGAATTTTCCAGGCCGCGCGAAAAACAACGGTCGGCACTCTTCCCATCTCCTCGGCATCCATGCAAAAAAGGATGACACAAAAAACTCGCTTCAAACAAATATACTTCCGAAAATATTAATAATATTAATACACAACATACAAAGAACTTCACCACATGTAGTGTAAGTAGCCAATTCTTTAGTGTTAGAGCACTAAAATGTGTATCACTACAACGGTTAATCCAGTAGGTATATCCGGACTAACAATAAAATTTGAGCACACCGGTCATTCTGCAGTTTGGATAATTTGTTGTTGTGCTTTGTTCTATGAGGATCTCTTACCTTTTATTTGCATGATATACATAGGTATTGAGCCGTGGTAAAAAATTGCTTTTTTGAAGAGCGCGCCGTAGCGCGTTGTGTGAAGCAGTCCCCCTCCGTTTCTGGCGGTGGCGCCGCTGTGGCAATCGCAGCTTTGGTGTCTCCCTCAGGTGGGAAAGGGGAAAGGTAGCCTGTTCACGTGCATTTAAGGGGCGCTATGAGCTCGCTAGGCGGGGAGTCTGGTCAGTTGGTCAGCCGGGTCAGTGTGGGGCAGTCAGTGTCTGTCTGTCGTCCGGAGTGCTAGTATGTGTTAGGCCGCCAGTCTGCTCGAGTTTGTTCAGGCAATGGTCATTGGCGGTTGGATCGATCGGTTGGTCGGTCGCGCACTGGGACACAAGATGACTTGTCCGTCGCTTTTTTTTTTTTTAATCTCATTTTGTCCGTTGTATCTGCTCTGGGCGGACGTCGAAAGACACCGGTTTTAGTTCGTTGTTGATCCATTAACTCAGTTTTTTTTTATTACAGAGGGAAGCTAGCCCTCTGACCGAACACGCTGAGCTACCGTGCCGGCATCTTGAGCTTGGCGCATGTGAGGTCGCCACGTTGAGTCCAGTGGGCCGCGCCGTATAGCGAGGCGTAGTGGCTTCGTGGCCGACACGAGAGCAACAGGAGGCAACCCACGCCATCGGTCTGGCCGGCGCGAGCTGCGACGCCGTGAGACGGGAGTTCGGCGCGCCTTCCTGCGTCCGTTGAAGCGGCTGGCACCGGACGGTTCGGGAGACCGTTTAGGGCGTGCTGCGCCAGGTCTTCGCCAGACATCGTAGTTTATTAAAAGTGAAGTGATTCGTGACATGTTGTTTCATTTACTTGTTAAATTCTGCTTGTGTTCTTGGTCAGTCTCTCGTCCCCAGCTTGCTCGTCTGTCTCTCGTCCGCATTTCTTAGGCAGTTAGTGTCTGTCTGTCTGTCGGTATGCCGTACGTTAATAGCTGCCTCTGTCATGTTTGTCGGATTCGGTGTTAACGAATTTATTCCTTGAAGTGAAGTGTAACGGCCGAACTCCTGAAATATGTTTTTATCTTGCGTATCATATTGAGAGGCGATATAAGTGTAATGTAGAGCATGTTGTGCATTTTTGGTAATACTGCATTTCATGGATTTTTATTTAAATGATCATTTTAGTATATAAAGTTGCCACCCTTTCACCGTAAGAGTTTTATTTTAAAAACAAGTTGCACTTTCGGTGGCAAGTAATTTTTTAATGTGTTTTGTACCATTTGCATCCCTCCTACAGGGTGCATAGTTTATATGTTTCTGTGAGTTGTTAAAATATTTACTTTAACGTAATCAGGTGTGTTGCAGATTTGCACCAGTGTAGCCTTTCAGAGGTTGCTGTGAGCGGTCGTGACTACGGCCGTGGTGAAAGGGAGCGGCAAGGTTCTCAGCCCGGAAACTCATACTGTCAAAAAAAAAGTTATTTCTGCCTCTGAATAAATTGTAACTTGATATTTAGAGGGTGCTTTCTGATTATAATTTTTAAATCTGTTTTTTAAAAAAAGGAAAGTGTTTTTAGGAATAAAATTCCCATTTGTTGAAACAAATTTGTTTTCATCAGTTACCCACTGGCAACTACTTCCAATCTCACATAGTGTGATTAAATGTGTTAATGTTCTTGATGAATCGCTGGTAAATAAAGTAAATTCTTCAAGAAAAGATTTTGAAAGTAAATTCACTATTCAGGTATCTTACCCACTCTATAAAAATATCGGTTTGAATGAAATGTGCAGAGACTATACATCTGAGAAATTACGACTAAGCTAAAGAGAAAAAAATTCGTGACAAGCTAAAAAGAAAATATCAGTGAATTAGAGGTTTAGATCCGGAAATAAATAAACCAGTGAACATGTAATGTTTTACGCAATTGGTTTCCTTTGGTATTGCAGTCTCGTTGAGCTTTTTTTATATCAAAATTTTTGCTAACGATTGTACAGTTTACTATTGACCCTCTGTAACTGCGACTTTTAACTCGGTTTCTGGTGGTTAAGGTGCCGAAAACCCCTTATCACCTTGACCACTTGAAATTGAATTAATAGTCGAAATTTATAAAGTATAACTTATAATAAATAATAGAGTCACTTGCGAATGAGTGTCATTTAAAAGTGTAATATTTTATTCTGGTTACTAGCTGTTCCCAACCACTCATTGCTGTGGCTCAGTCTAGTTAAATGAAAAATAAGGAAAACAGAAATCACACTTCTCTAATATATCTATCTCCTCCTTCTTTCCCCTTTCTTTGTCCATCGCCTCCTCCCTCCTCTCTCTGTTCATCTTTTCCTCCCCAATCTCTCTCCATCTCCTCCTGCTACCCTCTCTTCCCTTCTCTCTACTTATCATGTCCTTCTTCCATTTCTCTGTGCATTTTCACCTACCTCCTATCTCCTTATCTCCTCTGCCACCCCTCTCTCCCCCCTTTGTCCATCACCTCCTTTCCCGCTCTATGTCCATCTTCTCCTCCCCTCTCTCACCATCTCCACCTGCCCCCTTCCTCCATCCATGTCCTCCTTTCCTCCCGATATGTCTATTTACTCCACCCCTCTGTCCATCTCCTCATCCCCCCCTTTCTGCCTTTGTTACTGTTATTGCATCTTCAGGTTTCTGTAGTAATATTCAAATAATAAACTGACGAGTGATAAATACAATTTTTCTGTTTGCTAACAACATTTCCCTATCATACTGGGTGATCAAAAAGTCAGTATAAATTTGAAAACCTGATAAACCACGGAATATGTACATATAGAGGTAAAAATTGACACACATGATTGGAGTGACATGGGGTATCCTAATCACTTCAAATTGTTCTTCATACATCAATTGCCATTTTTTTATTTGTCTTGTTTAGCAGTGACACACGAGGATCCGTACGTAACAATACTCTTTCGCCAACGCCAAAGGATTGTCCGCATAATATTCTTTTGCCAAAATCTACCTTCCTCTTTCTAGCACTTTCGGTCAGATTTATTAAAGCTGTTCTTATCTTATCTTGTCATTGGGTTTCTCCTTCTGATGTCTTTGAAATCTAATCCAACCATTCATTCCTTTTTCTTCTCTCAAACATTAGTTCAGCAGGTGTAAAATTTGTGGTCATATGAGGCAAATTGTTCATGATTACCTCAAATATATCGAGATAAGACGGGATAACACATGTGCTATTATATTCTCCATCCCTTGTATCTACACAGTATGAAATTGTTACTCTTGATGAGCGACCGTCCATCTTCCTAATCTTGCATGTTATTGCTTACAAGTTTGTAAAAAGCTAAGAGCTTGATAGTCACAATACACAGTGATTCCTGCTACATATAAATAGTAATTAAAGTTTTTGAATGCCCACATCACTGCAAGAGCCTTTTGTTCTGTAATAGTATACAATCTCACACAACTTGACAGTGTCCTATTAGCGAAAGCTAGTGGGCAAAAGGAGGGCTTGCCATCTATTTTTCGAATTTGAAACAAACAAATGCCCAAACCAACATACGAAACATCTGTCGTTAATCCAAATACCAAGGACATATCAGGATGATAGAGAATATTTGCATTAGACAAAGCTTGCTTGACTGCTTCGAATGCCAGTGCTCGTTCTTCCTTAATAAATTTAGTAATGGCACAGAATTCATCGACTGATCCTTTATGAACTGACGAGAAAACAATGCAAGACCTTAAAATCCTTTTAACTGCCTTTTCGTTCTTGGAACAGGAATTTTTTTATCGCACTTACCTTCTTTTCATCTGGTAAGGCGCCTATTGAATTTATTAAATGCCCTAAGAATTTTATTTTCTCCAGGCAAAAATGTGACTTTTGGAGATTAACTGTTATCACCACACTAGAAAATCTCTCTAATACTCATGCCAGTAGATTCACATGTTCTTCCCAGGTATTTGTAGCTATCAAGATGTCATCCACAAACAATGTTAGTTGATTCCTTATTTCAGGTCCTAATGCTACATACAATGTGAATATGAATACTCCAGCAGTGATATTAAAACAGAAGAACCTTGAAATGATAACTTCTTCCGGCACATACAAATGCATTATACTTTCTCAGCTCTTCATCTAACTTCACCTGCCAGTACGAAGCACACAAATCGATTGCTGTAAAATACTTCATTCCATTGAACTTTTGGATCAACTCATCTATATTTTCTGGATGAGTACATACTGGTATAATAATTGTGTAACTACATGAGCATCGAGTATAAGACGTACCTTTCCACCTGGTTTCGGCACAACCAGAAGCGGACTGCAGTAAGGACTGTTTGAAGACTCTATAGATTCCAATCTAACATCCTCTGTATTTCTTGGTCCACTGCATTGCGTTGTTTCCAAGGAACTGGATAGAAACTATGGCAGTATGTTCTGTGTGGCTTGACATTCAAATCACATGTATAACCCTTAATGATACTGGGTTGTTCTTCAAACACTCTCACATACTTGCTTAATAGGATAGACAGTTGTGTCCTATGCTCATCCTTAAGGTGCTCTGGCTCGCTCAACTTCTGTTTTATCTGCTCGGATATTCGTACTACTTGGATGACTTTAATCAAACTTGTTTCGCATTGGCGGCGCTCTTTCATTATCAACTGCAACTTTGCCCTCTGCAGTATCTTCCATGTTTTCTTTCTTTCCTTAGCAAATCTACCTGGGCTAGGGCTCCGTCGATGCAAAAATTTACTTTCCCGGCAGAGAAGTCTAATTTTGCATCCTTCTCCTGGATAGTTTCTAATCCCAGAACACAGTCGACTGTTCATTTATCCACTACTAGGATAGCGCAAGTTATCGCTGCATTTCCTAGATCCAATTTTGGCATCGTCTGTGTCTTCACAGATTGTGATCGCATGCCAAACGCTCCTAGTATTTACAGTGTTGAGCAGGAAACGTCGTTAATGGGGTCTTCTTCATTATTTTATTAAATAAACTCATTGATATTGCGTTTACCAACGCGTCCGTATCCAAAACTACCGTTACTGGAATACCCTCTATTTCAACTTTCATTGCAGAAATGAGTTCCGATGAGTATTCCTCCATACATTTAGTTGTGTCACCACAAAGCTCCCCTTCTATTAATCTTCCTTCGTTGTACCTCATCATATTTACATTCAGCTCATAGCGCCTATACCCTTCCTCCACCGCTCCTCTGGGGCACGATTCGGTCGGAATAGGTTTTCCGAGCGCGATTCATTTCCATGAACCGCACCCTCTCTCACCTCCGTAACAACTGGTGTTCGTTGACTCCAGTCATTATCCATCGGCACGGAAGATTGTGTCTGCCTATTATTGTTTTGCCAATTCGTAGAATTCGAGTTCACATTATAACCTGGATTGTACCTTCTGTCGTGTCGATTCTGTCTGTTTTACCCGTGCCTTAAATTGTTTCCATTACCGCTACCCGGATTACGATGTAGGTCGTAATTACTGCAGAGCGGCGGAGCGCGATTTGCATTTGTCTCCTGAATCAGCTGATTCCTCGCTCGGCTGCAGTAAGCATCATTCGACAGCGAGTATGCGCTGTGTCTGTCTCGTCTTGCCTTAATATCTCCTTGGATCAAATCAATGGAGCCCAAGACTGACATGAATTCTTCTAAATTCTTCTCGATGCGTATATTAACTTCTCTCTCGTCTCAGCCGGAAGTTTCGCCTTCAGAATCCACAGAATATCCTTGTGCGTTATTGGTTCATCCCAGAATCTTGCTTTATTTAAATAATTCTCGAAGTATCGCCATAGACTTTCTGTTTTTACACAGAATGGCTCAGGGTTAAAGACCTCTTTTCTTAATCGTCCTTGCACACCCCGTGACTAACACTTAGCAAGAAACGCCTTCTTAAATTCCTCGTACGTTTCGCATGTATCCGTCATATCCGTGGCCCATAACGCTCCATCACCTTGAATATATCCTGAAACGTAACTGATCTTTTGCGCTTCAATCCATGCCCTTGGTAGTACACCACGAAATCCTCGTATAAATACCGCTGGGGTTATGGATTCTCAGTCAGGTGCGAACGTCTGAAACTGCCCATATTTCAACAATTTTTCCTCCATTAACGTTGCAGCGTACACATTATTAACTTGCGGCTATACATGCATTCCGTTATAATTTATATTTCCCTCCGGCGAAGCATGTCCGTTACCATAACATGATTCATGGCTTGAGCCCTGCGTTCGCTCTACTTCACGCAGTTAGTTTGTACAGTCTTTTACTGCCCATCGCATCTGTTCCATATCTCTGGACATATTTTCAACAGAATGGACTATTTCGTCCTTCCATTGTTTAAAATTCGCCCCTAATTGTTCTTTTACCTCTTTAATGTCTTCTTTAATATTTTCTGCAATTGGTAAGCTTTCAATAGGCAATTTGCTTACCGCTTCTTTTATACTTTCATCTACACATAGGATCACCTGGTTTTCCTTAGCGTATGCCCATTCATCTAATTTATTTAAGAAATACTGTTGATGTCTACTGAAATTCTCTCGTATCAACTGATCACATCCAGAAGCTATGGTAGCCACATATTCTGTTAATTCCACTACGGAAGTTTCTACTTTCTCCAGCTTCGATTTCATGTTTCGCATTTCTTCGGTAATTCTTTTGATTTCCAAAGGAAACTGCTTTTGCGCATCTCGCAACTCGGTTACGGTATCTCATTTGAGATTTGTTGTTGTTGGCTAACTAATGTCTGGATTGCAGCTCACATGTCTATCTGCTTTAGACACAAGTCAGCTTGCTTGTGTGATACTGTTTGTACCACCAATGACATATCAATTTGCTTCTGTGACATGTCTTCCTGCTTTTGTGATACTGCTTGTACCACACCCGACACAGTCGTTACCGATACTGACAAAAGTCTCGGTTGTTCTAAGATCTGACCCATAGTATTTGTCTCCTGTTGAGACGAAGCTGCTATCTCCTCTACACTTGTATTTTCACCAATTTCCTGAACATCTAGCACTTTCTCTTTATCCATTTTAAATTGTGATCTAGTTTTGACGATAACAAAATTAGAAAACACAAACTACCTATATGTTTGTACACACTTAATTACACTACCTCGTACAAAAATTCCTCCTGAAAAGAATGCACCAAATAAGTGTCTATGACTACTTCTGAAGAAAATGCGGAAATGAAGTGAAAATATAGAACTATATTACATTATAAATAGTGAGACTATTTAGCTTAAAAGACCCGATTGAGTTGAGATTGCTGATTGTTGTGTTTACTTGCCTTATTCAGCTTGCAGCGATGTGAATTTGTGCGGTGTGGATCGGGACTGCTAAGCTCACACGACTTCACTCCACCAATTATGTTGTGCATGAAACACACACACAATATATGGATTAGTACATGGACAAATTTATGAAATATATGTACAACATTTTAATTGTTGGCTGTACTTGGATTCCATTTTATTATCTTTTAATTAATTTATTTATTTATTTAAGAAATTTTGTTTAAGAAAATTTTCTGCTTCTTATTTATTTTTGGTAATTTTTTTATGATTTCAAGTGGTTTAATTTAGGGGTTAGCTTCAGTCGTTTAAAAGCTAAACAATATAAGTCTTTAGTTTTAAGTGCCATAGGAGAGCTAGATATATGTCCCACAGCACCGATATCGCTGATACTCTTCGGCGGAACTGCTCCACCTGAGCCGGCTAGAGTGGCCAAGCGGTTCTAGGCACTACAGTCGGAACCGCGCGACCGCTACGGTCGCAGGTTCGAATTCTGCCTAGGGCATGGATGTCTGTGACGTCCTAAAATTAGTTAGGTTTAAGTAGTTCTAAGTTCTAGGGGACTGATGACCTCAGAAGTTAAGTCCCATAGTGCTGAGAGCCATTTGCTCCACCTGAAATCTCTAAAATGTTTATTTAGCTACGAAGATCGTTTGGTACAACTAGGTGCTATGTTGTCTGATGCGTGTGGATTGATGTGTCCAACTTTTTTATCAACGAAAAGTTTATTGCTTCTGAGATATTCTCTAGAAGAATACTGACCGTGAAAGGATGCAGGCTCGCACTGTCATTCCACACTGCAGCTCCGATCGATCTACGTCACGTGATAGCTGAAGAATGTTTGTCAAATATTTTATAAATTGATAAATACACACCTTGAATACGTATTATTTTCTTGAATTTGTTTATTGTGCCATCGACTAATCAAACATTTACAATGGAGCTTAATAGCGTCGCACAACAATAACAAAATCTCTCCAACATAAAACATGTCCGATCTCTGTAGTCGCTTCACACAGAGTCCTCAAACATACATCTTTGGTTACTTATTCCAGAGATTTGTTGTTGTGCGCCCTAAAACGCTAGTCATCATCATCATCTTATTCCAGAGAGATGCGTCCTAACGCTGAACGTCCAGTTCTCGCAGGCAGTTTATACTACTGTCGGCATTAATAATTCGTTGCATTTCGTGCTGCCGTAACTACTGTGCGAGGCAGTTATCTTATACAGGATGTTACAAAAAGGTACGGCCAAACTTTCAGGAAACATTCGTCACACACAAAGAAAGAAAATATGTAATGTGGACATGTGTCCGGAAACGCTTGCTTTCTATGTTACAGTTCATTTTATTACTTCTTTTCAAATCACATTAATCATGGAATGGAAACAAACAGCAACAGAACGTACCAGCGTGACTTCAAACACTTTGTTAGAGGAAATGTTCAAAATGTCCTCCGTTCTGCCGTAACTACTGTGCGAGGCAGTTATCATATACAGGGTATTACAAAAAGGTACGGCTGAACTTTCAGGAAACATTCCTCAAACACAAAGAAAGAAAATATTTAATGTGGACATGTGTCCGGAAACGCTTACTTTCCATGTTACAGTTCATTTTATTACTTCTCTTCAAATCACATCAATCATGGAATGGAAACAAACAGCAACAGAACGTACCAGCGTGACTTCACTTTGTTACAGGAAATGTTCAAAATGTCCTCCGTTAGCGAGGATACATGCATCCACCCTCCGTCGCAGGGAATCCCTAATGCGCTAATGCTGCCCTAGAGAATGGCGTATTGTATCACAGCCGTCCACAATACGAGCACGAAGAGTCTCTACATTTGGTACCGGGGTTGCGTAGACACGAGCTTTCAAATGCGCCCATAAATGGAAGTCAAAAGGGTTGAGGTCAGGAGAGCGTGGAGGCCATGGAACTGGTCTGCCTCTACCAATCCATTGGTCACCGAATCTGTTGTTGAGAAGCGTACGAACACTTCGACTGAAATGTGCAGGAGCTCCATCGTGCATGAACCACATGTTGAGTCGTACTTGTAAAGGCACATGTTCTAGCAGCACAGGTAGAGTATCCCGTTTGAAATCATGGCGGTGACTCCAGTACATACTGACGAAACTAAAATGAGCTCTAACATGGAAATTAAGCGTTTCCGGACACATGTCCACATAACATCTTTTCTTTATTTGTGTGTGAGGAATGTTTCCTGATAGTTTGGCCGTACCTTTTTGTAACGCCCTGTATAGGCATTGCCGACAGGCGTATTCTGACTGTTTACGTATCTTTGTAATAGTTGTAAGTAGGCTGTTTCTGTTTTCTTATTGGCAACGTTACGTAGCGCTCTGTACGAAAATCACTGGCTGTACTGTGTGCAGTCTGTGGCTAGTTTGCATTGTTGTCTGCCATCGTAGTGTTGGGCAGCGGCAGCTGGATGTTATCAGCGCGTAGCGTTGCGCAGTTGGAGGTGAGCCGCCATTTCTCTCCCCACATCCACCACTGCTGGTGGCTCACCTCCAACTGCGCAACGCTACGCGCTGTTAACATCCACCTGCTGCTGCCCAACACTACAATGGCAGACAACAATGCAAACTAGCCACAGACTGCACACAGCACAGCCAGTGATTTTCGTACAGAGCGCTACGTAACGTTGCCAATAAGAAAACAGAAACAGCCTACTTACATAGTGATACCAATGCCTATACCAGGCTCCTTGGCGCTTCGGTGTGTGTATATATACCAAATGGCACTACAGTAGGCATAGAAAATGGGATGTGGCATCAAAATGTCAAAGTATTCCGTGAGGAACTTTCGGAGTTTTACGATTTACATCACACGAAGATTTGCATTTTTATTTTTATGGGTTGGTTTCCGCGAAGTAAAGAGCGTGATTCTGAAGACAGGCCGAAGAATATCTGACGCAACGTGTCTAAGGGCACTGTCGGAGGTTCGTTGACCGCCTCGCAGAGCGTAAGGACGCCGAGCTGACGTTCTGGCTCGGACCTCGAGGCAGCAATCCATTATTTTGGACGGCGCTGCGCCGGGACTAGATCGCTGCCGGTGGGACGGGGCGGGCGCTCTCCATCAGTCTTGTGAGCGCCGCCGGCCTCGGGAGGTAAGCCCCGTGACATATTTCGCGATGGCATCAGACGTGCTGGCCCCAGGGAGAGCCCCGTCTCCTCTCTCCGCCGGCCGGAGTATACGACCGGACCGGCGGCGCAACACAAATCAGTCTGCGGCAGCGGGCTGGGAGTTGTGGCGGGGCGCTGCCAGCAGCCGATCCCAGCTGCACCTGAGCGCAAGGCAGACAACCACACTAAAGCCCGGTCCACACGCAACGATCTGTCTGCGCAGACATCGGCGCAGATGTCTGTACATGCAAAAGATCGTTGCAAATGTGGTGTGTTCACACGACACAAACCCCAATCTACTACTCGTCCGCCATCTGTCGGTGTAGAACAGAAATATCAGTGGCAAGCGACTACGCTCCTCGTAAACGTCAAAAATTTAATTCAGTTATTTTGAAACATAGAAATGTAGGAAGTTCTGTTGTGGTCTGTGTTCGCAACTTGTGTTGCAAAAAACATACAGACCAACCGCAGGAAACAGAGAAAGCGGTCAAAATGGTGTAGACAGTGGCTACCAAAGCGAAAGCAGTTTTCTCACGTAAATTTACTGCGAGATTTGCAGGGCGAAGCTTAATAAAGCCAAGCACACCAAAATACCATAACGTTGGCTGGTATACTTGATCTACTCCTACACCAGATCTTCTAGATTTCTGAACTTTGGATAACTCTTTTCGTTAAACAGTTCGCAACGAATTTTTTTTTATTATTACTGTTTCTCTGTTTGCCGCGGCGTCAACTGCCTGCAGTTTTTCAGTTAGAGCATTGTATGGTGCTGTCTTTTTGTCTCGGTCACTATATTCTTTATTTTTTATCTCCCACAAACATGGGTGGTTTCTATATATTTCAATTAATTCACTAACAAACTCTCGAGAGCACTGACGAGTATCAGCCATTTTAATGCCCTGTACGCACAAATACAAACACTAGACTGAGCAAACAGCTGTTTCGCGCCAGATTTGCGGCGATCTCCTGTCCACACGCTCCAACTTGTCTGCGCAGATGTGGTTTGAACCCACAGATTTGAGAGGTTTCGCTCAAACCTCCAACTCCATCTTCCAGGTCTGCCCACACCTCAGGTTGGTGCAAATCTTCTGTCCACACGCAACGATCTGTCCGCGCAGATGTGATGTGCGCAGACATTTGCGCAGACAGATCGTTGCGTGTGGACGGGCCTTAACGGCGTGCGCTTTACAAAGATTATCCACATAGTTCCATTCCAACTACCTTATTTTCTCAGCTTAAGGAAAGCATCGTCGCATCCTTCTAATACTTTATTTCATCTCGTCCTTTTTATGGTTGTTCGTCTCTCTTCTCCTCCTTATCTTTCTTGTTCGTTTCCATTTCTAAAAAGTCAAGGGCACTGCCCACCGAACAAACAGTCCACTATATGAGGTAAAAACGCTATTTTCAGCCAATAGAAAATACTTCCACGAGGGAGAAAGGATAATAAACAGAGCGGTGTGGGAGGGGATGCTTTACGTTGGAACATTTTTTAGACTTTCATTTCTAGGCAACTCTTTCAGAGACGCTTTCGCTCCGGACTGGACCAACATCACTGTTGTTGACAGCTACGTGGCAACGGCTGCAACTTTGTTCACTGCTCTGTATTAGATAGGTAACACATGTTGGTGTCAACTGTTTCAGTACTATTGGTCTCTGTGTGTAACCGCCATTTTATTATTATGATTTTCGCATAAAACCACCTTTGCTGTTTCAAGACAGAGATATCTAGTGGTACACTTATATATCTACGTCTACGAATGTAGTGCATTACAGCAGTCAACGTTCCAAGTGACAACCGTTGCGGGGATTATACTGCATCACTGTAGGACATTGTGGCATGCAGTTCCTTTTATAGTGATCGTATTGAGGAAATCACTGACAGTGAAAATAAGGATATCCGAAGTTTCTGTACGTAAATTTTAACCTATTCTACAGTTGTCATGAGTAGTTTTGAAATGAGACCCCTTGACGAATATTTTCTTTTGATATAGATGTATTAAGTTTTAGGCCCATTTCTGTTTGTTATTTAGGACTGTAATTTCATTTAGGCATTATGAATTCATGGAAGTTTCGAGGTATGGGATTGCAACATTGCTTTGAAATACTCGCATATCCCACGAAATGATAAGTGGCTAAATACCGAGTGCCCAGTGGTTCAAAAGTGAAACCATAACTTCGTGAAAGTTGATTGTTCACTTTTTGTAATTTATTCTTATATATGTTGCTTACTATGATACTAAAGGTTAATTATGTGAAAAATTTAAAACTTATATTCCAAAGTGAAATCACCTCCTTAAAATAATTGATTGTATACTTTTTCCTGATTTCTTCTTCAGTTTGTTGCTTACTATGGTGATGAAAGTCGATTTTGAAAAGAAAATTAATTATTTATTTATATTGTAGGGACTGAAAGGCCTCAGTTGTATAATGTTAGTGTATATTGTGTATGACGTTCTTACATGTGTGAATATGAAAGGTATTTCTTATATAATGTTTCATCGATTCGTTACATGCACAGCATTTTCCCTGGTCACTTTCGTGAGCAGGCATCTGTTACATTGATTGTGAATAGACTGTAAACGCATTTTATTAACTGATCTGAATATGGCTAATTGTTCAGCTGGAGCTAGTAATCAGTGTTAAAATAGTGCGATCTCTATTCTTATAGGATTTTGTCAATTACCGATATGGCAGTCATAAGATAACAATTTTTTTTTCGTTTTGCAATCTGCATAATTTTACGTTGTGAACATTTACAACTAATTGCAAATCTTTGCATCACTTATCAAGAACTGATTGAATATTTGTACAGCTTTTACTAGCCAGTACTTCATTACCGGTAACCAGATCATCTGCTAGAAGTCTGAGATTACTTGTAATATTTTCTCGTTGGTCATTAATATGGAACATAAACAACAACACTGTAAATAAACTCGCCTCACTGGAGCGTCCTTAAGGTTACTACTTCTGATGTCCATGACACTCCAATGAAGATAGCGTATTGCGTCGTGCCTAACAAGTAATCCGCATCTCAATCATAAAATTTTGTTTGATACCCACATAAGTAATCGTGCTTTTGTTAGTAAACGTTAACGTGTAGTATCAAGTGAACAGCTTCCGGGAAGAGATGAAATACTGTATTGACTTCCTCGAGCCATCGTTTCTCAGAACATAATGCAAGAAACGTGCAAGTTCGATTTTCACATGATCAGTGTTTTCGAGCTCTATGTTACTTTGCATGGAGGAGGTTATTCTGATCGTAATACTATAACATGTTTAAGGGCACAATATGTTCTAAGATACTACAACAAATGGATGTCTAGGATATTGGACGGTAGTTCCGTGGCCCTCTTCTGTTACATGTCTTGTGAGCAGATGTGCTCTGTGCACGGGCGACAGCTTCTTGTTCTATCAGTCAACTGTGTATACTCGTTACAAAGGGAAGTACCTCAGTATCAGACCGTGAATGCAATCTGACAGGGATATATTAGAGCCATGGAGCCTCGTTTATTTTTAAGCTCTACTTCAACGTCAGTGACACTAATATCTACGTCGCTCAACTTCGGAGTGTTGCAAATAGTGAACTCGAACAGTACATCCGTATCTTCCTTAGAAAGATTGCTTGAAACAGGTGTTCAGCATTTATTATTTTGCTGTGCTATCTGAAGATTTCAGTTCCTGCGCCATCCATTACTGTCTGGACACTAACTATGGTGCCACCGACATTTACGTAAGACTAGAATTTATTTGCGTTTTATGAGACATCTTTCGATAACATTCTCCTATGGTAGTCAATGGAGACTTCAGGCATTGACCTCCGGACAGCCAAAAGTCTCTCATTTACCATCTCTCTCTCTATGGCCCTATTATTTGTTTTACACCTACTAAGCAGAACTCATTGTTACTTCCGAAGTTTATGTACAGTGACTCTATACCATGGAGTGTCCCTTCCATCACAGGCTTTTCTACTAGGTACATATCTAGAGTACCATCTTGAGTCAAGATGGTGTGCTCAGTAATGAAACAAAGCAGTAGGCTCTGCCAGAAATATCGAGTCTTAGTCATTGTGTCTAATAGTGTATTTTAATACGACAGTATGCCATCTTAGGCAGTTATAACACTTAACACACTTGATAATGGCACATTGAAACAGAAATAATGATCGTGTAAGTGTAATGTAACACTGTAAATAAACAAGTCTAATGGCGGTACTGACTTCAAAGAAATATATTATGAATGTGGCCCCGCACTAAAAAAAAATTATATATTACTGAACTTGGTACTAAGTATGTAAATGTGAAAGTGTTTCCAGTCCAGGTTACAAAATTATTTTTGACTCATTAACGCTCCAAGAGGCTGCATCATCTAGCGTTGACATATTGATATGATCCGAGAACACACTCATTCCTGCTCTGCCTTTCACGTCTCCATGACGTATGTTAGTGAGCTATAAATTACCTGTGTGGGAACGTTTAATAAGGGCACCTCCTTCCCCGATCCGTGAGCAAATTAACGGAGATTTTAGTAAGTCTTTTGTATTATAGAGAAAGTAAGGAAATTAGCTGTTTCTCGAAATAGAGGGTTTTTAAAATAGTAAGGTTACAGAGAGGTTAGTATTCGTAAGAGACCTTTTTGTTTTAGGAAAATTAATGCCGAATTTGTTAAGAGTCGAGAGAAAGTAGTATTCGCAAGTGACTAGCATCCTTCGTAGAAATTAATGGAGTTAACTATTTCCCGCCAAGTACGGTAGTCAGAAAGAATAAAGCTCATGATGTTCAAACGACTAATGGGGGCGTCCATGTTGTTTCACACCCAGTAACAAGTATCCATTCCCGTCGTACTTCCCCCGTGTGACTGCCGCTATCATTGTGACGTGTATACAACAAGCTGTATGTGTGTCATAGGACTGAAGTGAATAATCATTCATTAAGTAGCTCACCATACGTATCCCTCGCTATTTTACGTTCATTTTAGCTTCAGCATTTTCACAATTTAGTCTCTGATCACCAAAAAACTGCGGCATTATAATTATTCAGGACCGATATTCATCCGATATACAGTTATTTGTGTTTCGTGAAGGGTACGGAACGATGGATAAACCGCATCTATACGAAAGTTGGAACTTAAATAGTGGCAACTATTTATTCGCAACCGATACAAAAGAGTTACATGTTTGCACATGTTACTATCCTTCAAAGTAGTCACCAGCGTTGTGTAGAACCCATTGCCAGCTGTGTGGAAGGCGTAGTATACCGTTAGCAGAGCCTGTTCTGTTGATGGTGCGAATGGAGTGGTCTAAAGTTAAGGTGATTCTCGTGTACGACTTGATGGTGTTATCCTAACGCATTACGTTCCCCCACGGCAGACCGTAATGCTTTGCGAAAGAAGCGGCGACACTTACTGCACAACTCACCCATCATTTTGCACGATAATGCGGGGACGCAACCAGCGCAGGCTGTGGCTGCTCTGTTCGGCGGATGGGACTGAGAAGTACTGTACCATCCACTATACTCCCCGGTCTTAAGTCCTTGTGACTTTGATTTGTTTCCGAATATGAAGGAACCACTTCGTGGCATTCGCTTCAGAACTGTTCCAGAGATTCTACCGGCAGTAGACCGTTCCATTCGCACCATCAACAGAACAGGCTCTGCTAAACGTATACAACGCCTTCCACATCGCTGGCAACGGGTTCTACTCAACGCTGGTGACTACTTTGAAGGACAGTAACAGGTGAAAACATGTAACTCTTTTGTATCGGTTGTGAATAAATAATAGCCACTATTTAAGTTCCAACCCTGGTATATATAAGTGGGGCCACGACCACACGTCTGGCCAACTCAAACTTTTCCACATTTCCTATCTAAGGTGCTCTGCTGAGATACACTAAGAGCAGGGGCTTCATGTACCGTAATAATTCAGTGTGTATCAAAAAGAATCATCCGATTTGTCACGTCTGTTTTCTGAAACGAATTAACATATGCAATGAATTTTCTTTTTATGGAACGGGAAACTCAAATCATTTTTATACCTTTTCGTAGGTGTTCAATACGCCCGCCTTGAGATGCACACCATATGTCAATGCATTATTCAAATTGTTCCCACACTGCTGTGAGCATCTCTTGAGTTACAGCTTCCACAGCTGTTGTTATGCGATGTCTCAGTTCATTAATTGTTGTTAGTGACGGAGGCACGTAAACATATTCTTTTATAAACCCCCACAGGAAATAATCACATGCAGTCAGGTCCGATGCCCTTGGAGGCCAGTAATGTAAGGCTGAATCATTTAGTCAATCCAGCCGAAGTGGCCGAACGGTTCTAGGTGCTACTGTCTGGAACTGCGCGACCGATACGGTCGCAGGTTCGAATCCTGCCGTGGGAATGGATGTGTGTGATGTCCTTAGGTTAGTTAAGTTTAATTAGTTCTAAGTTCTAGGGGACTGATGACCTCATATGATAAGTCCCATAGTGCTAAGAGCCATTTGAACCGTTTGTTACTTTGTGCCAGGAAGGGCTCTCAGCAAGGGAAGTTACGTCCCATAGTGCTCAGAGCCATTTGAACCAGCCATTTGGTCCACTGTGACAGCTCCGTCGTTCTGTTATTCTTTGATTTAAAAATTTCCGCACTTCCAGATGCCAGTGTGGCGGTGCCCTATCCTGTTGGTAAATGAAGCCTTCTAATTAGTCTCCAACTGTTGGAAAAGGAAATTATCAAGCATATCGCATATGTGCTTATAGTCTCGGCAAAGAAAAGTGGACCACACAGCTTCTCCCAAAAAACTGTGCAAAACACATAAAATTTGGGGAGACCCTCTCATGTTGTACAACTTTATGTGATTGTTCAGTACCCCAATTCTCACATTATGACGGTTCACCTTTCCATTTAAATGTAATGTGGTCTCGTCACTAAATACTGAGAGTGGAAGAAAACTCTCATCCTCCGTGTTGGCAAGAACGAAATTAGAGAACTCCATGTAGTGGACTGACAAGGCAGCCAGTCCACAGTGACGGGTAACCGAAAGGCACGCGTACACACACGCCGACTGGCGTTAAGTCTGAAACAGGATACGTGATGAAAGCTATAAAGAAAAGAACGGAGCTTCTCGTATACTTAACTTTAATTCATTGTGGTACATTTCTCTTGATAATACAAGTGAGACTCTCTCCAGATATGGTTAATGCGCCTTGCTAGGTCGTAGCCATGGACTTAGCTGAAGGCTATTCTAACTGTCTCTCGGCAATTGAGAGAAAGGCTTCGTACGTGTAGTCGCTAGCAATGTCGTCCGTACAACTGGGGCGAGTGCTAGTCCGTCTCTCGAGACCTGCCTTGTGGTGGCGCTCGGTCTGCGATCCTGACAGTGGCGACACGCGGGTCCGACATGTACTAATGGACCGCGGCCGATTTAAAGCTACCACCTAGCAAGTGTGGTGTCTGGCGTTGACACCACACTCCACACGTTGTTGTTTGTCACCTTCACGAAGAGCTTGCAGTAGCTGAATTTTGTATGGTTTCATGCGTAAATGTCGACGCGACACACGCCAGATAGACATCGGGGCCACACTGAGCTGTCGAGCTGCACGGCGAACCGATTTCTGTGGACTCGTTGTGAAACTATGGCGGATGCGTTTGATGCCTGTGTCAGACACTCGGGGACAGCCCAGCGATTTGCCTTCACACAAACATGTTTCTCTGAATTATTCATGCCGTCAGCCACGGTGAACAGTTGTTACTAACCCGCACTGCGCAAAACGTAGAACACACAACGCTTTCTGTTGTCCCAACACCATTTTACTAGAAATGACGCGGGCGCACACTGCTGCTACCTAGCGGTAACCAGGTAAAACTCGAGAATTTGTTCTTTCCAATAATACGATGTTCACGCACATACCTCAAATAACATAATACTTGTGATTTTTTAAAATTGGATGATTCTTTTTTATACATTCTGCATATAGCGAGAGTCATAGTACAATAACAACAGAAAGGACTAGTAGAGTAATCAATAACAATAGAACGGACACCCCCTTCTCAATGTTTGCTATGCTTTTTTGTTCGGATGATCGTTCGAGTAATGTACCTCAGTACTTATCATACCTCCTGTGACACCCTACGTACAGTGCGTGGCCAAATATTCTTTTAATTTTGAGCCACTATTATTTTACATGTAAATATTTCTATTTGTTTACCTTCCCCTTTGTTTCCG
The DNA here is from genome assembly GCF_023898315.1 of Schistocerca nitens. NCBI lineage: Eukaryota > Metazoa > Arthropoda > Insecta > Orthoptera > Acrididae > Schistocerca > Schistocerca nitens. The sequence continues at coordinate 92,719,733 of NC_064621.1, read as the reverse complement.
CAAGGTTACTGGTAACGATTTAAATATGGACATCCTCAAGGTGGTCACGTTTAGTTGCTGCCATTTGGTATAACATATCCAAATCATTGGTTTCTCCGTGGCCTTACCACACGGACCCTACTTTACTGCTCCAGCGCAACATGTTTCTCGTAGGACAGGCGACATCTGAGTGCTCGTCTGTTAAACTAAGATGGTAGCAGTATATTTCTTGTAAGGAACACCCACCTACAGCCATAGTTCACGAGTAACTGCGCGAAGTTCGTGCAAGAGGGAACATATTGTGGTATGTATTGGAGGGGCTAGTCACCTAAAGAATGAGGGAGACGGAGTGTTAGGTGAACGTAAATTGTCTTATCGTAATAAAACTCATTAACACGAGTTGTTTGATTGTTTGTCTAGCGAACCGAGTATGCAGGTTTCATAGACACAACAAGCCCAATTTACGGAACAATACAGTTCTCTCTAGTAGAGCAAGAGAGGACAAAATTGTGTACAGATAAGGAAAACTAAAGTCATGGAGGGCAAGGAGATACTGGAAGCTCATAGCCACCACTACGTCTCCCTATATGCAGTCATTCTTTACGTGACTAGGACCTCCAACACATAGCACAGTATATTCCCTCTTGCACGAACTTCGTCCAGTTATTCGTAAACTATGGCTGCTGCCATCTTACAAGGAGAGGACACGACGTTTGGAACGTGGATTTACTTGAAACTTCGTACACTCGTAGTAGTACACGAGGACAACAAAATGTATAAGGAGTAGCGCGTACCTGTCAAGCGTTACTGAGGAAATCGCAAGATAATTTCGGTCGTCAAATATATACCTGTGCGTGGCCATTTTTACCATGAAGCGGCGGCAGCCGAGTGATTAGAGTCCAGGTCCCATAATCACTGGATCCAGTCCCGTTCGTCTGTTTTCTTTTTTTATTTTCAACACAGTCATTTCCTTTACTATTTATATTACAACTGATATAATGAGAAAATTACGTGTCATCGGATGAACCTTTATTAAATTTACAATGTTATTGGGCGGTCTACTAATTTTTATTATCACAAATAATATAATATTCATAACTACAGGTATCCACTAGTAAACGACCAAACGCATAAAGTGATACTGTAAATGTATGCTCCGTGATTTGAGAAACCCCTTATACGTGGAAGGAGCCACAACGACTTGTTACCCCCAAGTTTTGACCGGCACAGACGGCTTTCGAAAGGTGTACAATTAATCGTTGCTTTCGACATTACGAGCACAAGTTGCAGGATGGTACTTTTCGAAAAAAGATGGAAAACATAAAGTTAAACGGCAGCAGCTGCATTGAATAAATGCTATGTTTCCGCATACGCAAGGTCTTTTGAAGTTTTCCGTGGAAAAACAAACATCGTTAACGTTTTCGAAAACCTCTCTTTCAGACTATAATTTGGAAGCAAACCATGCATAACGCACTACTTCCTTAAAAATCGGCGCTGGTAATTGTTTATGCAGTATCGAGTGTATTTTAATAGTGTCTTCCGAGAAACAGTTTCTCGTTCTCTTTCGGTTAAATACGAACAATTTTGAAGACACAGACAAGCCTACATTTTCAGTGTCACTTTATGCGTTTGGTCGTTTACTAGTCGATAGTTATGAATATTATATTATTTGTGATAGTAAAAATTAGTAGCCTGCCAAATAACTTCGTAAATTTAATAAAAATTCATCCGATTACACGTATTTTTCCTTTTATACCAACGGTAATGTAAATAGTAAAGAAAATGACTGTGTTTAAATAAACAAAAAAACTGACGAACAGAACTCTATCCATCGCTGCTTGAACGTCAACCACTTTTTCTTTCAAATTTCATTTCGTTTTATATTGTTCGTTGAATTTGTTCAGGGCGGGCGTCCGATGACACCCGTTTGGTTTGTTAGTTGATCCGTTCGCTCAATTTTTTAATTACAAAGGGTTGCTAACGCTCTGACCGACCACGCTGAGCTACCGTGACGGCATCACTCGGCTGCTGCCGCTTCATGGTAAAAATGGCCACTCACACACACACACACACACACACACACATATATATATATATATATATATATATATATATATATATATATATATCTGACGACCGAAAATATCTTGCGATTTTCTCAGTAACGCTTGAGAAGTACGCGCTACTGCTTACACATTTTGTTGTCCTCATGCAGTACCACGAGTGTACGAAGTTTGAAGTACATCCGCGTTCCAAACGTTGTGGCCTCCCCTTTTTAGTTTAACATACGAGCAGCCAGATGTCACCTCTACTGCGAGAAACGTGTTGCGCTGAAGCAGTAAAGTACGGCCCGTCTGCTAAGGCCACGGAGAGCAACGAGGCAGCGGCAACTGAGTCAGCCGGCAAATGACACGGAATAAGCCGAGGGCTCATCGAGGGGTAACGGCACGGCGCGCACGGCACTCAACGGCTGCGGCTGGAGTGGTCTGGAGCGCGCGCTAGCCTCCAAAATAGGGCGCGCGTTACCCGCCGCAAGCTTATGGCTGCCTCGGGCGGGCCGAAGCTGCTGCAGCTTTATTCCGAGAGGTAGCCGTTAGCTCACTCAAAGTGCTAGCAGTCTGTCGTGATTATCTGGCTACCGAGCGCTCCATTAAGTGCAAAACTCTTTACACCATCATCCCGAGGCGCTTAAATAAAACGTGCATTTGCGAATATTCAGTAATCTTGAAGCCATATACCACTGCGTTCTCAGCTCACGCGATGTGAATAAGTGTCTCGAACAAAAGGAAATACGTAAATAATGTAACAGGTCATTGGGGGTCAGTCCTTTTTCTCGTAAGTGTAGCGCAGAACAGGGTAAAAGTATCAAGCTTTCAGGTCCCTAAAGCAAAAGTTCACCAGTCCCTCACCAGCTGCGAGTACATAATCTCCATAGTTCTGTCAAAAAAAAAAAAAAAAAAAAAAATGGTTCAAATGGCTCTGAGCACTATGGGACTTAACATCTATGGTAATCAGTCCCCTAGAACTTAGAACTACTTAAACCTAACTAACCTAACGACGTCACACAACACCCAGCCATCACGAGGCAGAGAAAATCCCTGACCCCGCTGGGGATCGAACCCGGGAACCCGGGCGTGGGAAGCGAGAACGCTACGGCACGACCACGAGATGCGAGCTCATAGTTCTGTCCTGAAACCTTGTGGCAGTCGGTATCTTGAAGCTGGAGAAAATGCTATAAGTCATTTTTTTACATTTCCAATGCAAAATTTCTATAGCTCTGATTGAGTGTTAGGTATAATCGATTATAGTTCTCTGTTCTGGTGCTGATGGCGCGCCGGTGGTGATTTGCTATTACGTCGCTGGTGTGTGTTTGCGGTGGCCGGCGGAAAGCGAGAGGGTAGTCGGTTTTCGGGTATTGGGACAGTTCGCTCTGCCTGACCTGCTGGTGACTAGCGCTAAGGTTGTTGCGCAGCGCAGTATGAGCAGGCTGGTGTCGGGCGGAGGCGACTCGCCGCTGTGCTGGCCATGCGGTGGTGATTAATTGGAGTCGGCGTACTTGTTCTGCCTGTAAGTCTGATGTGGAGGTCTGGTGGGGTCCTGTGATACTCTGGCCCGGAGACAACTAGTTGCTCAATTTTGGAGTCGTCTGCCAGGTTAGGGTGTGGGCTTGTTTGGCTCGTCAGATTTTCCGTTGGACGCTCCAGCAGCGGTTTCTGTTCTGATGTGGGACGGCGTTGTTGGAAGTTTTTGCTGTGTGTGTCTGTGGCACGTTACGATATTTGTTGGTACTAATTTATTTGCTCAAAAAATGGTTCAAATGGCTCTGAGCACTATGGGACTTAACTGCTGAGGTCATAAGTCCCCTAGAACTTAGAACTACTCAAACCTAACTAACCTAAGGACACCACACACATCCATGCCCGAGGCAGGATTCGAACCTGCGACCGTAGTGGTCGCGTGGTTCCAGACTACCGCCTAGAACCGCTCGGCCACTCTGGCCGGCTATTTGCTCACCTAGAGTAACTTTTGGTTATCCCGCTGAGGGGGTCGTTGCCCACCCTCTCTGCTCATCGTTACCTTTGGTGGTGCCTGTTTGTTCCTTTTTGAAGGAATTCACGTAGGTGGTTCCTGTTACCTGCCCGGAGTTAGGTAAAGTCTGCCTAAGAAAGGCGGTTTGGGACAGTATATGCGTAGTGAATTACTGCTGTTTGGTATATGTGGTCTTCTGGGACCTGAACAACACGATCTCGTCAATTTGGTTTGTGTAACGGCATTTAGTGGTATGTTATGTATTTTTATCTCAATGTGTTATTATTAACTTGGTGCAATAATCACTTCTAAGACTGTGGTTTGACTATTCATGTGCGCTTGGATTTTGTTGTTTTGTTTTAAGGAGCGAGAATTGTTTATTAAGATTTGTGTGTGTTGGCTTCCGGCACTTGTTAAGAGCGCCCGAGTTAACGGCGCCGTGGTTATCATGTGCTGTCATGATGTTATATTGTTATTTGATTTTTGAGTTTTATCTTGTGTTGATATTATCTATCGTGTGTTACAGAACATCACCAAGGTGCGTAAGTGATGGGCAGTTGTGGGAGGCATGTCGGGGAGCTCTCAGCGGTTTATTTCGAGGACCGTTTCTAGTGGGAAGGCTCCGAAGTGTTTAGAGACGCTCGTCTGTGATTGCGTTGGGAGTTGCCCTTGCCCTTGCTTGTACCAAATTATTATATTGTTATTATATTTATTGGTTGTGTGTTGCGCTTCTTTAATTTTATGGTGCCAAGTGCCACTATATTTCTCAGAGTTTTTTTAAGTACATGATTTTAAATTGTAATGCCAAGTTAACTTATTATTGGATTTAGACTCGTGGGTAAACTCTGAAAGCAGTATTGTAAAAGGTTCTTTGATTTTATGGTGGCAAGCCGCCGTTACTGTTTTTAAAGCTCATTCTTTTAACCATTTGTTAAGTTCTGTAAGTTATATCAATCTGTTGCTACGTAAAAAAGTTTAGTATTGGCAAATTAATAAATTGTATACAGAGTCTGCTGGTTGGATATTATTAGGTGGAAATCCTTGGATAGTTGTCCTATAAGAAACACATTCCAGGTAAATCTATTAAAAAATTATAAACGCTCGAAACCGTACCGGAAATGGCGGCTATGAGCTTCCAGTATCCTCCTTGATCTTCATGACGTTAGTTGTGTTTCTTATCTGTACATGTCTGAAAAAGAAAGTAAAGGAATTGGGTAAAAGTACACAGGAATGATGGGGTAGAAGTTGTTAGTAAGTAATTTTACCGCAACAAGAAACTGTGCGAAGTTTTACCCCAACCTATAATTTGACTTGTGTAGTCCCTTCTAGGACACTCAAGACGTTTTTTGTTGGTGTTAATTGGAATTAGAACTTAAATCAATATTCCTCTTCTGTATTTATTCTTTCGTTGGGTAGTGCTTTTTTCAAACTTACCAGCTTCTCAAACAAAATTTGAATGTAATCATGTGTCTTTCCGCAGATACTGATCGATAACATCAATTCGACAGTCAGTAACAGCCCCGCTCTACTATCAAGCTCTCGGCCTTATTGAAAATGGGAGCTCCAATGGCTCTGAGCACTATGGGACTTAACATCTATGGTCATCAGTCCCCTAGAACTTAGAACTACTTAAACCTAACTAACCTAAGGACATCACACAACACCCAGTCATCACGAGGCAGAGAAAATCCCTGACCCGCCGGGAATCGAACCCGGGAACCCGGGCGTGGGAAGCGAGAACGCTACCGCGCGACTACGAGCTGCGGACAATGGGAGCTCAAATGGCAAGCATCCAGAGCTACCAGGTTTTCAGAGGCTGCCTTAAAGAAACGTCCCAAAACCGGCAAAGGTGGTGAGCAAATCAGCCAATTCACAAAACCTTTTTCAATGCAGGAAGAACAAGCAATACCACAGCACTGCATTTCCCTCAATAAAAGATTTAATTGCAACACTCATTGTTTGAATTCGTCGAAAAATAAGGAGTTCCTAATTTGTTTTTCCATATGTTGATTTGTAATTCTTATTTTCTTCAGTAGGAGGTAAAAGTACGCACGATGGTTGGTAATCCTAGCACACGACATGGTGAAAGGATGAGCAAAATTAATCTGCCGAAAACTTTTATTACTTCTCTAATAATAATCTGATGACAATCTACATCTACATCTACATGATTACTCTGCAATTCACATTTAAGTGCTTGGCAGAGGGTTCATCAAACCACAATCATACTATCTCTCTACCATTCGACTCCCGAACAGCGCGCGGGATAAACGAACACCTAAACCTTTCTGTTCGAGCTCTGATTTCTCTTATTTTATTTTGATGATCATTCCTACCTATGCAGGTTGGGCTCAACAAAATATTTTCGCATTCGGAAGAGAAAGTTGCTGATCGAAATTTCGTAAATAGATATCGCCGCGACGAAAATCGTCTTTGCTTTAATGACTTCCATACCAACTCGCTTGTCATATACGCCACACTCTCTCCCCTATTACGTGATAATACAAAACGAGGTGCCGTTTTTGCACCCTTTCGATGTCCTCCGTCAATCCCACCTGGTAAGGATCCCACACCGCGCAGCAATATTCTAACAGAGGACGAACGAGTGTACTGTAAGCTGTCTGTTTAGTGGACTTGTTGCATCTTCTAAGTGTCCTGCCAATGAAACGCAACCTTTGGCTCTCCTTCCCCACAATATTATCTATGTGGTCTTTCCAACTGAAGTTGTTCGTAATTTTAACACCCAGGTACTTAGTTGAATTGACAGCCTTGAGATTGTTCTATTTATCGAGTAATCGAATTCCAAAGAATTTCTTTTGGAACTCATGTGGATTACCTCACACTTTTCGTTATTTAGCGCCAGCTGCCACCTGCCACACCATACAGCAATCTTTTCTTGAACACTTGCTCTGAGAACTATGGGACTTAACTGCTGAGGTCATCAGTCCCCTAGAACTTAGAACTACTGAAACCTAACTAACCTAAGGACATCACACACATCCATGCCCGAGGCAGGACTCGAACCTGCGACCGCAGCGGTCGCGCGGTTCCAGACAGCAGCGCCTAGAACCGCTCGGCCACCCCGGCCGGCACAATCTTTTCTAAATCGCTTTGCAACTGATACTGGTCTTCGGATGACCTTACTAGATGGTACATTACAGCATCATCTGCGAACAACCTAAGAGAACTGCTCAGATTGTCACCCAGGTCATTTATATAGATCAGGAACAGCAGAGGTCCCAGGACGCTTCCCTGGGGAACACCTGATATCACTTCAGTTTTACTCGATGATTTGCCGTCTATTACGACGAACTGCGACCTTCCTGACAGGAAATCACGAATCCAGTCGCACAACTGAGACGATACCCCATACGCCCGCAGCTTAATTAGAAGTCGCTTGTGAGGAACGGTGTCAAAAGCTTTCCGGAAATCTAGAAATACGGAATCAACTTGAGATCCCGTGTCGATAGCGGCCATTACTTCGTGCAAATAAAGAGCTAGCTGCGTTGCACAAGAACGATGTTTTCTGAAACCATGCTGATTACGTATCAATAGATCGTTCTCTTCGAGGTGATTCATAATGTTTGAATGCAATATATGCTCCAAAACCCTACTGGAAACTGACGTCAATGATATAGGTCTGTAGTTCGATGGATTACTCCTACTACCCTTCTTAAACACTGGTGCGACCTGCGCAATTCTCCAATCTGTAGGTACAGATCTATCGGTGAGCGAGCGGTTGTATATGATTGCTAAGTAGGGAGCTATTGCATCAGCGTAATCTGAAAGGAACCTAATCGGTATACAATCTGGACATGAAGACCTGCCCGTATCAAGCGATTTGAGTTGCTTCGCAACCCCTAAGGTATCTACTTCTAAGAAACTCATGCTAGCAGCTGTTCGTGCTTCAAATTCTGGAATATTCCATTCGTCTTCCCTGGTGAAGGAATTTCGGAAAACTGTTACTGATACTGAAACTTTTACATAATGTTACCAAGAAGTTACATGTATCATTGATATTATGTTGTTGCAAGGTTTTTTTAATATTTAGTAAAACCAGAAGTGTGTACAGCTACCCTCACCTGTCCTATATTTTTGTGAATATGATTGTACAGAGTGAAACTGGACGGTGTATTTTAGTTGTTGCGAACCTACTGAACAGTTATCCCTATGTTCGTTCAGCAGGTGCTATGTGCCACAGCAAAGCACACACGTAAAACTGGTCTCTGTCAAGCAGATTGTCCATTCATACATGCATCATGCAAAAAACGCTGTTGCTGGATCCTGTCCCACTATATTTCTATTTTTGCAAAGGTATTGTGTGTCGTCATTAAATGTATGGTATCGTCCTAATTTCGTGGAGCCGTAACGAAGTCGGCAGCTTGCATCTGTACCACAGAACCTATGTCTCGCTGCATTCCGCGACGACAAACGGGAGGCGATGACGAAGCCATGCCGTCTCCCCCAGCGCCGTAGCGCCACAGGACGCAGACCTAGATTCAGCCGCTCGTGGTGTACAGGCTAGTGTTGCTGCCTCTGGATCACGAGTGCCGGGATCGATTCCCGGCCGTGCTGGGGATTTTCTCTCCCCGCGGACTGGGTGTTTGTGTTGTCCTCCTCATTTCAATATCATCAGTCGTGAAAGTGGCTAGACTGGACTGTGTACAAACTGGACTTTGTACGGGTGCTGATAACCGCACAGCTGAGCGCTCCACAAACCAGACATCGTCATCATCATCATCTTCGTCATCATCGTCTAGTTAGAACACAGGTGTTACCCATGTCTTAGACTGAAATGTCATTGTGAACTTTGTAACTTTATACGTCAAGAGAAGAGATTAGTAACTGTGTGCTTCAAGGGATGCCTTGATATTCCAAGAAAGCTGTAAATATTAAGCACAGTCCTATCGCTATAGAGTGTATAAATTTAAGTAAATATTTGTACCATTCTTATAATAAAGTTTCATATGTTGTAGCTGACTGCATCATCTCTCAGAACAATCAACGAACTCATAGCCATACCGGTAGATATTAGTTTCATCAGGTCCTGACAAAATGAAGGAAATTTAACGATAGTAACGAATAATGTGAAATATGTTACGTCCTCTGGTTGGGGGTAGAGCTCCACTGCAGGAGGCGATAATGTGTATGATGCTCTGCGGTCACCAGAGTCGAAAGAAGTGGGAGTTGCGTGCTTTTTCGTAGAAAGGCTGGCCTAGAACTACGGTACCAGCAACAGGAAACGAAAGGGTTACGACAGTTACCACAGTATAACAAATTACTTCTGTATAGTATATTAGCCAAATTTTTATAGGCATCACCATTAAATATTTTAGAAATTTCCAGTAGACGTCGCTATTCAAACCTGACATCAGTATGGTTTTAAAATATTTCATTCGTTATTTTAATACAAAGCACTCTTACAAACTGGCGGAGTAGTTTGTATACAGAGAACGTTAAGAGAAATATTGTTGTGAAAAAAAAAAAGGATAATTTCACGCGAAGGTCTTCCTTGGATAATACTTGCAATTTTCTGTAACGAATGAATGAGTGATACCAAAATTCTGGCCTCGTCAAACTGAACAATGCTGGAAACATCTAATATTGCTCCAATTTGATTACAAATTCCGCGCACGAAATTACACGCAGACTTCTCCTTGAGAATGTACCATCCCCAAAAATGTGTGGAAGAATCTCGATGTCATCGGAAATGAACATTTCCGTATACAAGACCAGGAAAAAGGCCAATCGGAACCTGCGTTGAATTTATAGTCCGCTGTCTTCTTCTTTCGTCTGATTCGGGAGCGGCGGTTCCCGTAATAAAGTCAGGAATGTCCAATATCTCTTCTCCGCTGCTATGCTAAATTGTGCGTCGATCCGGGATGGCTTTCACCTCATTTCTCTTTCAGAGGATGATTGATGTGCAGTCGCCCGTGACGCGAAGCTGCGTACCGCCTTTACCTGGCCCAGCCGGAGAGAATTTGAGTTTGACTTCGAAAAAGTGCGTTTGATCTCGGCTAAAGCAAAACGAGCTGTTATTCTACCTTTACTGATGCGGCAACTTCAGAAACAAAACAACTCAATCACGGAACGATGAATTTCTTTATAACTTTTTATGTAGTCTAGAGCAGTGGCAGTCTACCTGGTCCCTAGTGCCCACTAATGGGCGTTCCAGCTTCCATGGTGATCAGTAGGCGGCAGGGAGTTTTAAAAGCATTTTCATTACATTTTCGTAAGATTTCGACATAAGCTATCCGGGAAGTAATATTGTTATATTCTTTGACTTGCTATAATTTGCAAGTAGCCTCCACTCGTACTGAGATTAGATTAGATTAGGTTAGATTAATACTAGTTCCATGGATCATGAATACGATATTTCGTATTGATGTGGAACGAGTCAAACTTTCCAATAAATGACATAATTAAGTTAATTTAACAGCATAATTAAGCTAATATAACAACTTTTTTATTTTTAGTTTTTTTCTTTTTTTCTTTTTTTTATTATAATTTTTTTGTTTGGTTTTTTCTTTTTTTCTTAATTTATATCTAAAAATTCCTCCATAAGTGTCTCACTTTAGCCGGTGATTCAGTAGATGGTGGTACAAAGAGCGTACAGTATAAGTGGCGAAGTTTTCCACCTAATTTGGCGATAATTAAGCCAGTCCGTCCTTGAACTGACTTAGTGAGCCACCGCGTAGGAATTTTTCCTGCCAGTTATGTAGAGATTCTCTCGTAGTTTTATGTCCCCATGCAGAGTCGTAGCAACGCCATCGGTATCTGAAAGTACAATACTACTGTCTCTATTTTACCTAATGAAGCGGGAAGAAGTTTTTTTTTTTTTTTTTTTTTTTTTTGCAAATAATTTTTATACGGGATGCTATTATGGTGTGTTTATTTAAGAAACACCGTAACATGAACTTGTTCCCGCTGATTATAAGCTAACTATTACCGGTACGAGAGCATGGTCAACCGCATGGCTATACCGAAAGTCATCCTATGGCTGACTGCCAACTATAGCGCAGAGTCTTTAACTTGAGCTTACAATAGGTATAGTTCGCATAAGGTCGTACATCTTCAGTTATGCCAACGTTATTCATTTATTTATTAATATCAGCGTTTCCTGGCATTATAAAATTACTGAAAAATAGTATTTATGACCCGTAGAGTCCTCTTAATGTCTGAGTAGTTCAGAATGGTTCAAATGGCTCTGAGCACTAAGGGACTTAACATCTATGGTCATCAGTCCCCTAGAACTTAGAACTACTTAAACCTAACTAACCTAAGGATATCACACAACACCCAGTCATCACGAGGCAGAGAAAATCCCTGACCCCGCCGGGAATCGAACCCGGAAACCCGGGCGCGGGAAGCGAGAACGCTACCGCACGACCACGAGCTGCGGGCGTCTGAGTAGTAAAAAGCAACATTTGTTAGCAGATGTTTATTAATAACAATTATTTGATTCGCACCAGGATAGTGTACTTCCCCTCGGAACCTCTTTGCTCCTCGAGCGATTTCTGCATCGGCACCTCCTCCCACTGTCTCTGAAAGGGTCAGATAGCCTCTGCTAGCCAGTATGGGAAACTAACGCTGGCTCCTTACTCCATACATACGGCAGCGCTGATACGAGTACATTGACTTCACGTATGGGGAATATCAAAACTGAAACTAAAGTAAAGTAGGCCCTTATCTGCTAATAAGGGGTACCTTACAAATTCTGCTTTATGCAATTTTAAAAAGAATAGTTACTTCCCATTTTATAAATCATCATTACCATGGAAGTGCCTGGCGGTCAAAAAATTTTACAACTAACAGAGATACAAAAGTGGTCGGTGGTTGAAAAAGCTTGAGTACTCCTAGTCCAGAGGTAACGTGCGTGCCAGTAAACCAAAAGCTCTTGGGATGGAATCCCTGTCAAACCATGGACTATTTCTGTCTACTTTTAGTGTAGCTTTCACCTCTCAGTGACATAAGGATTCCCCACGAGTGACACATCCGCGTTGGACTGTGGGCCCCTGTGGGCCACTACCCTCAGAAGGATTACTGGCGTAGGTTTGGACACGCTAATCACTGAAGTGGCATCCAGTTGGAAGACCTGCACCGGGCCATTGAAACTTATGGAAATATTACTTGTATTATTTTTATCGTGAGCAGCAAGAATGAATAGAAATAGAGTTCCTGATAAAATAGTGAAATGTCAACGCTAAACTTACACATTATTCTGTAGTAACTCGCCCAGGATACGTTTGTGCAGCAGAATGTTCAACTCTGAAGAAGAAGGACATGATGGAAGTCCTAGAAATCACAGAAAGATAAATTCTACGGAAAATTTTGGGAACAGTTGAAGAGCAAACACTATACAGAAGACGTCATGATAGCGAACTTTATACTTTATAGTGAAAAATTTCATTTTTGTTTTGTTCTTTTGATAACATTGTCCAGAAATAAATTAAAATAGTTCCAATCCCCAGATCCTACGAAGATTTTTGGGACGTTTCCCTTATCAGTCGAGTGCCGGAACTGAAAATTCCTTTCTAAATATTCGCAGTTCCCTGTGTCCTGCCAAATTTACACCGAACTGGGATATGTAGTCGAAAAGATCAAACTACTGTAACAGGGCAGCTAGCTCTGAACAGTAGAAATGAAAGACGCAAAAATGATTAAATACATAAATAAAAATGAATGTGATGAAAATCTGCACTGAGGCGAAAATTTAAAATTAAATTACATTTCATTGTTCATCGTGGATAATTAACCAGTTTTACAATGTGATGTCAATATTTTGTTTGAGCTAGTAGAACAGTCATACTTTTTGAAGTTCATTTACACAGTGTAAGTTTTAGACACTGTGTAAAGGAATTAGAGGAACACAACTTTCAAGGTCTGTCACACCCCACTGAGCAGTAGTTGAGGACAGTATTGGGGCAAGAGGTTGTAACCTCCCCACAAAAAATGTAAATGATAATGAGCCAAGTATAACCTACACAAAGAATAATAATTAAATAAATTTTACATAATATTGTGACCTCTGAACAAAATTGGCTCCCATTTATTGTCTGTGTGCGAAAATGCATTCACATTTAACGTTACCACAAAAATTCTTTTCTCATTTAATGTCAAGTTCGAAACAGAAAAATTCCTAAACACCAAAATAATGAAAAAATTCAGTAACCTGCTAAATTTTATGACGACAGCAGCGCTGCGCCTCGGCCCTGTACTCTGAATAAAAAAAAAGGCAAAAATTCTTACCTCAATAAAAGCTGCAGTTATATCTGCTCTTTATTAGAAATCTTTCGACACAGCTTCGTGCAATGCTGGCGTATATATATAGGAATGATAATGCATTGGAAATATTCTTCAAATTGAAATGAATGCTTTTCTTTAAAAGAGTTACTTTATATTATAAAAATTATTATTGGGGCATTTTTTTGGAACAAATTAAATTACAATTAACATACATTAATAAATATGCGCAATGCTGCTTCTTTTCCTTCTACAACTATACTCATCCTCCAGAATCCTGACCAGTGTCGCGAGCAGAGCACACAGCCGACACATACCGACTCCATCAGACTACTACTGACTACTACTGTCGACTCGCGCAGACAAGCGCAGACTAGCGACAAGCAGCAACTAACGATAAACTACTACTCTCTGGTCAGAGATTCTGTAATGCCTCGCCCATCGCCGGCAAAGCATACGTCTTACAAGGTGTACGACACCAAAGTACCGTTATCCAAGGTGTCGGCGATGACGTCATCGCCGCCGCCATCTTAGATAATGATACTTGGCGTCATATCCCCCTTGAGGATTGGGTGACGCCATCGCCGCCACCTTGGATAACGATACTTTGGCATTGTACCCCCCTTGCCAGAATACTGAGGACTATGTATTTTATTAAATTATAGCTTTATCTTTCTCAAATTAAGTGCATAACAAATATCATTACATCGTCAGTCGTTTTCATTACAAGAACTGCAATGTCCGATGTGTGAAAGAAAAAAAGTGGAAACCATCATTCAGCCCCTCACTCTGGGTGCTTTTCATTGGACTTGAGTCCTTCTGTAATATGTATGCACTCCATGAGTGTTTATCACCGCCTGACACATGCCTGGCTAGCACCATAAACGTCTACAGATGTCACCTTTTGGTATGCGTTCCCACTCTTCACAGGGAGCCACTGGGAGTTCTTGGAGAGTCTGTGGTTGAACATGACGAACACAGATGCGTCTGTCAAGTATTTCCCATACATGTTCCAAGCGGCTTAGGTCGAGACTCATAGCTTGCTATTCCATTACTTCAATGTCGTGGCTCTGCAGGACATCGCTGGTGACGTCCATCACATGGGCCGTGCCATTATCATCCATAACGGTATGTAGCAATCGCCATATGGTCCAAGGGGATCTGTTTGATGTAATGCCTGGCGGTAAGGCAAACGTGGACGATGACAAGATCCGTACAGCTGTCAACACACGCCTTCCCACACCATCACAGAATCTTGGCCCGATTCGTCGATTTCCTGGACGACATTTGCCAATACCGCTCAGCACACACAAACACGGCCATCATCTTGCTCAAGGGAAATCTTGAATGGTCTGTGAAAACCACGTTATGCCGGAGATAATTGCCAGTTGTCATTAGAATGGCAGAATTGAAGACGACCCGCTGAGTACCGGAACAGGACGTCTGGGTTGTAAGGTTCTTTCTCGTAACCTGTTGCTTATAGACTGATGCATCACAGCGGCTCCAACGGCCATTCTGAAAGTCGAGTGAAGTGCTGTAGACGTCGCAACGCAGAAATGGCCAGATATCGATCTCCGCGTGAGGTCATAATGAGACGGCGTCCATGTCAAACTTGTCTTTAGTACTGACCTGTCTCCCTGTAGCGTGTCCACAGCTTATGGATGACAGATGGCGGGACCAGGTAGCAACACGACGGAAAGCCCATCCTTCTTGGATCAAAGAGACTGTCCTAGAAATTTGCACTGCATTAAAATGCGTATTACACGTGCTTGGTGGAATACACTGTGCATAAATGACAACTGTCGTCTGTGTACCGCATTAGAGATCAATGGGACAAGGTACTCCTTTCCTTCTGAGGGAACATCGGCTGCTCAAATGCATAATGCAGTCGGTAGATGGCGAATGACTTTAGTCCTTGCATAAAATGAAAGTGATGGTCTGAGACTATACAATAAGACCACAGGTACCACTGGTATCAAAATAGATTTAACATCCCGGACGTTGATACACTTCTTCCTCTAATTCTTTTGACCACTGTAGACTGAAAAAAAAATTCCAGACGTGATTAGCAAAAGAATAGTTTTCTATAACAACATCCAAAAGATGAATCCCAACAGCCAGACGAAAAGACTGTTCACTTACTTCAGGTAAATTAAAAATGAATAACACAAGGTGCAAAGAAGTTGGATGGGACATGGACGAGCTCCAGATTACTCCAAAAGATATCGAGGAAAGATTGCTACTCAGAAAGAAATTACAGAATTCCAAAGGTTTCCATGAAAAATCTAGAGAGTAGGCTGGAGGCACTTCGACAGAAGAAAGAAACATCTAGAAATGATGACAGAAATGTGGAAGGAAATAAAGGAAACAGCTGAAATAACCATAGCGATTAACGGCTCATACGTAGAAGAAGAAGAACAACAGCCGAAGATAGGGAAATGACTAATACTAGTAGCAAGAATGAGGTGGAGAGATCAAATAGTAACTAATCAAGTTCAGTAGAGGCTCCGAGCAAGAGTGCTTCACAGGCAAATGCTTCACACTTTGGAAAGAAGAAGATGAAGAACAAGAAGGGTAATGAGCTGCAGCTTACATTAGAGGCCCATTCGTGTTATTTCTTCAAGACAGTTCCTCCTGGTCCATATAACCATATCAAAACTATAGTAACTTTATAACAGAAAAGCCATTTTCTTACTTTTAAATCTTGGTTTCTTAGTGTCAGTGTCATTTTTCCCTATAGTAGGTTTCTTGGAATAAGTAGCCTTTTGCATGCATTTTAGGTCGCAGGTTCGAATCCTGCCTCGGGCATGGATATGGGTGACGTCCTTAATTAGGTTTAAGTAGTTCTAAGTTCTAGGGGACTGATGACCTCAGATGTTAAGTCCCATAGTGCTCAGAGCCATTTGAACATGCATTTTTGCTGGATAAGCAGATCAACTTCTAATATTATCAAAATATCCACGGGTGTACTGCAGGTCTACAGTGTCCAACGGGCACAATATTTCGGCGATCATACATATCGCCATCACCAGGTGAACTGACGGACTGAGCTCCTGTGAAAGTGCCGGTACGGAGATCCGTACGCTATGGCTGCTCAGGGAGAACTGGGTTCGGTCGCGGTGGCGGCCGATTTAAATACCCTCCTCCCGTGGCGCACTCCCACCGCCGTCCGCGCCCCGCGCCACGGTCGTGCGGTGGAACAGATTGCGACGGCGTCTGAGATGACGTCGGTGTGATGGCTCTGTCCGCCGTGGTCGTCACAACTATACGTTTGCTCGATTTACTCTTGATTAACCCAATCGCTGGTTCCCAAGCCTTGCTAACATTATAGCCACAGTCACGGTTTATGAGGTCGTCATTGTTGCGAATTTCGATGGCCTCTCTAACAACGCTGTCCCAGTATCTCGACGTCTGTACCGGAATCCTCGTGCGTTCATACTCCATAGCGTGATTTTCCGACAAACAATGTTTGTGTGTGGAGTGTGAACGGTTAGGTGAAATGGTTAAGGTGACCGCTCCTGACAAGTGCGAAATTCGGCACAAATTTTCATTTGTCAATAGATATTTAATAGAGCCGATGTCAAAGATTCGCCCTCGGCGAAAAAATTTCGTAATAGAACTCAGTCGCAACTTGTTGGTATTGATATTGAACTACAATATTTGGGAGCACGTCCACAGTTTATCCTCATAGAGAGAGACAGTATTATTGGAGTAAAAGCTGGATCAGTAAATCAGTCAATTGTTTGAATTATTTAATATTCCACGATCGAATGGTAGAAACAGAATCAGAGTTATCTCTCTCCCGTAGCTCTTCTCCCTCTTTTTTTCACATAAGCATAGATGATCTTGGCAAGTGCACTCTTATGCATAATTCTTATAACACTCTGTCTTATATCCCGTCTACCAAGGACTCTTCTTATTTTACTGGATATAGGACCACAAAATGAAGAACTGCAATTGGTGGTTCATCCTGCGAGTGGGCAGCATTTTTACGTTTCCTTTTTCTCGGAGAACGCTGTCTTTATATCGTGTGCACCATAGCCGTCCTGTCGGGATGCGTACTTCAAATGGTTAATTTCGGACTTCAAGTCGTCCTCGCCAGAAACAGGTTTTTCTCTACATCCCAACGTGTTCTAGACGGCTCTCTTCTGAACAGGATCATGGGAAGTCTCCCATTAAGATATAAAACGGTATGAGTCGGCTTGTGATACACAGAGTGGCAAACACGCCCGTCCGCCTATCGTTGTACTAAAACGTCTAAAAATGGCAACCTTCCTACCTTCTCCATCTCCACAGTGAACCGGATGTGCGGATGTATGCTCTTCATGTGTTCCATGAATTCCTCGAGGACATCTGCGCCGTGTGGCCACACCGTAAATGTATCGTTCACATAACAGTAAAATAAGGATGGACGGAGGAAAGCCGAATTTAATGCATGTTCCTCAAAATTCTCCATAAAATAGTTAGCCAGTGATGGAGACAACGGAGAGCCCATCGCCAAACTGCCTGTCATTTCATGAAATTTACTACCATACAAGAACTAGGTCGTCGTTATCAAATGCCCGAACACTTTTATAGTTTCAGAAGCAAAAAGATCCCCCAGTGTTTACAAACTGTCCTCCACAGGAAATTTCGTGAACAGCGATACCACATCCAGGCTGACTAAAAGTACTACAGGTTCTTTGCTTTCATATTTTGGGAAGCGGTAGTATGGATGAAAATAAGAAAAAGATGTCTAGTAAACATGTGCTCTAAAATGCCTACCTTGAAAGTTATAGCACTTGTTCCTTACGCATTTTAGAGCAAATGTTTAATGGACATTTTTTTCTTGTTTTGGTCCATACTACCTCGTCCCAAAATATGGAAAGCAACGAGCTTGCAACAGAAGAGATATGTTTCACAGTATAGAAGATCAAGAATCGATCATAGCTCTTAAGGTATGCGTTTTAGAGCCCCTGTTTACTTGGCTTTTATGTTTCAAATGATCATTCCTGCCATATCCCTGAATATTGGCCATCACATCTGAAACACCGTGCATAATTACAAGAATATATAATTGTTACAGTGCTATATTATTGTCATAACAAGAAATCGCACTTATGTTACAGTGAAAAGTATTACATTTCACCACGCAGGCAGTAAATCATGCAATGTAAGTCGCGTGCGTTGGCTGCCGTTAACACCGCAGAATAGACGGCTGCATTTCGAATGGTGCCGTGAATGGACCACTGACTGAATGAAGTCGCACTGTGTCCAGCTATTAATCGTGCTTCTGTACTAACCTGGATAACGAACGTCGTCGAGTATGGCGGCTATTTGGGAAGACATCTAAATTAATTACAGTCATTACAACAAACAATTCAGATTCAGGGGGAGGAACTATATTTAATATCATCATTATAGCTCTAACTGAAAGAAAATATTAAATTACCTAACATATTCTGTCAGTATCTACAGACATTGCTCTTAGGTGTATGTGAATTCATACTAAGTGTTTTTAATTTTTATCATAACTGGGACTTATGATAAATACAGATAATATTTTGGGTGTATAAAACTTTTCGTTTGAAAGGGTATCGGACAGGTTTAGCCGGCCGCGGTGGTCTCGCGGTTCTAGGCGCGCAGTCCGGAACCGCGCGACTGCTACGGTCGCAGGTTCGAATCCTGCCTCGGGCATGGATGTGTGTGATGTCCTTAGGTTAGTTAGGTTTAACTAGTTCTAAGTTCTAGGGGACTGATGACCTAAGATGTTAAGTCCCATAGTGCTCAGAGCCATTTGGACAGGTTTACAGTTACATACACTTGTATATGAAACAAGTGCCGGCCGATATGGTCGAGCGGTTCTAGGCGCTTCAGTCCGGCACCACGCGGCTGCTACGGTCGCAGGTTCGAATCTTGTCTCGGGCATGGATGTGTGTGATGTCCTTAGGTTAGTTAGGTTTAAGTAGTTCTCAGTCTAGGGAACTGATGACCTCAGATGTTAAGTTCCATAGTGCTTAGAGCCGTTTGAACCATTTTTGTTAAACAAGTGATTAAATTCCTTAAATAAAGGGATGTACAGTCAGAGATATCAACATTTTGGGTCGCAGATAGCAGTACTCCTTGAGATGAAGGCAGAATTGTTTAGTGGCATCTATTCATTAAGATGGACATAGTGCTTAATATAGAGTCATTTGAACATGAACTTAACAAAGTTGACTGGAATGATGAGTAATGTAATCATGTAGGACAAACGCTTTGCTGTAAGTGCATACATAAAAAAATAATCGTGTTTCATGAAATCCCTCCTTCTTCTTCTAGGTCACATATTTCTCTACTCAAAGACCTAGAAGTTTCGAAGTGATGGATGATATCTAGGGATCGTTGTTTAGATATATTCGATGGAGTCTACTGTAAAATTAGAAGGCCGAAGGACAGGAATGTGCGTCATCATTACGGCAAGAAACATGGAGATATCGCACCATTATTGAAAATCACGTATAGCCATTCAACATGCCGTCTTCAATCAGGTGAAGAAGGTAAAGCAACGTACCGTCAGTAATTCTTATTGTAAATCCTGGTGGGTAAACGCTAATTATTGTATGAACAGTAATTTCAGCATTACGCTCTATTTGATGTTTAATAGAAATTTTACATATTTACCCGTGCTCCATTTTGGATTCAGAGAATTTCGCAGCCGTGTTATGGTGACTGGTGGCAGGAATATTCTTAACACATACACAATAAAACTGACCGTACGAAAGAGTTAGCTACGAACTCTTATTTGCTTTATTTAGAACACGAAATTCTTCAGCAGCGGTCACAGAAATATCTATACCATCGTAATCCATGGAGTACTCTGGCCACATTATGAAACATTTGTCAGACAACCGCATCCTGAGAGTAAGCACTTTTTACTGTGTCTGTTTTTGAGGAAGTTTACAGTATGTTTTTTTCTGTTCTACAAAATGTTGTTTTCTTTTTCTCTCCGGTTCGCTTTCTTCTTATCGTGTTTTTATTCTAGAATATTCTCCACCGTTTATGTGGCGAATGTATCTGATTTTTGGCTGCTCCGCTTCCTTTGGCCAACTAAACAGTGGTTTTGGCAGAGAGCAGAAGTCAGAATGGGAGTATATGCTTCCACGATTACAAGAATGACTTTAGCAGTCCCAAGGAAATCTCTAGCTGGTTTTTGCTTCGCTAGACCACTGTTTCCAGCCGCGTTATACTCACTGACCTAAACTATAGTTTCAGCTCCTACTGCTGCACTTGTGGGACCAAAATCTTCCGCCTAATGAACATTATGGTCGTTGGTGTATTTCCTTCACTTCAGATGCTGTTGCTGACTTCTCTGCTCTTGCTGCCAGGCAGCAGGTTCTTAGGACGTATACTAAAACTGTAACTAGAAGTTAACTAGTTGACAAATGTAATTTTAGGTCCCACCACATGACAGAGACATAGCAGCTACCGCGTGGACAATCCCTCGTAGACTTAAACTGCCAGTGCAGTAAATTGAACTGCTGTGAGTGATTCAGACAGCTTAAATTACTAGTGTTCTTTCCATCCCAACAAGAACGCTTTCAGACCTGAATACGAAGAAAGAACAAACGAGCGGCAGAAAAGTCTGGTCTTTATTACATTACGCACTGGGACAGGGTGCTCGCCAATTATGTATGAATTATTGCAAGCGACGAGCAGATACAGCAACAACATTAGATTATTTATTATTTCTTTATTATCTAATTATTACATGTTTATCTATTTGTTGTTGTACGGTAAGCCATGCCAGTATCCCGACCAACTCACAAAGTTGTCAGTGCGTGCTCTTAGACAATGCGTACTATTCACTAAACTACGCTTTTCAAGTCGCAAAACGCCTTTTCACAATAGTATCTCAGTTACAGGACGCAGCACAGACAAACTGCATCTCAGAACATAACTTTACATCATTCGCCTCCAAGACTGCCAGTCTGTTAGGAACTGCACAGCGCAGCACAGGAAATTTAAAGTTACTGAAACTTGAAATTCGTTCCAGACAGGCAGCGTTAATTAGTTACTACACGGAATGCTCTCGTGGTTTTCGCTGCCTGTGGTAGCCAGAACATGGCGTGGCCGCAAAGGAACTGGCAAGGCAACTGGATCCTTTCCAAGAGCCGGTACTCGCCGCCCCGGCGAAGTTTCAAAGCGGCCGACTGCGGTAACAGTTGGCTGCCCTGGCCGGGAACTCCCGCAGTGGCGCGTCCTAGGTCGCAGCTCATCCGCGCCGAGGGCAAACAGCCCGCGTTGTCTGCAGCAGAACTTGTCGACCGCACACGCATCTGGCGGGTGCAGCGGCGACGGCAGACTTGTCCAAGGAGCGTCACTCCGGGCGTATCCGCTGCAGCCGTTCTCTCTGCTCGGAAGTTCTACTTTAAACAGGCGAATACTGGGTCGAATTAGCATTTAGAATTTCATATTGTACAACTCGTTTCGTTCAATATAGCCAATTGTGATGATAAAGAGCAATCAAAGAACCTAAGTGATAATCAGAACGATGTTATACTCACTAGTGGTTATTAATCTCTTTACAGGTTTACATAGTCTGGGAAAACCGGTTTTTTGCGTGTCTCGTAGGTGGAACTGTGGATCATGAAAAATCATGAAACGTATTTTTAATCTGACGTTGTTAATCCTGCGTTCTATTCAATTGTATTAGAATCAACCTTATTTTTGTGTTTGTGGAAGTGGTATAGATGCATATTTCTAAACTTAATTCAATGTACTGAAGTATATTTCAGATGAAAAGCTGCTCCATGAGGCTTCTTAGACGGGAGGGAGCTTCTTTTGTAAGTCTGAAACATACTTAGGATAAATACGTGCAGAGAAAACATAAAATAATAAAAAAGTGTATGCTATGATCTCAATCGCGTTCCTGATTTAGGCTTATCAGGAACGCGTTTCTTTTATTTTCTTGGTTTAGGGAACATTCCACACACAGAGAAAACACTGAGAAACAAATAAAAGGTAAAGTTACAGGATGACAGTTATTGAAATATATAAAATAAAATCGTCATAACTACTGTACAGTTTGCATTAGGAAGTTCAAACTGACCAGTTGGCCGCAGGGCGTGATGGGAGTTAGTATGTGCATGCATGGCTTTGTTAGGTGACGAGGCCCACTTCCATTTGGATGGGTTCAAATGGTTCAAACGGCTCTGAGCACTATGGGACTTAACATCTGAGGTCATCAGTCCCCTAGACTTGGAACTACTTAAACCTAAGACATCACACACACCCATGCCCGAGGCAGGGTTCGAACCTGCGACTGTAGCAGCAGCGCGGTTCTGGACTGAAGCGCCTAGAACCGCTCGGCCGCAACGGCCGGTTGGAAGGGGTCGTCAATAAGCAAACTGGTGCATTTGCGGGACTGAGAATACACATTTCGCGATCGAGAAGTCTCTTCACCCTCAGCGGGTGACTGTGTGGTGTGCAATGTCCAGTCACGGACTAATCGGTGCAAAATTCCTTGATGGCACGGTAACTACTGAATGGTACATGAAGGTTTTCCAAGGTGATTTCATCCCCATTATCCAAAGTCACCTTGTTTTCGGCAAGATGTGGTTCATGCAAGATGGAGGTCCACCCCATTGAAGCAGGAGAGAGTTTGATATCCTGGAAGAGCACTTTGCTGACCGCTTTCTGGCTCTGGGATACCCAGAGGCCACTGGCATGGGCCTCGACTGGCCGCCATATTCTCCGGATCTGAACACATGCGATTCGTTTTTGTGGGGCTATATTAAAGACAAGGTGTACAGCAATAACAGCAAAACGATTGACATCCATTCAGGAGGTCATCGACAGCACAGATGTTCCGACACTTCAGCGGGTCATGCAGAATTTTGCTATTCCTCTGCGCCACATAATCGCCAATGATGGCAGGCATATCTAACATGTCATAACCTAAATCCGGATATCTGTAGTGACGTTCACATGTTAAATAAACCGTGTGCACGCCGTAGTTAGTAATTAATTTACGTTTTTTTTCATGTAGTTCAATAACTGTCACCCATATATATAACGGGTGATAACTGTAAAACAATAAAAACACTGCTCATCATACAAAGACTAACATGGAAGTATCTCTTCATGCATTTAGTCACGAGGATTATACGTACTGAATCCAACGGTGACTATAACTTTTTTAATAATATGAATTGTTCATTTTGCTCAAGTATTTGTAGACATTCAGGTGTCTCATAAAATACGTTTGTTAACTGTATGTCAATTAGCGAAGGCAAATAGAAGCGCGTGCTCACATTAAGTTCCCAGAACAAGAGAGTTGCAACGTGTTTGGCATTTACAGAAGTCTACAGAATTTGCTTGGAGATATCGGCACAGGGAGTATCAACGTGCAAAGGTAGATAAATACTTTCCTGTAAAGGGAAACCATTATTATAGACAAACAACGCAATCCCTTCAACTGCATCCATTGACACACGTCGTCGACGAACATACAAGTTCATAAATACAGACGAAAGTATCAGAATCAGCGAGGCTGCACTACAGCTGTTTCGGAAGGTGCTGGAAGTCTTGCAATGTCGGTGGGTGGGTTCAGAATGGATTCCTCGGCGGCTGACTCCTCACCTGAGGGGGAGAAGTGTCACATTGTGTTCTGATAACGCCTGAAACGCAGGTGCCTATACGAATGCCTTCCTGTCAACGTGTTGACAGGTGACAAAACGTGTGCGCACCTTTAATAGACTGGCATCTTGCTCTTCTGCAAGACCTAAGACTCTTATGATCAGAAATCAGTACAGAATATCGGGATCAGTGTTTAGTTCTTACAATGTCCAGGACGTCAATATCCTGGATTTTCTATGAACATGTACGTATCCTCAACAGTTATGTCACATTGTGATTCTCCAGAAGCTGAAACATACATTTAAGGAGGAACTTTTGTTAGTATCTCTAAGCAGGAGGGAATAGAGTTCAAGGAAACGTTAACTACTCAGGGATTGCAGGACATGTCACCTTGCTTACTCCGTGAAGGAAGTATTGACAACAGTATCAGACATGACTTTGCAAACTACTTCTTCAGCCCTGAAGGCGAAGTCCATTGGCTGCTGCAAAAAAATCTAATTGCTAGAAACGTTATGTGAACTGTTTGAAACTTACAATTAAAATTATTAAGTGTTAGCAACTTGCACCTCAATAATATTATGATAAATAAATAAAATTCATTATTATAGTAGCCACATATGCGAAATAATTATAATAAAGAGTAACATTTTAATTATATTTTTTGGACCATAACAGTATCAGACATGACTTTGCAAACTACGTCTTCAGCCCTGAAGGCGAAGTGCATTGGCTGCTGCAAAAAAATCTAATTGCTAGAAACGTTATGTGAACTGTTTGAAACTTACAATTAAAATTATTGAGTGTTAGCAACTTGCACCTCAATAATATTATGATAAATAAATAAAATTCATTATTATAGTAGCCACATATGCGAAATAATTATAATAAAGAGTAACATTTTAATTGTATTTTTTGGACCATAACAGTATCAGACATGACTTTGCAAACTACGTCTTCAGCCCTGAAGGCGAAGTGCATTGGCTGCTGCAAAAAACTCTAATTGCTAGAAACGTTATGTGAACTGTTTGAAACTTACAATTAAAATTATTAAGTGTTAGCAACTTGTACCTCAATAATATTATGATAAATAAATAAAATTCATTATTATAGTAGCCACATATGCGAAATAATTATAATAAAGAGTAACATTTTAATTGTATTTTTTGGACCATAACAGTATCAGACATGACTTTGCAAACTACGTCTTCAGCCCTGAAGGCGAAGTGCATTGGCTGCTGCAAAAAAATCTAATTGCTAGAAACGTTATGTGAACTGTTTGAAACTTACAATTAAAATTATTAAGTGTTAGCAACTTGCACCTCAATAATATTATGATAAATAAATAAAATTCATTATTATAGTAGCCACATATGCGAAATAATTATAATAAAGAGTAACATTTTAATTGTATTTTTTGGACCATAACAGTATCAGACATGACTTTGCAAACTACGTCTTCAGCCCTGAAGGCGAAGTGCATTGGCTGCTGCAAAAAAATCTAATTGCTAGAAACGTTATGTGAACTCTTTGAAACTTACAATTAAAATTATTAAGTGTTAGCAACTTGTACCTTAATAATATTATGATAAATAAATAAAATTCATTATTATAGTAGCCACATATGCGAAATAATTATAATAAAGAGTAACATTTTAATTGTATTTTTTGGACCATAACAGTATCAGACATGACTTTGCAAACTACGTCTTCAGCCCTGAAGGCGAAGTGCATTGGCTGCTGCAAAAAAATCTAAACTCTTAAGATGGACCCGTGATTTTATGAAAATTTTGAAATAAGTATTTTTTTAGATTTTCTCTTCATTTGCCTTGTAGGGGTTAGTTCATGGTTTCCACGCTCATCCATTTTGTCCCTTCGCATTGCATTGAGACCACATAACGGTACACTTGATACTAGTAAACGAAAAAGAAATGGGGTGAGGGGCGCAAATGTGTTTGAAAGTTACTACCGTCCTGGCCTCGTACAGGGGCAGCGACAAAATTTCGCTAGTATTTTATGATCCGAAAAATAAGGTATTAAATTTTAAAAAGGAACATACAACTTACCAATTTTGTTTTTTTTCATCCACGCTCTTCTCATTGAAATCAGGCACGAACCGTTGTAATTCCTTGCCACGCATTCGTTTTCGCCACTTTGTTGCTATAGTCATCGCTTTTCACATCCCAAATAGCAGGACGACTTCCTACTTCACTTATAAAATCTTCCGTGTTAATCAAATCTAAACTCATGGCTACAACGTGTGCAGTATTATGTACACTGAATGTTTCGCGCCACTGTTTCAGAAATGACTGCCTGTCTGTTGGCAAATCTGCAGCGCGGTCTCTGTGATCTGTGTCCCAGTGCGAACACTCCAATTCAGACTAATGCATGTCCGGTGGTGACTGCTGTGAACACAGAGACTGTGTCCGTCACATGTGATGAGGGTGTGACACTGCTGGGTCACAGTGGCTCTGTGAGGCAGTGTAGTGTCCCGCTGTGAATGCTCCAGTTCAAACGAATGTGTCTCTGTCGGTGACCGTCGATGATGACCGTCACCAATATCCCAGTGTGAAACGGACCTAGCAAGGGAACTTCCCCATCGCACCCCACTCAGATTTAGTTATAAATTGACACAGTGGATAGGCCTTGAAAAACTGAACACAGATCAATCGAGAAAACAGGAAGAAGTTGTGTGGAACTATGAAAAAATAAGCAAAATATACAAACTGAGTAGTAAAAGTGTAAGATATGCAACATCAAGGGCTATTTAAGCTGAGGAGCGCCGTGGTCCCGTGGTTAGAGTGATAAACTGCGGAACGAGAGTGTTATATTGCTAGAGAAGGCCGAAATGCACGCTATACGCTCACGCAGGATGGCGTGAGGTCTGAAACAGGATACGTAATGAATACTATAAAGAAAAGTACGTAGCTTCTGGAATACTTTAATCCATCATTTGTATACATCGTTCTTGATGAGACATGCTTCATACGATAACTATCAATTGCTATGGCGCCTTGCTAGGTCGTAGCCATTGACTTAGCTGAAGGCTATTCTAACTATCTGCTCTGCAAATGAGCGAGGCTTCGTCAGTGTGCATCGCTAGCTAAGTCGTCCGTACAACTGGGGCGAGTGCTAGTCCGTCTCTCGAGACCTGCCGTGTGGTGGCGCTCGGTCTGCGATCACTGACAGTGGCGACACGCGGGTCCGACATGTACTAATGGACCGCGGCCGATTTAAAGCTACCACCTAGCAAGTGTGGTGTCTGGCGGTGACACCACAGAGAGGTCCTTGGTTCGAGTCGTCCTTCGAATAAAAATTTTACTTACTTTATTTTAGCAAAGTTACGATCTGACCGTTCATACATTGACGTCTCTGTTCACTGTAATGAGTTTAGTGTCTGTGTTTTGCGACCGCACCGCAAAACCGTGTGATTAGTAGACGAAAGGACGTGCCTCTCCAATAGGAACCGAAAACATTTGATCGCAAATTCATAGGTCAACCGATTCCTCCACAGGAAAACACGTCTGAAATATTCTATACGACACTGGTGACGGCATGTGCGTCACATTACAGGAATATGTTGTCGACCCACCTAACTTGCACACTTGGCGAATGGGTAAAAAGATTCTTCTACCTTGCCCGATTTAGGTTTTCTTGTGGATGTGATAATCACTCCCAAAAAAGTGATGAAAACATAAGAGTTTGTCACATAAACGGTAACAAATGAATGCAACAGTTTCACAGTCGCACAGTTTTCCCTGTGCTCTGTCAAAACATACGTTTTTAACGTTTTCAAGTTTTTCCGTGTGTAGACCGTCAAATCCTGCATGTGTCCAAGCAAATCTGAATTTGTCCTGGAATTTTGGAGAGCGAAGTTGATCATGTCTGAGTGCATGAACTTTGATAATTGTCTGAAAATAAAAAATTAAAACTTTTCATTCGAGGGAGGATTGCACCAGGGACCTTCCGCTCCGTAGTTGCTCACGGGACCACGGTGCTCCTCAGTGTACACGTACCTTGATGTGGCTTATCTTGCACACGGACTACTCAGTTTGTATATTTTGCTTATTTTTTTCGTAGTTCCATACAACTTCTTCCTGTTTTCTCGATTGATCTGTGTTCAGTTTTTCATGGCCTATCCCTGTGCCAACTTATAACTGAATCTGAGGGGGGTGCGATGAGGAGGTTCCCTTGTAAGAGGCAGAGACGTCACAATGCGCCCCCGATTAGCCACGACAGTGTGTGAACTTACATTCATTTAGCGAAAAATTTGGTCATATAAAAGTGAGTTGATCCGCGGGCCCTGACCTAAAGTGCAGCCCAGATATGGGAGTTTGGCAAACTTTTGCACGGAGCCCAGGACACTGTAGGTAGTGGACAGGGTGGTCCAGAAATAGGATATACCGGCCTGTCCGCCGCTACATGCGATGTATTCTGGGGAAGGCCAAAGTCCATTCCCATCACAAAGCTCACTGTCCCAGCATGAGTTGGTAGTGTGCATGCACACACACCGAATGCAGAACTGCACTTGACCTCTGACAGACAAGTAGTTTTCCTTGTTTTAGTGCTGAGGTAATGGAGTTCAGCGAGACCACCAAAAGGAAGGCTTCACTGATTTATATCTGGCATCAGTACATAGTGGACTTTATAAACAAACAAGAATTGTTCAGTAAAATTTTTCTGGGTTTGTGATTGCATTGTCAAAATGTTTAACTACCAACGTTTGGTCCCTGTTGCAAGTCACCTTCTTCAGGGTGTTTTGTTTACCTTATTGAATGTGGCAATCGCTGTGGAAACCTACGTTTTACGTTTATATTTAAAGAAGAACTGGCTTACTGCTGTTGAGTAAAGTTTAAAAAGTATAACTGCAAAGGAAAACCATCCACAAAAAATAACACAGTTTTGGAAGAAGGTAGCCATGTTTGTATTCCAAACGAAGCAACAAATGTCAACGCAAAGAAGCGAGCAAAAGAAAGAGGCGCTACAGATTCATTTCACGTTGAAGAAGTAGGGCAGCTCTTCAACTGAGGCTACGACTTAGTAACATCGTTATAATCACACAAAAGTGCAAAACAGTCGTGACATTACATTAGGCGAAAATGTATGGGAACTCACAGGGTCCCACTGTCTGTGGAGAAATATTCTTCCAAGAAAATAATTTACTGATGAATGATGCAACAAATTTTTACTTTCAAGTGATATCAGCGTACCCAACGACAGAATACTAGTGATTGCCAGTGAAAAGGGGAAACCGTGTTTATCAAACTGCGATTCATACCTTGTGAATGGAATGAGTAAGCAGTTTGGGCAGTTGTTTATACTCCACGCCGAGATTAATAATTCTTGGGGGAAACACCATTCCAGTTGTTGAAGCATGCTGCAAAAAAGTGAGAAACATATGAACGTTTTTTTAAGCTCTTAAAACTAACGTTCGTGGATGGAACCCTGCATCTCTGATGATGGACTTCGAAATTTCCATCGTCCAAACTGGTAGTAATTTGTTCCCTGAGACAGAGATTACTGGCTACGATTATCATTTTATTGAATGTTTGTGAAGACAAGTTCAGTGTTGCGGCCTCGTTCCAGCCTATAGGGAAAACGCTGTCACACAAGAATGTGTTCTACTGTAGCAGATCTTCCCCCTGGAAATGTTGGACTTTGATGGTGTAATCACGAGAGCGTGCCTGAAAACCAAAATCTTCAGGATTTTTATGACTATTTTTTGGACCAGAGGCTCGATAACGTACATATGTCAATAGAGATGCGGAACTGCAGTGAAAGGCGTCATCACACTAAGGATTGAAGCGAAGGATAAATACATTAATATGAAAGGTTCATCTGAATGTTTAGTCGTCAGTGAAAAATCTAACAGATGCAGAGTACCAGTTTGACCGACTTATTTTAAGCTTTGCTGGGAAAAGAAGAAATAAGATCAGCAATGAAGACTGACGAAACGATTGCAAAGGCTTTAAAAAAATCCAAACCAATGGGAACTTAAAATCATTTCTGACTTGTGTGGCCTACGCACAGAAGTTACAGTGACGGGAAACATTGAAAAAATTGTTAATATTAAAAAGTAGTTTAAGTAATCATTGGCAATCTTGCAAATATTATAAATACATTTTATGGAGACAGAAAGGGACTACCTCCTCGCGCTGATTTCTGGAAACGATACAAAGTCGGCTAAATGTCTCTTGAAATTTGTAAAATATTTTCTAATGAAGACTGAGAAGACTATCTCAGGCCAGGCCTTCTCTAGGGAATATTCGCAGCATCCGCCTTCAGAGGTCTTAGTTTCAAAATCTGTAGTGACAGATACGGAATAAAAAGACTTTGTAGCGGAAACGCAGACAAATTACATGCAATTAAATTCATACTTTCTCCCTCGAACAAACTAACATCAATTAGTACAGACGAAATAAATTATCATAAAATAGTGACTTGTCACAGTTTAACAACCTTTCAGCGTATGTTAAAACTAATTTCTAGTAATACATATCGTAGACTACAGCAGGCCTGTCGATGCTGCTAGGCGAGCAAGAGCGATCACGGGATCACAGAAAAATGGGAAAGTCAGACGTATTTACGTAGCGCAACACGGCTTACTTGGTAGCCGACGAATAGTACAAGCAAATAATGTGCTGCCTTCAGAGGAATGACCATAATTAGGTTCGCCGTAGCCTTAGACACGAACAGCGCACAGTATATACCGTGCAGTGCTTAAGGGAATACTCTGTCTGAAAAATTTAATTTTTCTTCTACTTTGCGATAGCAACCAAATTTTAATATAGTGTCTAATGTGTGAAGATGTACCAGTATACAACTTTTGAACTGCATAACGTCATCGTCTTTCCCAGTTTCGAATTTTAATATGATTTTAATGGCATTCTTGAAAACCAAGTTTCGGTACTCATACCATAATTTTCACATGCGAAATACCAGACTTTGTACGTAGCCACGACGCGTAGTGCAACGCTTCTCTACATTCATTTTATGAGAAATATAAATAATTTATTTTCAGTGATTATTTAAAATTTCCGCCTTATTTTCTTTAATTACTGGTACATAAATGGAATGATAAAATAAACAAATTACATTTTCGATAATATTAATGCATATACGTATGCAACCACATGAAGACTACTTCCTGCAAAAATTTTATTCAGACTTGTTATTATTTATGATAAAAAAGTTGGCACGGAGCTTATGCTAAAATGGATTTCAACATTTTATCAAAAAATGAATGTTACTACACAACACGTAGGGGAAGGTGGGGGAATTACACGCATGTGGGTAATCCCACGCAGGCTGATTGATGCAGTTTGAATATCACAAGCTGTTCCCAGTTGGTGCTACACCCTGCCGGCAGGAGTAACAACTACTATGCAGCTTACGCCAGCCATTTTCCAGTGCCATTGTTGGATCAGTGAACTATTGTTTATTTTCGGCGTGTCTGATGTAATTTTGGTCATCTGTATTTTGCAAGGTAAGTGCTACTATAAGTTGCTTTAATGTAATTCTTGCATATCAACTACTAACCCTAGATGAAACCTTTAATTATATCTTAGATTTGTCCCGCTATTTGAATTAGGTGCCGAGTTATGCTTAGGTTAGTCATCGAACTTACGGCGGGGTAATGCCACGCAGCTGTTGAAGTGCGTGGTATTCCCCCTTGCAGGTTATATTTTCAATACTAACGAGGTATTTTTAATTTCAGATGGGTAGATATTATAAAAGAAAAACTCAGAAAACAAAATGGACGCAAGAGGAACTTTATAAGGCTCTTGACGCCATCAAATCTGGAAGAAAAATAAGAGAAGTATCAAGAGCTTTCGGGATTCATGAAGCTACACTGCTTACGAGAATGAAGGTTAAAAATACCGAGGGTCAAAAACTTGGAAGAAACCCTACATTTTCGACAGAACAGGAAATTGAGATTAGGGATCATATTATTACAATGGCCAAGCTGTTCTATGGCATTACATGCATCCAGCTGCGAAAGATTGCATCTGAGTATGCAGAGGCTAACAACATTGCAAACAATTTTGATAAGTCATCTAGGTTAGCTGGAAAGGATTGGCTAGCTCTATTTTTAAAAAGAAACCCAAGTATTAGCATGAGAAAACCTGAAGCAACTAGCATTAACAGAATACAGGCATTTAATGAAGAAGAGGTTAATGCATATTTTAAAAATTTAGAACGTGTCTTTGAAAAATGTAAATTTAAAGAGGGGCGAGTGTTCAACGTCGATGAAACGGGCATAAATACTGTACAAAAGCCTGACAGAATTTTGGCTCCTAAAGGTGTTAAACAAATAGGTGGGGCCACGTCTTGGGAAAGGGGTAAAAACGTGACTGTGATATGTTGTTTCAGTGCTGCTGGTACCTACATCCCCCCTATGTTTATCTTCCCCAGGAAGAGGATGTCAAATCTCTTAAGTAACGGTGGAGCAGTTGGAGCAATATATGGTTGTTCCGCCAATGGCTGGTCCAATGAGTCATTATTTTTCGAATGGATCCAACATTTTCAGAACAATGTAAAATCAACTATTGATGACCCTGTGCTGCTGATTTTAGATAATCACAGCAGCCACATTTCACTTGATATTTTTGAATTTTGTGAAAAACATTGTATTGTCATGGTAACCATACCTCCACACACTTCTCACAAGCTTCAACCACTAGATGTAACATTCTTTTCCTCTTTGAAATCAGCCTTCAATCGTGAATGTGACATGTATATGAAGTCAGATGTATCAAAAAATTACACCATATGAGTTAGCAGAACTTTTTAATAAGGCATATATTAAGGTCGCTACCATGGACAAAGGGCAGTCAGGATTTAAAGCATGTGGGATTTGCCCTTTCAATCCAAACAAATTTCAGGATGACGACTTACAACAATGTGAGATCTTCAGAGATGTTGACGTTGAAGATGAAGATGTTCCGAATGCAACAAATGGAAATGAAGTGATTGCATCTACAAACGAGCCGCATATCCCCAAAAGGAGTCTAGAACAGATTCCTGGATCTTGAGCAGAAGATGTTCCACTTATAGTAGGCCTAGAAGAGGTCACAACAACATCAACTAAAAGTGCATGTGTCAAGCACGTTAGTGTATTTGACATATCTCCTGTTCCAAAACAAAAACAAGTTCTTCCTAAGAGGAAACAAGCCAAGGGAAAGCCGAAGGGAAAGTCAGTTATCCTTACAGCAACTCCAGAGAAGAATAAACTGCTAACGGAGTTATCAATAAAGAAACGAAAAGAAGCCATGAAAAAGAAAGCTGAAGGAAACAAAAAAAGAAATCTTAAGGATAAAGCAGATAAGTGCAGAAATCTGCAACTTAAAAAAGTCTCAAAGAAGAAACAGACATTGTATAAGAAGAAACACCACCAAGAAAGTGAAAGTAGCAGCGAGGATGGCCTAAATCTGGACTTGCAGAACATTTGTGATGACGATGAAATGGATGATATTGATCCATTGGCGGTTTCAGAAGATTTCTGTTTAGTTTGTGGAGAGTTTGGGAAAGATGGAGAACTATGGTACCGATGTATTTATTGTAGCAGATGGAGTCATGAAGAATGTAGTGGCTGGAACACTCCAAAAGGTTACAAGTGTGATCTTTGCTGTATGAGAAAATGAACTCTTTTCACATCAATAAAAATGTAAATAACGAAAATTATAAGAGATATTTGTAGAATTACATTATTACGTTCTTAAATATACTGTTTACTATTTGTAGTAACTAATAAGCAAATAAAAATAGCAATTATTGTACATTTTTATGGTCTGTTTGTTTTACGTGTTATTACCAATACTTTGCGTGTCATTACCCTCAGGTGTGGGGAATACCACGCATTTGCACTTTTTTTTATTTTAATGTTCAAAATTAAGGTACTGTATATAACAATTTACAGACGATTGGAATATGTGGAGATATGTCCAGTGTATGGTATGCACTTATTTTCGTAGGTTTTAATGACGTAACGAATGGTTCACATCGTTTTTTCCTTAGGTGCGTGTATTTCCCCCACTCTCCCCTACCCTATAAAATTCACCAGCAGCATAACGTTGTCCGTTACTGCTTATATGAGACTTCTTCTTGTAACATGAAGATGAGGGCAGTATTTTTCTTGAATTTCCTGAATAAAAAAAATTTCACAGTCTTCTTGCGTAGGTGCTATAGTAGGGATATTTGATTACAAGTTAATGCCTATTTCCTAGGAGCTTGTTGACTGCGCTGAATAGGGTTTCAGTGTATGCCGTAAATTTATATTTACACAGTCAATAGGCAAAGTGATTTCCAACGACTGGCTGCCAGTTGTTTCGCTTTAGTTTTCCTGGAAATCTTGCAACTCCTTTTTCTCAGTTTGAGTTTATGCCAAGTTCGGAGTAAAGATGGTTCTGTGCGATGGTGATAGAAATCAGAAATTATCTTTGGCATCATCTGTGTGCCACAGCCCCTTACGCACTCCGTATTTCAAACACTTCTTAGACGTACCGGTACTTGTAATTTGAATATAGACAAATATTTTTGGGATCTAAGAGTAAACACTTTAAAATTGCGAAATAGTCATTAGTTGTTTTTCTAAAAAAACTGTAGTTTAGGGTGGTGTCTCGCACTTAAAGTGGAGAGTAGCTGTTTTCAAACGAGGAAAGTAGCATAATGGTCGGCTTAGGAACTTCAAACCCTTTAGGCACATCAACATTAACTATCAGTACAGGATGCCTAGCCAATATATTTATTATATGCCATGGTGTCTTGATACACCTAGTGTTCTATTAATGTGCTTCAAAACTTTGAACACAACGAAAAAATAAAATAAAAAGCTTTTAAGCGATATGACTCAAGAAAGTATTCATCATACGGGAGCAGAGAAAGAAACGTCTCAAAAATTTTGCAACATTTTCACTATGAAAATATATTTTTATTTTCAGGAGGAACACTCAACGAATAACTCTGTAGTTAGATCAAGTTACTATACTGCTTTACAGTTTTCAAGGGCGTGCGCAGTTTGTCTGAGTTTCGGGTTATGTTGACAGTGTGCAAACTTGGCTACATTAGAGCTCATATACCTACTGTGTGGTGGTTTCGTGATTAGTTTTACAGCAAAATTAGAATCGTAGACTTTTGTTCCCTCAATGTAAATTTTCACGACTTTACATGTCTGCAGCTACGATTATGTCGATATTTAGACTTAGATGCACATGCCGCTTTTTTACGCAATGGAGAGAACGAATCCACCCACACAAGCTCACTGCCAGGCTTCAACTTACGAACGTGTCTTCGAATTAGCATTACTCGAAAAGTGGTTCCAGATATTGATGCTTTAGTGGAAAGCAAAATAATAAATTTTCGTCGACATTCTGTGTTTTTATGTTTAACTTTTGAATAAAATAGTAAATAAATATAAATTTTTCAATTTCAATTTCGTCCTAAAATGACAGTCATCATAAGGCTGCCACAGTCGTAAAAGATACCATCTTTCTTACTTATCTGCCCCCCGTTCCTTGATCATAAATATATTGAAAGTGGTGTTGCACTTCTGTCAGTTCTCATTATGTCGAATTTCATTGTCGGTTGTCATTAATACGATAGTCTTAAATATAAACGTGTCATGAAACGCGTTAATGAGCCACTCTGAAGTGACTCATGCTGTGGTGTGGGCGCCAGCCAGCTCGCACGAGCGGCTGTGCTGAAATGGTAGACTTTTTGAGGTGTCTGTACCTGTGGAAAGTCGGTTAGTCCGGCAAGAGCCCCAGACTCCGTTCAAGCGACACTCAGTCCAAATGTCACACCGTGCAAGTGGAAGTGGCCATGAAGTACTAATGCAACAATGAATTCTTGACATTTTCCGAAGAGAAGCAGAGAGCTGAGTTTATGCTCGAACAACAATTAATACATCGCGTTCAGTAGAGAGGTTTTCAGAAACAATTTTGCGTATTGAAATAGTCACTAAAACTACACGTAGAACTGAAACGATCAACGAGAGTTTATCGCAAAGTTAACTCAATGTTGCATTTAATCCTATACAAACCTCGTATTTCAGACAAGTAAAGGTACTGTCACGTCTGTTGTGTACTGAAACCAGTGACGAGAGCACTACACATTATTTAGGATTACTTTGTTTAAGCGATTCTGCATCCGTTCACTCAGGTAAGTTGAGCATGAATCTTTGTCATCAAAAATTGTAACTTACCTGAATATTCGTAGACACAGTAATATTATTATCACAGGAGATAAAAAGCAGCTCATTTTTCTTACTATTACCACACAGGCTAATGTGTCTTAATTTCACAGCTTTAAGCTCACGAGAGTAAAATTTCCATGTCCTTCTAATTACGAAATGAATTTCACTTACAAATCTGTTCGTAGCGCTGCGATTATTTTGTACTCAAGAAGATAACAGAGACAAATGTGGGCCATATGACTTTGTGTTCCTTTCCCATTACATAGCATCCACCATCTGCTGTTCTGGCGTTTACCGTGGCACACTCGTGTGGGTATGACGCAACTGCTCCCTAATGAAACATAAATTACGTTGAAAATTGCTTCTCCATACGCAGTTTACATTCGTATCAAGTTTAGATCGGAATTTTAAAGTCTGCAGAATAACCACTGCCATAGAGAAGTATACAGTTAAAACAGAAAGTTCTGTTTTCACTATCAGATTAAATTTCATTAGCTAATTATACAGGGAATTTAACTTTGCAGGGTCAAACGAACGGGGTGGCAGACAACGTGATAACGAGTACATAATGCTAACACACATAGTTCCGGAACATATTGATTTGTGACGTATGCCCAAATGTAGACATGACAGTGCTACAGCGTTATTAATGTCTCAGTTGACGTTTATCTCGAAACGACACATGTGAGACGTAAATCACAAAATGAAAGTGCCTACGTTAGATTTTGTCGTCATTCCGGATAACGTAAGTACTTGTAAATGCTGTTTCGACTACACGTTTAGACGGCCACGGTGGCCGAGCGGTTCTAGGCGCTTCAGTCCGGAACCGCGCGACTGCTATGGTCGCAGGTTCGAATCCTGCCTCGGGCTTGGATGTGTGTGATGTTCTTAGGTTAGTTAGGTTTAAGTAGTTCTAAGTTCAACGGGACTGATGACCTCAGATGTTAAGTCCCATAGTGCTCAGAGCCATTTCAATTTGAACCAACACATTTATCGGTCGTGGATCGCCTATACTGTTGTATTGTATTGTATGTTAACCGGGGACCGAGAAACGGCGGAGAGGCTTCGTCCCCGCCGCAACCGCAGTGGTTCACACCCCCGACGACTACCGCAGTCCACCCCTCCGCCGCTCCACACCGAACCCAGGGTTATTGTGCGGTTCGGCCCCCGGTGGAAAATGGTTCAAATGGCTCTGAGCACTATGGGACTTGACTGCTGTGGTCATCAGTCCCCTAGAACTTAGAACTACTTAAAGCTAACTAACCTAAGGACATCACACACACCCATGCCCGAGGCAGGATTCGAACCTGCGACCGTAGCGGTCACCCGGTTCCAGACTGTAGCGCCTAGAACCGCACGGCCACTCCGGCCGGCCCCCGGTGGACCCCCCCAGGGAACGTCTCACACCAGACGAGTGTTACGCCTATGTTTGCGTGGTAGAGTAATGGTGGTGTACGCGTACGTGGAGAACTTGTTTGCGCAGCAATCGCCGACATAGTGTAACTGAGGCGCAATAAGGGGAACCAGCCCGCATTCACCGAGGCGGATGGAAAACCGCCTAAAAATCATCCACAGACTGACCGGTTCACCGGACCTCGACACAGATGCGCTGGGCGGATTCGTACCGGGATCCAGGCGCTCCTTCCCGCCCGGAAAGCAGTGCGTTAGACCGCACGGCCAACCGGGCGGGCTTCCGCCTATACAAACTTCCCAAATCTCTTGACTCAGATGACTTTTTTTTTTTTTTTTTTTTTTTTTGCGTGGGGATGTTGATAACTTTCGGTATACTTCAGCCAGTTGGTAGCGTTGTTAAACTCCGGGAATGCAATATGGGTGATTGTCACAGCATTCGGAAGGGTTGGGGTTGGGTTGTTTTAGGGAAGGAGACCAGACAACGAGGATGGGGAAGGAAGTCGGCCGTGCCCTTTCAGAGGAACCATCCCGGCATTTGCCTGGAGTGATTTAGGGCGATCACGGGAAACCTAAATCAGTATGACCGGACGCGGGATTGAACCGTCGTCCTCCAGAATGCGAGTCCAATGTCTAACCACTGCGCCACCTCGCTCGGTTTCGGATGATGTCTGGGATGTTTGAGCGGGTACAGTCATCGACGAGGAGACATGCTGAAGCCAGAATTCAGATGAACGGTTGCCATGTGGACCACTTGTTTTAATGTGTTTCGCCCATATCTGCAGTTTAGATACACGGGGACTCTGTTATAAGGAGCTCATGCACTCAGTCGCTATACGTCGTATCGAAACCATCGGTTTCCGGTCCTATGTATATTGTGATTATTTGGTTGTTTCAGTGTCGTCTACTCGCCCCTTTCGTTCGTATCCTGAACAGACAATACTGTGTATGTAACCACCATAGTAGGATTGTTAGCGAAATTGTCACTAAGCAGAGAAGGGCATGCTAAGATGTCACTGGGAAAAAGGGCTGCTGATGCGCTTACGTTGAAATTTAACTTGTTTATTCCAGTTACCGTATTCATCAACAAATAAAATGGAATTAAGTCGACAGGTTGCTTATCAGATGGTCAATGACTGCCCTGTAATACTCGACAGTGGATCGATATGTGATTAGTTTTTTTCACTATGGATGGTAGTCCAGTTTGATTGCCAGAGATAGCACTTGTTTAGTAGTTCCATTGAATACTTTCTCTTATCTTTCTACAAGTGACCTTAGAATATATCAGTACTTATTTTCAGCCTGTTTTCTATAGAACTAGATGAGAGGATTCCATGTTACAATATCCGTCCTATCCATGGTAGTCTTTTTTCACGTAATCGTAAGATAAGAAACCTTTCTTCTCTTCATCGTTGTGGGAGATCTCACGAACATGTCTCAACACAATATGGGAAATTCTAGGATGAGTTTTGTCAGTTTGGAGTTTAGTCTCCATATTTCCCTATTATAGTAGCCTACGATCGCATGTATTCTTTGACAAAACGATCTATGTGCTCTGGACTCTAGAAACTTTTATATCATTAGGCGTACTTTGAGAGATAAGTTAGGCCCTCTTAGGAGTGCTCCAACAACCAGTTAACGGACTATAAAATTGACACCTTTTCTCATGGTCCACCTCGAATTCATATTACCGAGCCAAATTGCATTGGCTATGTAGTGGATCTGCGTTTGGGAGGATGACACTTAAAATCTCTTTGCCGTCATCGAGATTTATACTATACTTGCTTCCAAAAAATTCTGAAGGCAGAATTCCCGATGGTTTGTGGTGAAACAAGCGCTATATCATTGTGAGAGATACAAAGGCGTGTGAATGTGCCGGGACTTTCACCAGTTCACTATTATCATCATAACGCGCCTGTGCCTAACGTACAAAGGATTGCACCAGATTGAAAATAAAAATTAAAATAATTTTTCCAAACTTTATCTGTGAATGCTTCACTATATCAATGTTGACAATGTGAAGTCTCCGAATGATCTAATAAATATGTTTCGCTGAAGATATTATTATAAGAAAAAAATAAGTGGCGCTAAATAATTAACACAGAATTGGAGGCGGTAAATATTAGACTCAGGAAGCTGAAAATTAGTATGTCGTCACAGCTTGATATAAACACCGTAAACATGTACCACCAGTGAGCTACCTCTATTACTTTTCAAGTTGCAATTCTTCAGGCTTTCTCGGCGAGTTCTTGACATGTGGAATAATCGGGTCTACTGCCGAATATTGTGCCAGAGCGACACAAACATCCGACAGTAGACCCGGTCATTCCACATGTCACTTTTCAAGTTATTTATTAAAAACCAAATTTGGAACGCAAACGATCTTATTCATGGTAGGTTACATATCGTTTGTATATCTTACAGGAAGTTCTAATTACAGAACTCATTTACACTGATGAAATAACACAGCTGTACCAAGTTTCAAGACTTTAATTGTATATAACAATCATTACAAGGAATCTTAAAGGGGCAGGACAGAGGTCATATTCTACTATCAATTCAGTTCTAAAAATTCTAGCCGACAAAGCTGAAATGTAGTCGACCTAACACTTTTTCAATAACAAAGGCTAACTTAACTTTAATTATATGAAAATTAATAAGGTTGTAAATTGTTAAATGAGAGATATTAATTAATACGTACCAAGAAAGGGGCCATTTAGATGCTGCTATCTATGCCTAGGGCAGTGGACATCAAATTTTAGTTTCGGCAGTTCGCTGCGCCCATACATAAATACGAACACAGAAGCGTGAGAAGAGAAACCCCGCACCGAGGCATCAATCTGCCAGTATGAGACAAACGCTTGCGTACGCTGTCTCGGATGACGTCACAGCCTGGCAACTACTAAACGCGTTTTCGGTAAAAGCAGAAGTGACCTTGCGAGGACTGTATACCGTGCTGGATCGGTTAGATTTCTCGACATTGCCGGGCGAGTTTAGCCGAGCGGTCTTGGGCGCTGCAGTCATACACTGTGCGGCTGGTCCCGGCGGAGGTTCGAGTCCTCCCTCGAGCATGGGTGTGTGTGTTTGTCCTTAGGATAATTTAGGTTATGTAGTGTGTACGCTTAAGGAGTGATGACCTTAGCAGTTAAGTCCCGTAAGATTTCACACAACGACAACAACATTTCTCGAAATTAACTGTTGTGTTCGGCCTGTAATGTTGACAATTCGCTTGGAAAGTGTCGAGATTATTATCCACTTTTAAGGCTAGCAGTTAACCTTGATAATTAGAAGTTATGGTGATAAACCATTTTACTTGTATCTCCCCGTAGAGGTCACATCTGAACTGTTAATAGTGCTCTTTCCGACAGGGACATTATTATTATTATTACCAGGAAAATTAGTGTATTTTGTGTTTGTGAATTTTTATTGAATATATTAATCAGTTACAACTCAAAACGTTTATTATAGTGATAGTTCCTGATCCCACTGAGTAAGTACATGTAAGGAACATTTTCTTTCAGTGAGTACGAAGAGTATTGTAGACTTGTAGACAGGAAATTACGGTCAGTATATTCTCCGTCGCTTTCTGGCTGACCGGAAAAGTAGTTTCCAGGCCGTTGTAAATGATGAAGGTATTTTATTAATTTACCCGCTGCCCGGCATATGATGCATCTGACGGCAAACTGAACTGTGAAAATGTTTTGTACAAAACAGGGAACTTTGTGGGCTCCAGCAGTGTACCGAAGTGCCGAAACCAGTGCGAGTACAGTGTTAGTATATGCTCGCTAGTGTGGAAACTGAGCTGTGAATGTCAGCCTCAGTAACCTTGAACGTGATGGGTGAAGGTAAGGAAACGACACTACATCGCGGCACTGAGGATAGAAGCAGACGGTGCAACATCACCGAGTAGCATCGTCCTACAAGTTACCAGCAAGGTACCTCGCGAGCTCACCGGTACCCAATTAGCCCACCCTTCCTTCCTCTGGAGCTACTGCAGTAGGCGATTCCCTGTTGCCTGCATTTTATGTCGTAACGTTTGCAGGCACACTGCGCTAGCATCTCTCGTTGAGGCCATACAATTTAGTTAAGCCGAGAATATTTAAAATATTTGCTAATTTAAGGCTATTGGAAAGGGATATAATGATAAGGATCATGTGAAAGTTAAGATATACCAGTTTCTGAATCCTCAGAATTAGAAACTAAAACTAACAAGGATGGTTCCGTCACAGTAATAAATCCAAAATCTGAAGATGATTTGTCCAAAGTAGATTCGGAGGTTAGAACCAATTTCTGATGTTGAGGTAATTCAAGTTGAGGTCAAAAAAGGAAAAGTAGAAATGATGTAGTTATCAGATAATGAAACTGACTTCAATATTACTGAAATTCAGACAAGTCAGGGAATGCTAGAAACTCCGTTAAAACCTGTAGAAATACCAGGTGACAAGGTAGAGGCACCAAATTGAATGCAATTAGTGTTTACTAAACTTGAATCACATCATAAAGAACTACTGTCCTGTAGAACTGAACAAGAAGATTGAATGTAGCAGTAGAGCACTGAAGGATATTAGCAAAGAACTAAAGGACAGAAGTAAAGAACTAATGACGAAATGACCTCGAAAGTGAACTACAAAATTTATTCTAACTACCATGATCTGTAGGTCAAAGTAGGGCAATGGCTGACTAAATTGTATAGTATTTTTAAAACCGAAACTGGTGACGTTCGCAAAGATTTCAAAGATGCGGATGATCTTATGGAAGGGAGGTTGTCAGAAAGAATAGGCAATGAACCCAAACTTTGCTCTAATCTATTTGAGGTAGTGAATAATAAAGTTAATGCTTGTCAAAAGGATATTAAGAAAGTTAAATCTGACTCTGTGAAATTATGTGAGGTTGTTGATAATAAAGTTCTGACAGAGTGGAGGCAGTAGAACCAAATACTAGTATTACCAACACAGAAAATAGAGTAGCCTCTAGTAGCTGTTCTAATACTACTGCACAGCATGTTGCTTCAGTAGACGTAGCTTTTATAGGATGTCGTCAATTTTGCTTTTTGATCCAGACACATAAATTCATCCATTAGAGTTCTGGAATGATTTTGAGTATGTTTTACCATATGCATGGTCAAAACGTGATAAAATTTATTTCATAAGAAGCAATTTGTCAAGAGATGCCTTGCGATGGTCAGCTGACGTAATGATTAGAGGCAAATCTCTTTCTGAATTTCAAACTGCTTATCTTAAAGAGCACTGGTCACAAAAGAAACAAAAAGATGTCTTGAGAGGATGTTGGAGTGGTAACATGTTTACTCCAGGTCGTGAACCAGTTGAAGAGTTTTCTAGAAGGTAGGTTTCTGACAGAAAAGATGAAGCTGGAATTGATTATCATGGAATGAGAAGGTAAGCTGCCTTTTTATTGATAGGAAAGAATCATTTCTGCATCTAGAGACGACGTGGATAGTTTCTTCGAGTATCTGGAGCGAGTGGAAAGAGCAGCTGCTGTTGAGGACCAGGTGCAGAATAATAACAGGTCTCCTAACAATCATGTAAACGACCGAAATAATGACAGTGGAAAGTGAGAGTTAGAAGAATAGAGATTCAGAATACACGACTCAATTATCGTGGTCAAGGCCGTGGCAGAGGAGGAGGAGGACGTAGATAGCCACTGCGCTTTTCAATCTGTTTTCAGGTAACTTAATTTTGATCAGTAGCAAGTATACATACCTTCAGATTAAGGGGGTCATCAGCCTCGGCAGTCGCAGCTGCCATTTGCAACTTGTCGATCAACTTGAAATCAAAGCACTTGAAAACTTCCTCTGCTTTTGTTTACTGCACACCAGCTAAACTACTCTGTACTTCTGAACAGCTGCATCCCTGCGCAAAACTGCTCTGCATAATACTGTCGTCTGCTTTTACAGTTTTGCGGCAAGTCAATACAGCCAATAGATTCCCTGAGCTCGTTGTTATTGTTACCCTCTTTATCCAACAACCCGTCCTCTTCAAAATCTTTCAGTACTGACTCTGCATAACTTTTTCGTAGCTCGAGTAACGAAATAGGGCGTTTGGATTTTGTGGAAGCAATTTGGTATACAGGCACTTGCTGTCATGTTGCGTTTTTACACTGTTAGTAGTTTGTCCAACCTCCGTTCTTCCTAGTTACCTCAACAATTCTCTACGAGATCGCTTTTGTTAGTGTTTGTAGTTCTTGCAGAGAAACTGTCGTCCATTCGCCTTGTTTCGGTCTTTTCATCTCACATACGCCCTCAAATTGTCTTCCATTGCGATAAAGACACCTCTTGCAAGTGTTCCCCACAAGTTTTCCACGGGGTTCAAATTCGGGCAACGTGCAGGCCACGGCAAGTCATCGATATCTCCATCTTCGTACCACATTTTGCTTGTCGCGCTAACATGCATAGATGCATTACCTTGTTGAAACATTGGACTTTCGATACCTAGGTCTTCATACATTCTCATCAGTTCTGTCTGTAGCATGTCAGTGTGTATACTAGAGATAATTCTGGTGTTGAGTCAGGAAATGAGTGATTTAGCTTTAGCGGAGAAGGCTGCCCAAATCACACCACTTCCACTATCAAAAGTTTTGCTCATTCTTACATGCTGCTTTGTTCAAATGGTTCAAATGGCTCTGAGCACTATGCGACTTCACTTCTGAGGTCATCAGTCGCCTAGAACTTAGAACGAATTAAACCTAACTAACCTAAGGACAGCACACACATCCATGCGCGAGGAATGATTCGAACCTGAGACTGTAGCGGTCGCTTGGCTCCAGACTGTAGCGCCTAGAACCGCACGGCCACTCCGGCCGGCGCTGCTTTGTTCTCATATCATGCTGATAATACTGAAATCCATCCGGCCCATCTAAATTAAAGTTCTTCGCGTCACTGCAGGTCATTTTATCCCATTCTGATGTCCAAATTTTTTCAGCAGGCCCCAGATTGCGTGTTGTTTTGGTGTTAGAACAGATTTCTGCAGTCGTTTCTTGAATGCAAGATTTTTGTAATGTGACACGCCTGGCGGTTACTGGTAGCTATAAATCGGCAATTACCTGTGAAGAATAACGGTTTGTGGCTCTCGACTTGCTCAAAAGTAAGTTTATCGATGTCTCAGTTAATTCTCTGCTATTATACCTGCCGTTCTGTTGATA
This sequence comes from Schistocerca nitens, assembly GCF_023898315.1. Classification (NCBI taxonomy): domain Eukaryota; kingdom Metazoa; phylum Arthropoda; class Insecta; order Orthoptera; family Acrididae; genus Schistocerca; species Schistocerca nitens. The sequence goes on along the minus strand of NC_064621.1, from coordinate 92,675,125 downwards.
TTGTGGGCTCGATCTAACGAAAGTGTCTACCACTACACTAGAACGGTTCATCTTCTTGGCACCTTGACGAATACAGAGTCCCATTCCCCTGTACGTGCCGGTTTTTGATTTTGCGTTGCACGAGAACTGTTTTCCGCCTGGTACTGTCACAATAATGGTTTTTGTACGCAACACACACTATCAGTAATGATGTCTGTTTCCTATCTGCAGTGGAGGTAGGTACGCACACACTAACACCGCACAGAACCGGCTGCCTGGAGATACATAGCGCGCTACTATTCCAGCCGACAATGTTTATTTTCCTGCAAATATCCATATCTTTATACTGATATCAACCATCGCAGAACGCCGAAAATCAGGTAAGATGTGGAGAATACAAGTGTCAAATAGATGAATCAGCCGTACAGGAGCACTGTCTCTACAAATGACCTAGCATGAGTTGTATTGGTCAAGTTGTTACAGAGACCAACATATTCTGAGATTGCGTTTTAAAAGTGTCTGTTAAGACCTAGGTACATTTATTAGCATCTTCTGCTTCTTCATGCTTTGCGGCCACTGTAGGATCATGGGTAGCCTGTTCATGGATTACATTTTCCTCGCCCCTTTCTAGGACGTATACATACTACGCAAGCTACCGAACGGTGCGTGGTGGAGCGTATCTCGTACCACTACCAGTAATTTCTCAAACTGTTCCACCCGCGAACAGAGCGAGAGTAAACGACTGTTTGTATTCCTTAGGACGAGCCCTAATTTCTCGTATCTTATCTTCGTGATCCTTACGCGAAATACAGGATGTATCAAAAAGAATTACCCGATTTTAAAGAATCATAACTATTACGTAATGTGAGATATGTGTGTTAACAATTTACTGTTGGAAAGAGCAGACTCTCGAGTTTCACATGGTTCCTGCTAGGCGGCAGCAGTGTGCGCCCACTGCAGTTCTAGTAAAAATGGTGTCGGGACAACAGAAAGCGTTTAGTGTACTACGTTTTGAGCAGTGCAGGTCACTAAGAACCTTCAGTAACGACTTTCGTACTACTGCACGGAGCATTAAACGATGGCATGAACTCGTAGAAACTGAGACATCGCATAAACGTAGCTGTGGAAGCTGTAACTCAAGATATGATCGCTGCAGTGTGGGAACAATTTGAATACCGCATTGACATATGCCGTATGTAGTGTTGGCAGAAGAGCCAACACCGTGTTACTAGAGGAGGCCGAAATGCACGCGTTTTAGCTCACGCAGGCTGGCTTGAGGAGGGAAGGACTATACTGACGTGAGGTCTGGAACATGACAAGGAATTAGAATTCATAAAGCAGACGTAAGCAGTTTGATACTTTAATCCATTAATGATGAACGTCGCTCTTGACGGTACATGATCCACAATATCAATATCAATAGTAACTGAGTATGGCGCCTTGCTAGGTCGTAGCAAATGACGTAGCTGAAGGCTGTCGTCTCGGCAAATGAGAGCGTATGTAGACAGTGAACCATCGCTAGCAAAGTCGGCTGTCCAACTGGGGCGAGTGCTAGGGAGTCTCTCTAGACTAGACCTGCCGTGTGGCGGCGCTCGGTCTGCAATCACTGATAGTGGCGACACGTGGGTCCGACGTATACTAACGGACTGCGGCTGATTTAAAGGCTACCACCTAGCAAGTGTGGTGTCTGGCGGTGACGCCACACCTTACATCTCAAGAGGGTGCATTGAACATCTATGAAAAGGTACGAAAAAAATGTTTTGTTTTTCCTGTCCATCAAAAAACAAAATTCATTTTATATGTTTATTAGTTTCAGAAATATAGACGTGCCAAATCGGATGATTCTTTTTGATAGACACTGTTATGTGTTGGCAGCAGTAGATTGGTTCTACAGTTAGCTTCCAACGGCAGTTCTCTAAATTTTCTCGGTTGTGTTCCTCTAAAAGAGAGTCACTTTCCTTCCACAGATCCCCTTTGAGTTCCCGAAGCATCTCCTACCTGTAACAAATACAGCAGATCGCCTTTGAATTGCTTCGATGTCTTTCTTTAATACGACGTATTGCCGATCCCAAACACTCGAGCAGTATTTAAGAACAGGTCGCACTAGCGCCCTCTATGAGATATCCTTTGCAGATGAAACGCACTTTCCCAAAGTTCTCCCAAAGAGCAGAAGTTGACCATTTGCCTTCTGCACCACAATCCTCACACGCTCGTTGCATTTCATATCACTTTGCAACGTTACGCCCAGATTTTTAAACGACAGGGCAGTGTCAAGCAGGACACTGCTAATGGTGAATCAGAACATTACGTGTCTGTTTTCCTTAGTCTTCCATATTAGCTTACATTTATCTACATTTAGAACTAGCTACCCTACAGCCACTCAATTTCGAGACGTTCCCGTGTATCACAGCATCATCAGCAAACAACCACGGATTACTACCGACCCTGTCCGCCCGATGTTTTGTATACTATATATAGAAAGTAATAGTGGCCCTATCACACTTCCCTGGTGCATTCCTAGCGATATCCTTGTGTCTGATGGACACTCGCCTGTCACTTAAGAAGCCTCCGAGCCACTCACTTATCTTATGCCCATACATTCCTAAACTGTCTGCAGTCGGCCACTGTGTGAAATGGTTTTCGGAAATGTAGAAATATGGAATCTGCGTCTTGCTCTGCAACCATAGTTCGCAATATATAATGTGAAAAAAGGGCAGGCATGATTCGAATTAGTGAAAATACTATTGCCAATACTTCAAAATGTGAGTTGCGATCGTAATGTGATACTCATTACAGCAGTAGGCTGTAGCAAAATGAAATGAAATAATGGTGTGGCATTGTTGGCCGGGAGGCCCCGTCCGGGGAAGTTTGGCTGCCGGGTGCAAGTCTTATTTCAGGTGACGCCGCACTGCGCGGCTTGGGCGTCGGTGATGATGGAGATAACACAACACCCAGTTCACGGGAGAAGAAAATGTCCAAGCCAGCCGGGAATCGAACCTGGGCCAGCTGCGTGGTAGGTAAACATGATACTACTCAGCTAAGCACGTGTACCCCAAAATGCTGTGTACAAAATGGGTTCGATTTAGAGGAATTTTGTGCAAAAAATAGAAAAATTATCGTTTTCAGGACTCGAAGCCCGATGGTTACTATAGACCTTGCATGGGGGCTTAATTAAACACAATGCAAATAATTTTAATTTTTGTAGCTGACTGTCCGGTTACGCAGTCTCGTAAACGGTTGGCCCTCACTAGTATTAGTACGCAATCTGACTGCATAGAATAACAACAAAGAATGAAAGGAAACTTCCGTTAACACAATTAATGAATTAAGTCCCCAGCAACTATAAAAGCTACGAAACAACAAAGCACAAGTGTAACTGTTCTGTGTGTGGAAGTGTGATTCAACGTAGACATCTGGCACGGTTCTTCCTCACTTCGACAAGATACTTTAAACGCCATTCACTGAAGTAATTAAAAAAAACAGAAATACTATAATTGCACATAGAAACCAGAATTACACTCTAATACATGAACACAAGCCAGATGCTTTGTTGACTGAACCTGTGACCAAGAGACATTGTTAGTTAGGAAATTTAAAAAAATAAAAAAAATGTTTTTTACCTTCATATATATTGACGAAAAATACACTCTGGTTATTACAACATCTCCATTCGAACAACATCTGCTGTCTAGCCCATCAAAACAACTGAACACGACATGGCCTCAAATAGTACAGCTATCAACATCCTCTCAGCAAAGCACTAACCACCACCACTTCTGAACAAGCACTGCCAGTGGAGGCGGCGGAATAAAACTCTTTGGCGCAATCTCTGGCGCTGTGACTCAGTGTAGCCACCTTTCATATGCTCCTCCTCCACGGGCTAGAATTTGATGGTATTTTTGCCAAATACGTCAAAAAAATACAGACAAAAATAAAAGATAGTATTAATAAGTAAATATCACATAACTAGATAAATTTTGGCTTTGCACTGACCCTTCAATAACCTAACATATAAAATACAATATGGAATACAAATGCTTGCATACATGTGATTTTACATACTAGTTTACACAAGTATCATTCAATCAATGGCACCAGCAATGTGAAATGTGTGTAGGTAAGAGTCTCATAACATTTCACAAACAGTACATACACAAAAAATCAGTTTATACAAATATTCACATAAAATCCTTTCAATAGTTCAATAAACAAGTAGCACTCCTCAGAGTAGTTGACAGTTCCAACAGTAGCACCCAGCAATGGTCAACAGCTGCAAATAGCAGTCTCATAACATTTCATCAACAGTATTTAAACAGCTCCAACAGTGGCACCCAGAAATGGCGAGCAGGTGCAGACACCAACAAGTGACCTTATTTCAGTAGAAGCAGTTCCATCAATGGCACCCAGCAATGTTGAGAAGGTGCAGACACCAACAAGTGACATCATTTCAGTAGAAGCAGTTCCATCAGTGGCACCCAGCAATGTTGAACAAGTGCAGACAGGTACAAGTGACATCTCATCACTGGTTGAGCATTTCCAACAGTGGCACCCAGCAATGATGAGCAGGTGCAAACAGCAACAAGTGACATCATTTCAGTAGAAGTAGTTCCATCAGCAGCACCCAGCATTGTTGAACAGGTGCATACAGCAACAAGTGACATCTCATCACTGGTTGAGCAGTTCCAACAGTGGCACCCAGCAATGTTGAGCAGGTGCAGTCAGCAACAAGTGACATTTTTTCAGTAGAAACAGTTCCATCAGTGGCACCCAGAAATGTTGAACAGGTGCAGGTAACAGTCCATAATATTCACTATCACTAATCAGACAGTTCATCAGAGTTTATCAGCAGAAATTAAACATTTCCAAGTGGCACCCATCATTTTGAACAAGTGCAGGTAACAGTCCATAATATTCACTATCACTAATTAGACAGTTCATCAGAGTTCATCAGCAGAAATTAAACATTTCTAAGTGGCACCCATTAATGTTGAACAAGTGCAGGCATGAACAACAGATTGAATGCACACACAATTGCTTTTAGAAAATTATCATCAATGCTCTTACACTAAACATAAAAATAATAATAAACACACAAATGATATCAGATAATTGTCATATTAAATATTACAAATACACAAATAACAGTAAACCTATAATATTTATGGGTGTCAGTGCAAGCCACAAAAAACAAGTAAAATAATATTTAGGAGATAGGTCGGTACCAATTATTTGGGATTAGGAAAGGAAAACACACAAAACACACTCCCTCACCTTTCATCCACATTAAGTACTACTGTGTAATTGAATAGTGTTAGCTGTGTAAATGCAATTCTGACAAAGATTTGATGTTCGACATGTGTATCAAGCATTAGTGGCAGCAATGTATAACAGTCAATAATAGTTAGTCAACGTCATAGTCATCATGTCAAGACCAATGTTTGCCAAGCCAAATCAAATGTATGGTTGCTGAACAACTGACAGTGTGCCAAGATATGCAAATACTTCCTCTCTCCAAAAAAAGTACGTACTGCTTATTGATTTAACAAAGTGTGTGTAGACAATCTTCCTTCCACGTGAGTGTTCTAGTCTGCCATCTTCATCCTCCTTGTTCCATATAAACCAACAAAAAAATATGCTCCTCACTTACTTTACCTCTTATCCACCAAAACTCCAATAATCATCAGTATCACATAATCTTAATACTTCAATAATACCTCTTGCATCGATACATATAAACCTTATCATCAATATCATTTACCTTACCTCTTGTCCACCAAAACTCCAATAATCATCAACTTCACACAATCTCAATACCTCAATAATACCTCTTCAATACGTCGACACATATAAACCTTATCATCAATATCATTTCACTTCCATAACAACTCTTTCCTCTAGTCAGTCTCCTCGAACAAGTGCAGATAAAATCCTAGTGCAAACTTAAATTCATCATCCCATACAATCCGAAGACACAATGTCCACACACAACCTCTGTGTAATCCATCTGACCCATATCTTCTACTCATTATGAAACATAAAATACATTTTGGTTACCTTGTCCATCATTAAATAAAAGAAATGCATACATGACCTCTAACAGCCTTTAGTTTGAATAACGTTCAGTAAGTAAGTATGAGTACGGAGTGTGAATGACCGTAATATTTCACAGTGTGTACACCACTTCAAGAATCATAGAAAAACAGAAGCAAACATGTGGAGTATTTCTTGTGTCAAGTGTCACTTGCTATTTCAATTGCTCACGAAGAATGCAATGTAATAACTGTCAATGGTCTAAACCTAGTGTTGGTATGTCATGTCGTTAGCTTCCTTCCTATTAGCATACATTTATACAGCTTCCATAAAACCTCCAGCTCATGTGACTTCAATGAAGTTTCTTGTACCAATGTCGTTCGTAGCATTATAGCAGTTCATTTTCTTATCTTAAAATATAAGGCACTGAGCGTAAGCAAAACATGCAATAGCGAGTAAATATACCAGTAGAGAACAGAATGTCAACAAGTAGATGCAGCACAATCCCTACAACGAGGCTCTGCCAAGCGAACAATCTATAATAACACCATATTGTGGCCTAAACTCCATGTTCGTACAACTTATATCAGCATTTCTATATACCAAATTAGAGTATATTTCTGGCAACAAAACAGAAATGTGTAAATATGCAATCCATACGCAAAGCAGCAAATATGTATCTTACATAATAAACAGGTCATTAGCATCATATCAGCATAAGCAAATAAATGTTCACATGTAATCTTAATAAGTAAACATGAAGGCGCAAGCAGATACATCACAAAGTATAACCTACATACATAACCATATCAGCACAACTTATCAGGTGACAATTATAATTTAAAAAAATAAGCACAGCAGGCACATAATAAAAAGAAAATGTGACATCAGTGAAAAAGCATAGCAGCCAAGCGATACATAATATACACAAGTAACAACCCTGTTCATTAATAAATCATTGTCAATATCAGTTAACACGAAGTATGAATCACGTAATCGCGAGCAGCAAATTACGTCTAAAGTACGTACCTAAGTGGAAATATGTTTCCCGAAAAATAAACTCAATTAATAGTTACCTTTTTAGTCTATTAGTTCTTCTTCGAAATTTATTCTTCCTGAAATTTTCTCGATAGCAAGTCCTCTTAACGTCGGACACACACAGAATTTACCTGAAGTTCTTAAATACACTCCTGGAAATTGAAATAAGAACACCGTGAATTCATTGTCCCAGGAAGGGGAAACTTTATTGACACATTCCTGGGGTCAGATACATCACATGATCACACTGACAGAACCACAGGCACATAGACACAGGCAACAGAGCACGCACAATGTCGGCACTAGTACAGTGTATATCCATCTTTCGCAGCAATGCAGGCTGCTATTCTCCCATGGAGACGATCGTAGAGATGCTGGATGTAGTCCTGTGGAACGGCTTGCCATGCCATTTCCACCTGGCGCCTCAGTTGGACCAGCGTTCGTGCTGGACGTGCAGACCGCGTGAGACGACGCTTCATCCAGTCCCAAACATGCTCAATGGGGGACAGATCCGGAGATCTTGCTGGCCAGGGTAGTTGACTTACACCTTCTAGAGCACGTTGGGTGGCACGGGATACATGCGGACGTGCATTGTCCTGTTGGAACAGCAAGTTCCCTTGCCGGTCTAGGAATGGTAGAACGATGGGTTCGATGACGGTTTGGATGTACCGTGCACTATTCAGTGTCCCCTCGACGATCACCAGTAGTGTACGGCCAGTGTAGGAGATCGCTCCCCACATCATGATGCCGGGTGTTGGCCCTGTGTGCCTCGGTCGTATGCAGTCCTGATTGTGGCGCTCACCTGCACGGCGCCAAACACGCATACGACCATTATTGGCACCAAGGCAGAAGCGACTCTCATCGCTGAAGACGACACGTCTCCATTCGTCCCTCCATTCACGCCTGTCGCGACACCACTGGAGGCGGGCTGCACGATGTTGGGGCGTGAGCGGAAGACGGCCTAACGGTGTGCGGGACCGTAGCCCAGCTTCATGGAGACGGTTGCGAATGGTCCTCGCCGATACCCCAGGAGCAACAGTGTCCCTAATTTGCTGGGAAGTGGCGGTGCGGTCCCCTACGGCACTGCGTAGGATCCTACGGTCTTGGCGTGCATCCGTGCGTCGCTGCGGTCCGGTCCCAGGTCGACGGGCACGTGCACCTTCCGCCGACCACTGGCGACAACATCGATGTACTGTGGAGACCTCTCGCCCCACGTGTTGAGCAATTCGGCGGTACGTCCACCCGGCCTCCCGCATGCCCACTATACGCCCTCGCTCAAAGTCCGTCAACTGCACATACGGTTCACGTCCACGCTGTCGCGGCATGCTACCAGTGTTAAAGACTGCGATGGAGCTCCGTATGCCACGGCAAACTGGCTGACACTGACGGCGGCGGTGCACAAATGCTGCGCAGCTAGCGCCATTCGACGGCCAACACCGCGGTTCCTGGTGTGTCCGCTGTGCCGTGCGTGTGATCATTGCTTGTACAGCCCTCTCGCAGTGTTCGGAACAAGTATGGTGGGTCTGACACACCGGTGTCAATGTGTTCTTTTTTCCATTTCCAGGAGTGTATTTTATACAACCGTATCCTGAAAAATACTAAACGTTAATAACATAATTTATCAAGTCACTATAGCTTTATTCTGAATTTATTCGAAGAAATTAGACTGGTATTTGTTTACGGCTGTCAGTGCATTCGCACTGAGCGCTAGATCAGCTGTAGGTACGCGTGACGTAGGAAGTAATTGTTTGCGGTCAACGACTGCCTTGTGCGGCGCGCAGACTTGACTGTTGCTTTGAGTTTGTGCCGCCGCCAGAACAGGGCCCGGTAGCCTTGTACTCTCCGTGTGTTTACGTATAACTGTTAGTTTCTCAAAAGTATGTCATTCCACAAAAATTTTAACGTTCGATATATGATGTATTCCCTTAGAGCGCCGAGATTTAAGAGTTTCAACTTCGACAGTGTTATCATGAATGATTTTGCGAACCCTATATGGACCGTTATAAAGCAGAAAAAATTTGCGACACAAGCCTTTTCCTTTGTGAGACAAACGGTGAGACTTAATTAACACCTTTTGATCAACTGACAAGGTTTTTAAACGACCAGGACGCTTAGCTGATTTCTCTCTTCTAGCAGCCGCAGACGCAATATTTTGTAGAGCAAGGTTGACAACTTCAGAATGCCGCAGTTTCCGTGTAGGCGGAAAAGGAACGATATCAGAAATGCGATTTGTCGGTGCTTTATTTTTTAATATCAATATAGGCGGTAAAGAAGTTGAATCATTAGGGAGTTCATTCAGAATTTGAAAAATATGAAGATACTGATCCCAAGTTCTGTGATTCTGATGACAATAAAGACGACACAATTTATTGATTTCCTTCATCCATCTCTCTGAAGCGTTAGATTGAGGGTGAAAAAGTGAAATGAAAATTGGTTTAATCTTACGACGCCGTAGAGTACGAAGCCAAATTTTAGAGCGAAACTGTGATCCATTATCTGATATAACCTTATCAACATGACCCACTTCTTTAAGAAAATGTTTGATGAAAGCGTTAGATACTGAACGAGCTGTTGCTTTGCGTAAAGGTGTAAAACACACATATTTTGATGTCAATTCCACTGCTACCAAAATGTACGCAAAACCATTAGTAGAACGAACCACTGGACCGAACAAATCGACTTCAGCCATCACCTTTAATTTCGCTAAAATGATAGAAAACAACGGTGCTCTGTGAGAAATAGTTGGCGGCTTAGCCTTTTGACATAATTTGCATTTGGCAAGAACAGATCGAATACGTTTTTCCATATTACTGAAGTAGCAATTTTCTCGTAATTTATGAAAGCATTTTCTGGGACCAGAGTGTGCATAACTAAAATGTGTATACCAAATCAATTTATTAACCCACTCATCAGGAATGCAAACTAACCAAACAGAGTTGTCGACCGATCTTCGTTTAAAAAGAATATCATTGCGAACTAAATAATACTGTCTAATCGCTACGCTTTCCTTTCTCCTCCACTTCTCCTTAATGTCCTTCCAGATTGGATCCCTATTTTGCTCCTTAGCGATGTCCTGGAGCGAAGACGAAATAAAATTTTCAAACGCAACACCTTGAATATAAATCAAACAATAATTATTTTCTTTGCAGTCCTCCTCAGCACTTTGTTTCAAACCCATAGGTGCACGTGATAAAGCATCAGCAGCAATATTTGAAGAACCCTGTATGTAAACAACACTGAAATCAAATTCCTGTAGATGCAGCGCCCATCGTGACAATCTTCCATGAGTTAATTTTGTTGACATAAGAAATTCCAGAGCCCGATGATCGGTGTAAACCTTAGTATGTCTGCCATACAAAAATATGCGAAATTTTGTGAAAGCCCATACAACAGCCAAGGCTTCAAGTTCCGTAATCGAATAATTCTTTTCTGATTTAGAGAGAACACGACTTCCAAATGCAATAGTTTTCTGTATTACAACGCCGTTTTCTTCTATCTCTTGAAATAAGTGTGCACCTAGGTCTTTGTATGATGACTCCGTCGCCAAACAAAAATCTTTAGATAAATCCGGATGTGAAAGAAGTGGAGCAGCAACTAAAGCATCACGAAGTTGTTCAAATTCTGATTGAGCTTCCTCATCCCAACACCAGTTAGAATTCTTTCCAGATATTTCACATAAACGAGGTGTGGCCAAATCGTCCAATCTAACAAAACGTCAAGGAAACTACGAACATCACGTTTTGTAGTAGGAACAGCAGAATTACGAATAGCATCTAGTTTCTCTGGATCAGGAAGAATACCTTCTGTAGAAATAATATCACCAAGAAATTTCACCTGAGAACGACCAAATTCAGATTTTTCTAAGTTCACTGTAATGCCAACTCTGGCAAAAATACGTAATAATGAATCCAAAATTTTGTTGTGCTCAATCCAAGAACGTTTAGCAATAAGAATATCGTCAACATATGAAGTAATATTGTCACGAAGATAAACAGGTAAAATTTCGTTTAAACTGGGAAAGAATGCTGCTGAAGATACAGTAAGTCCAAACGGTAATTTCGGAAATTGCTTTTGGGTAAAATAGTCATATCCGGTGATTCTTTACTGACTCCTTTTCTAGATAGATTGATAGTTGAAGAGTTGTTTTGATAGATACAAAGAATAGTAAAAGAGTAGGCAGCAGTGCAGAAAACTAAAAGGGAAATAGCACTACTACAGCTCGGGGCCGTGTGCACGCTACGGCACATATTCACTTAGTGTAGTGAATCCCCTAAGGACTTTTACATCTTCCGGCTAAAGCAATGTGTCTTATCGATTGTGGTAGCTTAATTAAACAAATGCGAATTAATTCAGTCGGGCTATAAGGGTTGGAAAGGAACTGATTCTTTCGAATCATGTCTTCAGAGTATTCTGCTGGCGTGCGGAACTCAGACTGTTTAAAATTACGCTGCATAATAAGACTATGTTTGACTCTGTCTTGCGTGTTTTCGGACCAATATGCCGATAGAAATGCATGACAAAAATCATTTAAATTATTACAATCTCTAATAAGTGCGTGCATGCGCGTCGCCGGTTCGTTTTCTAAATATCCACACATAAATTCCAGTTTGTGACTTAGTGGCCAATTTCGTAGAAGTGCGTACATAAATTGATCTAACCATGAACATGGATGTATGTCATTGTTAGAATTACGAAAGATCTTAAATTTCCGAACAGTTAAAAAGTGTTTATAGTCAAAGTTTTCGCCTCGTGGCGACAAAGACCTAGTGCGTCTGTCCCAGTCCGAATGTCGATTATTGTCAAGTTCGCGCTCCTGGCGCTCTCTTGTTGCATCTCGTAAATGAAACAAATTATTTTCTTCAAAACCCGCTGCTATCTGTGATTCTAAATTTCTTATACTGTCTTTTCCTACGATTTCGCCTTCAATTTGTTTGACTTGCTTTCGTAATGCCTCAAATTCCCTTTTAACGCGTTCATTAAATTTTCCCTGTTTTTCAACATGCTTATTTATGTTCTGGTACTCTTCGGTTTCTGCAAATGGCAATGGAGCTGTATCATCTGCATCTCTGTCCCCATTTAAACTAAGACTTGTCAATTTATCTGAAATCTCCTCAACTCTTTCTGATAGGTCACCTATTTTTTCTTTCTGTTTATTTACGTCTTCCGTAAGTGTCGCGACTCGGGTTTCAGTATTGACACGTTTAGTAGTTAACTGTTCATACTGTTGTGTTAGGTTATTTATTCTATCATTTGGTACGGATTCCTCGATTCTTTCAAATATTTCTTCCTTAGCGTGTGCACGTTGTAAATTTAACTCTGAAAATTTTTGTACTATCACGCGATCTCCTTCTTCCTGTTCTCTATCCTGTTCCTTTTGTCTGATTTCTATTGAAATTAATCTATTATTGTGAGCATTCAAAATCGGTTGTACTTCTTCTCTAATTTCTTTCTTTAATTCATCTTTCATGTTTTTAAAACATGTTCCTTTTCGTGAGTCTAACCGTGTTTCCATTGTTCCCATATCAGTTTCTAACCGTGTTGCCAATGTTCCCATATCTGTTTTAATTTTTCCTATTTGTGAGTCTAACCGTGTTGCCAATGTTCCCATATCTGTTTTAATTGTTCCTATTTGTGAGTCTAACCGTGATCCCAAATTTAATATTGCACTCATCAACTGCTCCATGTTAACTTGTTCGAAATTCTTTTCGCCCCTAACATTTCCCGCAAAATCAACTTCTTCCGTCAAAGCTGTAAAGCTATCTGTGTTCGACACTATTCCAGAATCTTCTGTCGTTAATCTCGTATTCTGAAAATTTTTTGATTGTGAAAAATTCTGAACTGGTTCCGGACTATTTTCCCGACTTATTAAATTGTTTTCTACTTCATTAATCATCATACTGTTCTCCTGTGTTGGCGAGTTCGCCATGTTACCAATTTCGTCATTCTCACTATTCATCATTTTTGCCTTTTTTATCGATCGCGTAATCATTTACCCCCCCCCCCCCCCAATGAACCATGGACCTTGCCGTTGGTGGGGAGGCTTGCGTGCCTCAGCGATACAGATGGCCATACCGTAGGTGCAACCACAACGGAGGGGTATCTGTTGAGAGGCCAGACAATCATGTGGTTCCTGAAGAGGGGCAGCAGCCTTTTCAGTAGTTGCAGGGGCAACAGTCTGGATGATTGACTGATCTGGCCTTGTAACATTAACCAAAACGGCCTTGCTGTGCTGGTACTGCGAACGGCTGAAAGCAAGGGGAAACTACAGCCGTAATTTTTCCCGAGGACATGCAGCTTTACTGTATGATTAAATAATGATGGCGTCCTCTTGGGTAAAATATACCGGAGGTAAAATAGTCCCCCATTTGGATCTCCGGGAGGGGACTACTCAAGAGGACGTCGTTATCAGGAGAAAGAAAACTGGCCTTTTACGGATCGGAGCGTGGAATGTCAGATCCCTTAATCGGGCAGGTAGGTTAGAAAATTTAAAAAGGGAAATGGATAGGTTAAAGTTAGATATAGTGGGAATTAGTGAAGTTTGGTGGCAGGAGGAACAAGACCCTTGGTCAGGTGATTACAGGGTTATAAATACAAAATCAAATAGAGGTAGTGCAGGAGTAGGTTTAATAATGAATAAAAAAATAGGAGTGCAGGTTAGCTACTACAAACTGCATAGTGAACGCATTATTGTGGCCAAGATAGACACAAAGCCCATGCCTACAACAGTAGTACAAGTTTATATGACAAATAGCTCTGCAGATGATGAAGAAATTGATGAAATGTATGACGAGATAAAAGAAATTATTTAGGTAGTGAAGGGAGACGAAAATTTGATAGTCATGGGTGACTGGAATTCGTCAGTAGGAAAAGGGAGAGATGGTTCAAATGGCTCTGAGCACTATGGGACTCAACTTCTGAGGTCATTAGTCCCCTAGAACTTAGAACTAGTTAAACCTAACTAGCCTAAGGACACCACAAACATCCATGCCCGAGGCAGGATTCGAACCTGCGACCGTAGCGGTCGCGCGGTTCCAGACTGCAGCTCCTTTAACCGCACGGCCACTTCGGCCGGCAAAAGGGAGAGAAGGAAACATAGTAGGTGAATATGGATTGGGGGGAAGAAATGAAAGAGGAAGCCGCCTTGTAGAATTTTGCACAGAGCATAACTTAATCATAGCTAACACTTGGTTCAAGAATCATAACAGAAGGTTGTATACCTGGAAGAATCCTGGAGATACTAAAAGGTATCAGATAGATTATATAATGGTAAGACAGAGATTTAGGAACCAGGTTTTAAATTGTAAGACATTTCCAGGGGCAGATATGGATTCTGACCACAATCTCTTGGTTATGAACTGCAGATTGAAACTGAAGAAACAGCAAAAAGGTGGGAATTTAAGGAGATGGGACCTGGATGAACTGAAAGAACGAGAGGTTGTAGAGAGTTTCAGGGAGAGCATAAGGGAACAATTGACAGGAATGGGGGAAAGAAATACAGTAGAAGAAGAATGGGTAGCTCTGAGGGATGAAGTAGTGAAAGCAGCAGACGATCAAGTAAGTAAAAAGACGAGGGCTAATAGAAATCCTTGGGTAACAGAAGAAATATTGAATTTAATTGATGAAAGGAGAAAATATAAAAATGCAGTAAATGAAGCAGGCAAAAAGGAATACAAACGTCTCAAATATGAGATCGACAGGAAGTGCAAAATGGCTAAGCAGGGATGGCTAGAGGACAAATGTAAGGATGTAGAGGCTTGTCTCACTAGGGGTAAGATAGATACTGCCTACAGGAAAATTAAAGAGACCTTTGGAGAGAAGAGAACCACTTGTATGAATATCAAGAGCTCAAATGGCAACCCAGTTCTAAGCAAAGAAGGGAAGGCAGAAAGGTGAAAGGAGTATATAGAGGGTTTATACAAGGGCGATGTACTTGACGACAATATTATGGAAATGGAAGAGGATGTAGACGAAGATGAAATGGGAGATACGATACTGCGTGAAGAGTTTGACAGTGCACTGAAAGACCTGAGTCGAAACAAGGCCCCGGGAGTAGGCAATATTCCATTAGAACTACTGACGGCCTTGGGAGAGCCAGTCCTGACAAAACTCTACCATCTGGTGAGCAAGATGTATGAGACAGGTGAAATACCCTCAGACTTCAAGAAGAATATAATAATTCCAATCCCAAAGAAAACAGGTGTTGACAGATGTGAAAATTACCGAACTATCAGTTTAATAAGTCACAGCTGCAAAATACTAACGCGATTTCTCTACAGACGAATGGAAAAACTGGTAGAAGCGGACCTCGGGGAAGATCAGTTTGGATTCCGTAGAAATGTTGGAACACGTGAGGCAATACTAACCTTACGACTTATCTTAGAAGAAAGATTAAGAAAAGGCAAACCTACGTTTCTAGCATTTGTAGACTTAGAGAAAGCTTTTGACAATGTTGACTGGAATACTCTCTTTCACATTCTAAAGGTGGCAGGGGTAAAATACAGGGAGCGAAAGGCTATTTACAATTTGTACAGAAACCAGATGGCAGTTATAAGAGTCGAGGGGCATGAAAGTGAAGCAGTGTTTGGGAAGGGAGTGAGACAGGGTTGTAGCCTCTCCCCGATGTAAAAACTTTGAGGTTCGCCGATGACATTGCAATTCTGTCAGAGACAGCAAAGGACTTGGAAGAGCAGTTGAACGGAATGGACAGTGTCTTGAAAGGAGGATATAAGATGAACATCAACAAAAGCAAAACGAGGATAATGGAATATAGTCAAATTAAATCGGGTGATGCTGAGGGAATTAGATTAGGAAATGAGACACTTAAAGTAGTAAGGGAGTTTTGCTATTTAGGGAGTAAAATAACTGATGATGGTCGAAGTAGAGAGGATATAAAATGTAGACTGGCAATGGCAAGGAAATCGTTTCTGAAGAAGAGAAATTTGTTAACATCGAGTATAGATTTAAGTGTCAGGAAGTCGTTCTGAAAGTATTTATATGGAGTGTAGCCATGTATGGAAGGGAAACATGGATGATAACTAGTACGGACAAGAAGAGAATAGAAGCTTTCGAAATGTGGAGCTACAGAAGAATGCTGAAGAAAAGGCGGGTAGACCACGTAACTAATGAGGGGGTACTGAATAGGATTGGGGAGAAGAGAAGTTTGTGGCACAACTTGACTAGAAGAAGGGATCGGTTGGTAGGACATGTTTTGAGGCATCAAGGGATCACAAATTTAGCATTGGAGGGCAGCGTGGAGGGTAAAAATCGTAGAGGGAGACCAAGAGATGAATACACTAAGTAGATTCAGAAGGATGTAGGTTGCAGTAGGTACTGGGAAATGAAGAAGCTTGCACAGGATAGAGTAGCATGGAGAGCTGCATCAAACCAGTCTCAGGACTGAAGACCACAACAACAAACAACAATCATTTACAAAATATACAAAAATTGGTCACTATACGAAAATTACAGACAATATAACACTTTATCACCAACAATACCATTCACACGAAATGCTTCCCGACAAACACGCCTAACGAACAATTAAAACCTTCACAATTGCACAAAATTGTCAAACCCGTATACAAGACATCAAAAATTAAATTCTGCAAACATACCATTAGAAGAAAGACAAGACAACTACAAATGTTCAATTACCAAATCTACACATGCAATATACACTACAATTACTAAACTACAAATTACTACAACAATACTACTGTCTGCTATTTTTACTATCAAAAGAATTCCTAGGGACGATCCGAATCAGCGGTCGCCACGTGCATGGGGGCTTAATTAAATACAATGCAAATAATTTTAATTTTTGTAGCTGACTGTCCGGTTACGCAGTCTCGTAAACGGTTGGCCCTCACTAGTATTAGTACGCAATCTGACTACATAGAATAACAACAAAGAATGAAAGGAAACTTCCGTTAACACAATTAATGAATTAAGTCCCCAGCAACTATAAAAGCTACGAAACAACAAAGCACAAGCGTAACTGTTCTGTGTATGGAAGTGTGATTCAACGTAGACAAAATGGTTCAAATGGCTCTGAGCACTATGGGACTCAACATCTTAGGTCATAAGTCCCCTAGAACTTAGAACTACTTAAACCTAACTAACCTAAGGACATCACACACACCCATGCCCGAGGCAGGATTCGAACCTGCGACCGCAGCAGTCCCGCGGTTCCGGACTGCAGCGCCAGAACCGCTAGACCACCGCGGCCGGCCTCAACGTAGACATCTGGCACGGTTCTTCCTCACTTCGACAAGATACTTTAAACGCCATTCACTGAAGTAATTAAAAAAAACAGAAATACTATAATTGCACATAGAAACCAGAATTACACTCTAATACATGAACACAAGCCAGATGCTTTGTTGACTGAACCTGTGACCAAGATACATTGTTAGTTAGGAAATTTAAAAAAATAAAAAAATGTTTTTTCCCTTCATATATATTGACGAAAAATACACTCTGGTTATTACAACATCTCCATTCGAACAACATCTGCTGTCTAGCCCATCAAAACAACTGAACACGACATGGCCTCAAATAGTACAGCTATCAACATCCTCTCAGCAAAGCACTAACCACGACCACTTCTGAACAAGCACTGCCAGTGGAGGCGGCGGAATAAAACTCTGTGGCGCAATCTCTGGCGCTGTGACTCAGTGTAGCCACCTTTCAACCTGTGCTAAAGATTCGAAAATGGACAAGAAAAGTTAAAATAGTAAAAATGTCATATGAAATGTAAAATATAGCAGAAGAGTTTGTTAACTTCCATCACCAACACTCATACCCT
Source organism: Schistocerca nitens (assembly GCF_023898315.1). Lineage (NCBI taxonomy): Eukaryota > Metazoa > Arthropoda > Insecta > Orthoptera > Acrididae > Schistocerca > Schistocerca nitens. The sequence goes on along the minus strand of NC_064621.1, from coordinate 92,657,271 downwards.
GCCCTGGGAAGGTCTTTGCTTCAAGTGCCATATTTGCAAAGTGCAACAATGACAAATACACCCAAGATTAACAAAGATTTTGGAAAAAAATTCCATCGCCCGATCCCCGACATCTCGTGCAGAATTGCCGCGCTTGGTAGCCGCGCGGTCTTGGGCGCCTTGCCACGGTTCGCGCAGCTCCCCCCATCGGAGGTTCGTGTCCTCCCTCGGACTTCGGTGTATGTGTTCTCCTTAGCGAAAGTTTGTTTAAGTTACATTAAGTAGTGTGTAAGCCTAGCGATCGATGACCTCAGCAGTGTGGTCCCATAGGTACTCACCACAAATTTCAAAAATTTTTTCTTGTGGATAATCCCACGTGTGACGGTGAGAGTTGCGGTTGGGCATGTGAATTTTGCCGACGGAGACAAAGTGGCTGCGTCATTAAATAACTGGAATGTTGAAAAAAGACATCTGGGCTCCAGCAGGGCATTTCAGAAAATAAATACTCTTTGGCCAGTAATGAAATATCACAGTCGCGACAACAGGAAAGCGGGCTGTCCACCTGGACGTGAGATTCTGGACCTCAAAAGGAGGATGCTGTCGCTGCCTGCCAATTTTACAATGGCTGATTAATGGTCCTGTGACATTTGTCTCTGCAGATGTCTTACTTTCAGTTAAAATCTGAGTGGTTATGCAATGTTAGACTGAGAATTTTTTATGTGCGCGAACAGCGGGACTTTTAACATAGATGTTGCCGGTGTTACCGCATTACTTGCTCACCGACCTGTTTCAGCCTGGTACCCAGTGAATCATCCTGTACCATGGATGAGGGCAGCAGTGTTCTTTGTTTATGTATGCTATGAACGACGGTAAATACGCATTTAAGAGTGAAACCTACATGGGTTATATGGAAACACCGTGAGAAATACGTTCTTCAATATAAATACGGATGCCACCCAAGCCTACAGGTTGCGCTGTTGTACACTGCAGAAAAAATTAATCTCAAAACCAAGAAGGAATTGTGCGATATAAACAAAGACGGTAAGCCTGTTTCTACATCTGAAAGCTGATGTCTGTTAAAAATTTCGCACCTGTTTCTTAAGAGCGGCACGAGCAGCGCCATAAAGAGAATGCAAATCAGGTTTACTTTAAATACGTGGGTTAACGGGACTGATGTAGCGGTAGCGTCTTTGATCATTAATCAAAACGTCTTCCGTCCCGGGTTCGAACAGCGCAACTGCTTAAATCCTGAACAAAAATAATTATTAATGGTGGCCAAAGACTTCCGGCAAAAGAAATCACCTTCATTCGGCCAACAGCCTTGTCAAAAGCGTCAGAGGAGTGGACGGAAGTTAAGCGCACTCTACTTGGGGTGAGAGATTGCCCCTAAAGGCGGAAGAATCAGCAATGATCAACGGCTCAGGATGCAGAAGGTAATGGAAACCACTGCACTGAAGACACACAACGAGTATCCACAGGACATGTAGTCTATGATTGAAAAGGGTCATGATGTTCTCCGCATTGGCTAAAGATTACGGACTAGACCCCCTTCGGTTCTCCGGGAGGAGATTGCATATGGGGAGTTGACCATGAGAAAAAGATTGAATAACCAATGAAAGGCAGCAGAAGATGGTATAACGGGAATAGGATTCGTTATGAACAAGAAGGTAGGGCAGAGAGTGAGTTACTGTGAACAGTTCAGTGATAGAGTTGTTTTCCAGAGAATCGACAGCAAACAAACACCGGCAACTATAGTTTAGGTATACATGCCGAAGTCACAAGCAGAAGATGAAAACACAGAGAAAGTATCTGAGGATATTGAATTGGTAATTCAGTATGTAAAGAGAGGTGAAGATCTAATAGTCACGGGGGATGGGTATGCAGTTGTAGGGGAAGCAGTAGCTGAAAGTGTTACGGAAGAATGTGGGCTTGATACTAGGAATGAGAGGACAAACGTTAATTCAGTTCTGCAATGAAATTCAGCTAGTAATACCGAATACTCGATTCAAGAGTCTCAGGAGGAGGAGGTATACTTGGTAAAGGCAGAGAGATATAGAAGTATTTCAGTTAGGTTACATCACAGTCAGGCAGAGATTTCGAAATCATGTACTGGATTGTAAGGGGTACCTAGGAGCAGATGAAGGCTCAGATCACAGTTTAGAAGTATGAAGACTGAAGTTTGAAAGGCTAGTTAGGAAAAATCAGTGTGCAAAGAAATGCGATACTGAAGTAATAAGTGTTGTGTCTAGACAAGACAGCCTAGACACAATGAGAGGAAGCCGAAAGGCACGCGCTTAAACTCACGCAGGCTGGCGTGAGGTCTGAAACAGGATACGTAATGAATGCTATAAAGAAAAGTACGTAGCTTCTGGAATACTTAACTTTAATCCACATTTGTAGAACATCGCTCTTGATGATACATTAATAGAATCTCAATATCAATTGAATACGGCGCCTTGCTAGGTCGTAGCAAATGTAGATGAAGGCTATGCTAACTATCGTCTCGGCAAATGAGAGCGTATTTGTCAGTGACCCGTTCCTTGCAAAGTCGGCTGTACAACTGGGGCGAGTGCCAGGACGTCTCTCTAGACCTGCCGTGTGGTGGCGCTCGGTTTGCAATTACTGACAGTGGCGACACGCGGGTCCGACGTATACTAATGGACCGCGGCAGATTTAAAGGCTACCACCTAGCAAGTGTGGTGTCTGGCGGTGACACCACACTAAGAAATGAAGAAAAATGCCTGAAGATCTCGGAGGCTGTAGATATTGCGATATGGAATAGTTCAGCAGGCAGTTCAGTTGAAGAGGAATGGACAACACTAAAAAGAGCAGTCATAGTAGTTGGGAAGAAAAACGTAGATACAAAAAAGGTAACAGCGAAGAAACTATGGGTAGCAGAAGAAATACTAAAGATGATCGATGAAAGGAGGAAGTACCAAAGTGTTCAGCGAAATTCGGGAGTACAGAGATACAAGTCACTTAGGAATGAAATAAATAGGATCTTCAGGAAAGCTAAGGCAAAATATATGCATGAAAAATGTGAAAAAATCGAAAAAGAAATCATTATCATAAAGACTGACTCAACACGAAGAAAAGTCAAAACAATCATCGGTGAAATTAAAGGCAACGGTGATAACATTAAGAGTACAATAGGTGTTAGACTGCTAAAGGCACAGCTGATTAGCGGAAAGACTACATTGAAGGTCCCTGTGAGGCGGAAAACTCGTCTGACGACATGATAGAAGAAGAAACAGGAGTCGATATAGAAGAGCTAGGGGATGTAGTATTAGAACCAGAATTTAAAAAAGCTTTGGTAGGCTTAAGGTCGAATAAGGCAGAACACATAAATAACAGTCCATCAGAATACCTAAAATAACTGGGGGAAGTGGCAACAATATGGTTGTTCACGTTGGACTGTACTATGTATTAGTCTGGCAATATACTATCTGATTTTCGAAAAAACATCATGCACACAATTCCGAAAACCGAAAGAGCCGACAAGTGCGAGAATTATCGCACAATCAGCTAAACGCCTCATGCCTCCAATTTTCTTACAAGAATTATAGAATTATAGAATTATGGAAAAGAAAATTAAGGATATTTAGATGACATCAGTCTGGCTTTAGGAGAGCTAAAAAAAAATCAAGAAAACTTCATAGAATTTTTCGACCTGGAAAAAGCCTTCGAGAATGTCAAAAGGTGTAAGATGTTCGAAATTCTTAGAAAAATAAGGGTAAGCTATAGGGAGAGACCGGTAATATGCAATATGTACAAGGGCCAAGAGGGAACAATAAGACTGGAAGATCAAGAACGAATTGCTCGGATTAAAGTCTTTCGCCCCTACTGTTCAATCCATACATCGAAGAAGCAATGACGGTAATAAAAGATAGCTTCGAGAGTGGAATTGGAATTCAAGGTTAAGTGATATCGATAATAAGATTCGCTGATGACATTGCTGTCCTCAGTTACAGTGAAGAAGAATTAGAGGATCTGCCGCAGGGAATAAACAGACTAATGGGTACAGAATATGGACTGGGAGTGCGTCGTAGAAAGACGAAAGTAAGGAGAAGCAGCATAAATGAGAACAATGAGAAAACATCAGGATTGGTGATCACGAAGTAGCCGAAGTTAAGGAATTCTGCTGCCTAGGCAGCAAAAAAAGCAACAACGGACGAAGCAAGGAGAACATCAAAATCAGACTAGCAGTAGCAGAAAGGGCATTCCTGGCCAAGAGAAGTCTGCTAGTATCAGACATAGGGCTTAAGTTGAGGAAGAAATTTCTGAGAATGTACTTTTGGAGCACAGCGTTGTATGGTAGTGAAACATGGACTGTGGGAAAAGCGAAAAGGAAGAGAATCTAAGTATTTTAAGTGTGCTGCTTCAGAATAATATTGAAAATTAGTTTGACTGATAAGGAGATTCTCCGGATAATCGACAAGAAAATGAATACACGGAGAATACTGACAAAAAGGAGGGACAGTATGATAGAATGTTTGTTAAGACGTAAGGGAATGATTCCCATGGTACTAGAGGGAGGTGTAGAGAGCAAATCTGTAGAGGAAGACAGAGACTGGAATACATTCAGCAAATACGCTAATGGCCATTAAAATTGCTACACCAAGAAGAAATGCAGATGATAAACGGGTATTAATTGGACACATATATTTTACTAGAACTAACATGTGATTACATTTTCACACAACTGGGGTGCATAGATCCTGAGAAATCAGTACCCGGAACTACCACCTCTGGCCGTAATAACGGCCTTGACACGCCTGGGTATTGAGTCAAACAGAGCTTGGAAGGCGTGTACAGGTACAGCTGCCCATGAAGCTTCAACGAGATACCACAGTTAATCAAGAGCAGTGACTGGCGTATTGTGACGAGCCAGTTCCTCGGCCACCATTGACCAGACGTTTTCAATTGGTGAGAGATCTGTAGAATGTGCTGATCAGGGCAGCAGTCGAACATTTTCTGTATCCAGAAAGGCCCGCACAGGACCTGCAACGTGCGGTCGTGCATTATCCTGCTGAAATGTAAGGTTCCGCAGGGATCGAATGAAGGGTAGAGCCACTGTTCGTAACACATCTGAAATGTAGCGTCCACTGTTCAAAGTGCAGTCATTCGAACAAGAGGTGACCAATCGCACCCCATACCATCACGCCGCGTGATGCGCCCGTATGGCGATGACGAATACACGCTTCCGATGTGCGTTCACCACGATGACGCCAAACTCGGTTGCGACCATCATGATGCTGTGAACAGAACCTGGATTCATCCGCAAAAATGACGTTTTGCCATTCGTGCACCCAGGTTCGCCGTTGAGTACACCATCGCAGGCGCTCCTGTCTGTGATAAAGCGTCAAGGGTAACCGCAGCCATGGTCTCCGAGCTGATAGTCCATGCTGCTGCAAACGTCGTCGAACTGTTCGCGCAGATGGTTGTTGTTTTAAAACGTCCCCATCTGTTGACTCAGGGATCGAGACGTGGTTGCACGATCCGTCACAGCCATGCGGATAAGATGTCTGTCATCTCGACTGCTAGTGACACGAGGCCGCTGTGATCCAGCCCGGCGTTTCGTATTACCCTCCTGAACCCACCGATTCCATATTCTACTAACAGTCATTGGATCTCGACCAACGCGAGCAGCAATGTCGCGATACTATAAACCGCAATCGCGGTAGGCTACAATCCGACCTTTATCAAAGCCGGAAACGTGATGGTACGCATTTCTCCTCCTTACACGAGGCATCACAACAAAGTTTCACCAGGCAACTGCTGTTTGTGTATGAGAAATCGGTTGGAAACTTTCCTCATGTCAGCAAGTTGTAGGTGTCGCCACCGGCGCCAACCTTGTGTGAATGCTCTGAAAAGCTAATCATTTGCATATCACAGCATCTTCTTCCTGTCGGTTAAATTTCGGGTCTGTAGCACGTCATCTTCTTGGTGTAGCAATTTTAATGGCCAATAGTGTAATTGAGGACGTAGGTCGCTAGTGCTATTCTGAGATGAATAATTTATCACAGGAGAGGAATTCGTGGCAGGCCAGAAGAAGACTGCTGAAAAATAAATAAGCAAATAAACGGTCATGACTTAGTTACCTTTAAGATTGCACGTGACGATTTGATGCTAGTCAAGAATGCGTTTAAGGCGGTAACGACGCCTTTATCAGTACTGCACTGAATTTGAACGAGGTCATGTAATAGAGCTACGCGAAGCTGGATGTCCCTTCTGCGATACTGCAGAAATACTAGATGGAAATACAGCCACTGTACATGATAGGTGGTAGCAGTGGTCGCGGGAATGTACGGGCGCAGCAAGACAGAGCTTCGGTCGGCCACGTGGCTTTACCGAGAGGGAAGACCATCGTTTACGGCGTACGTGTCTGGCGCATCGTACTAATCTGCAGCAGTAATCTGGGCAGCAGTTGGCACCACAAGAAAACAATGAACTCTTGCAAATCGGTTAACTCCAGGACAGCTCCGAGCCGTACGCCCTATAGCGTGCATTCGACTGACCCAAAACCACCGCCATTTGCAGCTTGTAACCTCCCCACAAAATTATTAAATTGAAATTATAAATAATTATTATGGATAGCGATTCTAATTTTTGTGTGACCTAAGAACAAAATTGGTTCCCATTTATAATCTCCGTACAGAAATGCATTCACATTTAATGTACCCACAAAATTATTTCCTCATTTAATGTAAGCACGAAACAGAAAAATTCCTAAACCCCGAAATAAAAAAATAAATTCAGTAACCTGGTAAATTTTAGGACGACAACAGTGCTGCGTCATGGCCCTGTAAGATGATTCTGAATAAAAAAAGCAAAAATTCTTACCTCAATAAAAACGGCTAATATATCTGCTCTTACCTAAAAAATTTTTTGGGACAGCTCCGTGCAATGCTGGCTTATACATTTGTGATTTGTGAAAGGAAGCAACAGATTTTTTTGAAATGATTGCTTTTTTTTATTAAATAAATTACTTTATATTACCGAAATTATTATTAGGACATTTTTAAAACATTTGTATGACAGTTCAGATACATTACTAGATATGCGCAACGCTGCTTCTTTACCTTATACAATAATACTCCATCTCCAGATTCCCGACCAGAGCAGACTGCAGACAAGCGCAGACAACCTCAGACAAGCGACTAGCAACAACTAACTGCTACAGTTACACAGTTCGTACTGCAGTCAACACTGCTCTCTAGTCAGCGATTCTATATCGCAGGCAGCGCATACCTCTTACAAGCTTCAGTGGTTTCAAGCGAGAGGTCATTGGGGGACAGCGTCTTCTGATGAAAAATGGTTCTGTGTCTGTACCAGTGTTTGTCATGTGTTGGTTAGAAGAAGCCCAGAGCGAGGTACACTAGACCTACACCTGAATTTACGCCTGCAGTGCGATTCTGTATGATAGCAGGAGCATTGTCTTGGTTATCCCACGTACCCTAACTGTAAATTTGTACAGCAGTCTGGTGACTCGACCTGCCGTGCTGTCATTCGTGAACAGAATTCCAGGCGGTACTTTCTAACAGGATTTCTCTACAGTGTATCGATATGTTACACTCCAGCTTCAAAACTTTGAACATAGCTGGTAAGGTTCAGTGACCGTGTCAGAATTATATTAGAACAAATAAGCCCTCGGTCACAAATATTACGTCAAAATTGACCAGGTTTCGATGCTACTATGGGCGTCGTCTTCAGAATTAAATTAACTGTTCTAAAACATATTAGGTATATAATACATTAATAAAATTAAAGTTTGTACTGACTGTAAAGAGATGCAGTACTTACAAGTCACATTTTAAAAAATCTAAGCCGGAAAGGCGACGTCATGAATAGTTGTAAATAAGATGGTGAGCCGCTTAGGGCTGCTCGTACGCGTGTGAACAAGGGTTTCAACAAGTCATGTGGTCGTATTTCATGACCCAATGTATACCTTACAAAGCAGTACCATTGCCAAGAATTACCTGACGATTTTGACCCAACAGTATAATGTTCTGTTCCCCAAATCTGTTGTGTTCTTGACTTTTTTTTGCATCCACTCTAACACCCATTCGCAGTTTTCCGGTTTATCTTGCATTTACTTCCTCCTGGGTCACAATGTTATGACTGGAAGTTTTGCTGTGGAGATTCTGATCGTACCTCAGGCTGATCGGTTCATCTCGAAGTTATTTACGTTTTTGTGTGTATATCAGTACCGTTTCTTTTACTGGCATCTTGTTGGAAGACATGTCTAGCCCTAAAACTCCCAAGAACTGAAATGTATAAACGAATTATATTTCGGCCGGCCGCGGTGGTCTAGCGGTTCTGGCGCTGCAGTCCGGAACCGCGGGACTGCTACGGTCGCAGGTTCGAATCCTGCCTCGGGCATGGGTGTGTGTGATGTCCTTAGGTTAGTTAGGTTTAAGTAGTTCTAAGTTCTAGGGGACTTATGACCTAAGATGTTGAGTCCCATAGTGCTCAGAGCCATTTTTGAATTATATTTCGAAATAACGCACATATATAGGACATTTAAGCTGTGAAAGCAGTTTAGATTAAGCTTTAAGGTTATGGGTTTCTATCGGAAACACTTTGTTGCTACTTTGTAAGCAAGAAACAAAATCTGAAATTCTACACACTTTGTAAGTAGGCTGTTTAGGTTTTTTTATTGGCAACGTTACGTAGCGCTCTGTATGAAAATCACTGGCTGTGCTGTGTGCAGTCTGTGGCTAGTTTGCATTGTTGTCTGCCATTGTAGTGTTGGGCAGCTGGATGTGAACAGCGCGTAGCGTTGCGCAGTTGGAGGTGAGCCGCCAGCAGTGGTGGATGTGGGGAGAGAGATGGCGGAGTTTTGAAATTTTTAAAATTTGGATGTCATGAACTGCTATGTATATTATGAGTTTTCAACATTATTAAGGTAAATACATTGTTTGTTCTCTATTAAAATCTTTCATTTGCTAACTATGCCTATCAGTAGTTAGTGCCTTCAGTAGTTTGAATCTTTTGTATAGCTGGCAGTAGTGGCGCTCGCTGTATTGCAGTAGTTCGAGTAACCAAGATTTTTGTGAGGTAAGTGATTTGTGAAAGGTATAGTTTAATGTTAGTCAGGGCCATTCTTTTGTAGGGAATTTTGAAAGTCAGATTGCTTTGCGCTAAAAATATTGTGTGTCAGTTTAAGCACAGTCTTGTATAATTGTTCTAAGGGGACGTTTCATATGTCGACCCTTAGCCGAGGATACCTCACTGGAATCTTCTGTTTTTTTCTTGTAGTTTGTGTAATTAGTGTGGCTTTTGTTTATTGCTAGCGCGTAATTATAGAGAGAATTTCCTTTGTAGTTGTAGTTTTTCATTTTTGTACAGTAAAAGAGTTGTGGCATGCATGTAGATTTGCAGCAAGTATTTCGCAGCTGCGCTTGCAATTAACTAGATATTATTTTCAGTGCTATGTTAATGTGTTCTCTTATTTTTGCTCTTCAAATTGTGCTTTTCTGTGTTATCGTGTGAAATATTGTGACAATAATGGCGTGTGAAAAACGTAACACTAGGCTCCAAAGTAAACTGAGAAATAATAGTGACGACGAGCGTAGCTTATCAGCACCACTGTGTAATGAAGTAACAGACATTCAAAGTAGTAATTTGGTAATAGTGCATAGGGAAATGGAGCGGGCGGCAAACAATGGCGTAGACAGTGAAACAAATAGTGGACAGGGAAGCATTATCGATCGATCGGTCGGCAACAGCTCGCCTCAGGAATCGGGAATGACAGGACACAATCTTGCAAATACTGCAGATTCAGGTTTTGGGTCCTCACCGTTTTCCCAAATAAGTCAAGACACATTTTCTGCTTGTCAAAATGTCAATGTTGCCGGTGCAAATTCACTGCCGAAAAGCACTGAGGAACATGTTTCAGACACCAGTGCGTTGTTATTACAGTTAATGCAACAAATGGGACAAAAGCTACAAAAGTTAGACACAACACTTGAACAAAATCAGAAACAAATGGGACAAAATCTTCAAAAGTTAGACGCAATGGAACAAAAGCATCAAAAGTTAGATTCAGTGGAACATACGCTTGAACAAACACGTGAAGACTTAACTACTGAGTTACATAACATCGAATGGAAATGTCAAAAAGTCTGTAGTGACGTAAAAACACAAATTTGTGAGCATTTCCAACCTATTTTTTCGCGGCATGAAAATGCATTACAGAATCACGAAGCAGCCATAAAAGAACTGCAAACCATTGTTCATGAAAATCACGACACCTTGCAAGCTAAAATTGACTCAGTTGCATCTACCGATTCGGTTACGCAACTTGCAAAAACTCAGGAAAATTTAAAGGACACAGTAAATACTCTGAAACTTGGTTCAGAAAAACACACTGAGGAAATAAGTACACAATCGGATAAAGTAGCCCAACTTTCGGATCAATTCACTAACTTATCTACAAAGGTAGATGATGGTCCGAATGACACAAGACCGGTAGTCTTTAATGACACAGAAGAGTGCGAACAAATTAGGAAATTCAAACAAAACCAGAATCAAATAAATACGCAACACCAAAGAGAAATCCGGGAAGTACAAGATCAGCTGACACAGGTAATACAAGAATTACGTATTTCAGAGGACACTCGCGCCCCAATACGGGAATAGGGACATAGAAATACGGAAAAGCCACAAAATAATAACACAGGGCATTTCTGAAACTATGAAAGAAATTGGCAAGGTGCACCGAATTTTGAAATGGAACCGCCGAAACGACGTAACAATGACCGATATGCGACTCGCCGACATGATGACTTTGACTATAAGCTGTTCATTACTACACGTAAATTCAAAACATTTTAGAATTCTGGCAACGACATTCATCCACGAGCATGGCTCCATCAATTCTCTCATTGTTTTCCTCCCAACTGGTCGTTAGAACACAGATTAGAATTTGTGTGTGGCTACTTAGAGAATGAACCAGCTGTAAGAATGCGATCGGTCATTCACGATTGTCACAGTGAAGGAGAATTTTATCATGCCTTCCTCTCAGCATATTGGTCTCAAGCTACACAAGACCGAATAAAAAACATAGCATCATAATGATGAAACATTTCGAACAATCTGAATTCTCCAGTCTTGTGAAATATTTTGAAGACATGTTGCACAAGAATCAGTACCTGTCAAACCCATACAGCCCCTCAGAACTCATCCGCATTTGCTTAATGAAATTGCCTGAACATTTTCGACATATTATTTTGGCAGGACGTTGCAAAGACGACATTGAAGCTTTTCAGGGACTCCTACAAGAATTAGAAATTGACACAGACAGTCGCCGGATGCGAAAACATGAAAACAATCACTACAGGTCACATACGTCACAATTCCGTGACGACAGAAACAATAACTGGACACGACAAGGCTATTCTTACAACGCAAATCGTGACCAAAGCAGACACCACCCATATGACAACCACTGGCAGAGTAATAATAGTTACAGAGAAAGATCGCATTTCCGTAGTAATGAATATGACAGAGATTACCTTAGAAACAGACAATATGGGAACCAAAACAATTATTATCAAGGGAGACCGAATAACTTCAGATGCAACAGTTCAGCGCGCAGGTACGATTCAGGAAGAAATTCTCCACCACATGACCAACGAGAAAGTAATTATGAAATCTACCGACATGACGACAGACGAGATAATCAAAACGACAGACCTGAATTTCATCAGAACTGGCGGGATTCAAATAGAGCAGGGCACTTTCGACAACGTGAATTTGTAGAAGCTAGGTCTCCTAATCCCAATAACGACGCGCGCCAATAAAGGAACAGACAATGACTCGCACCGCAGGCAGCCACCTGCGCCGGCTGTCTCAGAGAAAAATAACACAGACGCTAACCTTGAGAAAAGATTTAGCATTCCTTACCGACGTATAAAACATGACAATTGCTTTTCAGTTGAAAGTCTGCGTACTAGGAAGAGTAAAGGTTTACACCACATTTCACATGAAAACCGTTTATTGAATGATAATCTGCTGTTTAACTTAGTTTGTGCATAAAACGATTCACTTCACATTTCTAGTATGCTTTGTCAGACTTAGAAACTGTTAACATGCAACATTTTGGTTTACTTGAAAATACATTCTGGATTTAAAGTACTTTCTGAGAGATACCATATGACACAGTGCTTAGTTTATGTGACAGCTACACGATTTTATCACGACGCTACTAATGACTGACAATTTACAATGTTGCTTTTGCGGTGTTTCTGTTTTATATCTGCACAGTTTTTCTGCATTATTCTGGAAAGTAAAACATGTTTTAGTAGTAACTTTTGTGGTATAGCAGCAATGAGACAGCCTTTTTCGTGGCACAACAATACGTTACTGTACAGTACTTTCTTCATCACGCCAATAAGCGTAATAACTAAGATATCTATACGCAAAGCATTTCACTTTTGTTTATCATGGGGTAAGTACACTGATTTCTGCAGAACTTAGCTTTCGGAGGACGATAACTACGAGACTTCCACAGAGATTATCTTACAGCATGACACACAGTTTAGCGCTACAGTACACGTATTTGAGTGATTAATTTCGCACTTAAAACATTTATTTTTTAAGATATTTGAAGTACAATGATACAAGGGTTTTCCGTGATACATTTCATTCCATTGCTGTAATCTGTAACACCTGAGGGTATAATTACATTAATCCTCAGGGGGGTACACGCTTACTTTGTGTACCACGTGTTTGGCAAGCACAAGGAGACCTAGCTAATATGGTATTTGCTTATACAACTTTACACATCGTTACCATATTTCTCTAACACATAATTACACAGCTATCTGATCATTTAACTGAGAGAGACAAACATTTTTTTTTTACTACATCAGTGACAGATGTTTACGCAATTACACAGTTGGATAACTTCACACTTATGAAACTGTATTTTGTATGTACTTTGTGAACTTTTCATATTTTTTCGGAACCATTGTAATACTATGAGAGCTTTGAATGATGTATTTGGTATGAGATCATGATTTTTAAGGTACGTTTGAGGTAGATGACACTATTGAAATGAGCAGAGAATATTTTTTAGGGTTTGAAATTATTGCAGAAATCTACGACGTTTTTGAGATTTGACTGAGGTGTTATGATGTTATTATTATGACGACGATGTGTATTATGCTGTTGAGGTATGTTTATGATCAATAAGCTGATGCTATATGAAGAATCTGATTATGCTACGTATTTATTATGATGAAATATTGAAGTGCCGATGCAAGATTGACGTGTCGACGAATATGTATATGTGTAATAAGGTAAGGAATAATGAGTAGTGGTAAGGGACTCTGACTTGTGAAAAAGGATGTTGGAAACCAAGAATCGTACTTTAAGAGTTATGAAATGTGTGTAAATGCGTGAATGTATCACAATTCCGGCGAAATTTTTTTGGACACTGTTATATTCATAAGATTTTGTTTCTACACATTTGTAACGCAAATTCTCGACCTGTGAAATTTTTATATGAGACTGTCACTGTAGCAAACTGCTGTCGTAAATATTTCGTTAAGAAAGGTAAGTGACTTTGACGCAATGCGTTTTGGTCGTCCAGCTGAAAGGTAGTCGTCTGACAAAAGAAAGCCATTAGGTGGAGAGAAAAAAAAAAGAAAGGGGCCATTATCCTCGCTATTGACGTTCCTTTGTAGAAAGCGTCGCAAATATGACACGCTCATTACTTGAAAACATAAGATTACTTGTACTTTATGCTACTTACTGAAATGCTTATGAACTGATGGGAAATATTCGTACATCTCGACACCTGATTATGACAAGTGTCTTTCTACGAGAATTGAGAGAATTTCTACTAACTTATGAAATGCCATATGGCTAATGAATGACGTTTCACGCTTTGCTTTGCCTATTTTGTTTAATATCTAGTTTCTAGCTGCACTGCAGCATTGGTTAAAATAAAATTTTATAGATGTACTAATATAAATATTTTCTGTCTACAGATCCAGTAAATAATAGTTTTGTGATATATTTCCAAAAAAATGAGGGAGCACAAAAAGACATTTCCCTTCACAGGAACTGCATACATAATTTTCTTTACAATACTTGGTAATTTATTTCATATAATAAGTTTTTATGGTGCACCACTTTAATTACATAGACATTAAGATGTGAATAGACATTTCCCTTGTCTGCATTGTTATCTTTAGTGTACTATTTTTTCTGCTTGAGCTATGTCATGTTTAGGTGTAAGATATTTCATTTTCTGCTTCTGCTTGCCAGGCATAGTGCTATTAAATTTCACTTTGCATTACTCTGTTAATCTAGTTATGCTACTGATTTATTTTTCTTGTTGCTGCACATTGGCTCATATTAGTTGTAATGTTGCTTCGCTTGGTAATTTAGATTTACTGCAGCTTGCTTTGACAATTTCCATTTTTTTTTTCATTGCTGTTTGTATTAATTGTTTTATATGCTGCTGCATTGCCTCGTCCCTTGGTATATATATCTGAGCTCAGTAGATTTAAGTTAGCTTAAGAGGGGGTAGACTATATAAGAAACTAAGTATGATGAATTGGAAGAAATGCATTGAGAAGCTATAAGAAACAGATTTGGCAAAAATGGGTATTGTGCACTGAGAAATAATTATTTTTGAAAGAAATATGAATAGAATACAGAAAGCAGGTATAGATAGGACTTTTTGGGAATAATGATGAATGAAGGGAGATCTCCAAGAAGTAAAGAAAGTTTTGTTTGCAAAATACTGCAGTAAAACAAACCCTGTCCTTTCCTTTTGTATTATTATGCTATGTGTTTGTGTACCCTTGTGTATTTGTGTACTTCCTGTCTTTATGTGTTTATCTGATAAGACTTATGTTGTAGAATTTTTCTAGTACTAAGCTACATTCACTATGATGAGGAATACTGTTATCCTCAAATATAATTTGCATTAATAATATATTATTTTCCTTGTAAAGATGTTTATAGACATTATTAATTCTGTTTTGTTTCAATGCTCATGTGTGAAATTAATGTTTCGAAAACTATTCTCATTGTTTTATTTATTTACTTATGTCATAATTCCTGTAACACTGATGTATATGTCTATTTCTATGCTTTTGTAAAGCCCCTATTACTACAAATGTTATCAGTATTGTTATGTTCTTTGATGATGTATTCTGTATCTTTGTAATTGTATTATTATGTTATAAAATTGTAATGGACACCGGTTCATCAGATTAAGTAACTTGTAAGTTACATTTCACTGCACACGTTTCTGTTGGTCATAGTATATGGACAATATGTGAGAAGTAGGGACTGATAGTGTTTGTACGTGTGTTAATAATTCAGCAAGGGACTGGATAACAGCATTGCTGGTTCTAAGGACAATTCCAGAAACTTTGTGAGTTCACAAGTGGTGGTTATGGACTTGCTATATTATCCGCAAGTCTCTTCAATGGTGCACCTGCACAGTCACAACAGATGGCTGCTGGCCATCTCTACAAGGACTACAGTGGGTCTGCATCTTTGATGACCCACCAATACCATTATTTCTACAAGGACTGCAGTGGGTATGCACCTCTGGTGGCCCACCAATACCGTAATCTCTACCAGGACTACAGTGGGTCTGCTCTGTGATGACCTACCTACCAATACTCTTCAAAACTTCGACTGACTCTGCGGTGGGTTTGCTCTGTTCTGGCCCATTACCTGTCTGCATGTCAAGAGTCAGCACTGTCTTTCTTTTGGAAGGACAACACTACTTCTTCAAGACGGCGTGGAAATCCACTACTTCCGTGTGCATTTTCTTTTACTGCTCAGACTTTGAGAAAAGAAACGGCAGTTTTACTGTGATGAATGATCAGGACTGTCTTTATGGACTGTGAGAAAATTTTAGCTTTTGACCAACATTGTATTAATATGTGTGTGCATTTGATATCTTTCTTACTGTAATTATGAAAATTTTTTTTTCAAATCTGTATTGGCCACTGCCCAAAACAATTTGTAAAATTTTTTGTGGGGAGCAGGGGAGCTATGTAAGTCGGCTGTTTATGTTTTCTTATCGGCAACGTTACATAGCGCTCTGTATGAAAATCACTGGCTGTGCTGTGTGCAGTCTGTGGCTAGTTTGCATTGTTGTCTGCCATTGTAGTGTTGGGCAGCGGCAGCTGGATGTGAACAGCGCGTAGCGTTGCGCAGTTGGAGGTGAGCCGCCAGCAGTGGTGGATGTGGGGAGAGAGATGGCGGAGTTTTGAAATTTTTAAAATTTGGATGTCATGAACTGCTATGTATATTATGAGTTTTCAACATTATTAAGGTAAATACATTGTTTGTTCTCTATTAAAATCTTTCATTTGCTAACTATGCCTATCAGTAGTTAGTGCCTTCAGTAGTTTGAATCTTTTATTTAGCTGGCAGTAGTGGCGCTCGCTGTATTGCGGTAGTTCGAGTAACCAAGATTTTTGTGAGGTAAGTGATTTGTGAAAGGTATAGTTTAATGTTAGTCAGGGCCATTCTTTTGTAGGGAATTTTGAAAGTCAGATTGCGTTGCGCTAAAAATATTGTGTGTCAGTTTAAGCACAGTCTTGTATAAATTTTTCAAAGGGGACGTTTCAACTTCAAAAACTTTTGCGTCACCTCGGTTCCGAGAGTTGCGGAACCTGTACAGAAACTTGGAATAGAGACCAACATAAACATCATTTCCGCCCTTTTTATTGCTCATGAAAACCACACATTGCATGTTGTACCGCAATACAACGAGAGCTTTAGAGGTGGTGGTACACATTTCTGCACACACTGGGGCCTCTAATGCCCAGTAGCAGATCCTCTTGCATTGATGAATGCCGGTATTCATCGTGGCATACTGTCCACAAGTTCATCAACGCACTGTTGGTCCAGATTGTCCCACTGCTCACCGGCAATTCGGCGTAAATCCCTCAGAGTGGTTGGTGGGTCCATAAACAGCCCTTTTCAATCCATCCGAGGCATGTTCCATAGGGTTTATGTCTGGAGAACGTGCTGGCCACTCTAGACGAGCGATGTCGTTATCCTGAAGGAAGTCATTCACAAGATGTGCACGATGGGGACGCGAGTTGTTGTCCATGAAGACTGCCGATATGGTTACTTTATCGGTCGGAGGATGACGCTCATGTATCGTACAGCCGTTACGGCCCCTTCCATGAGCAGCGGCGTAAGTGAGCCCCGCATAATGCCACCCCAAAACAGCAGAGAACCTCCACCTTGCTACACTCGCTGGACAGTGTGTCTAATGCGTTCAGCCTGACCGCTTTGCCTTCAATCACGTCTCCGACGATTGCCTGATTGAAGGCATTTGCGACACTCATTGGTGAAGAGAACGTGGTGCCAATCCTGAGCGGTCCATACGGCACGTTGTTGGGCTCATCTGAACCGCGCTGCATGGTGTCGTGGTTGCAAAGAGGTACCTCGCCACGGACGTCGGGAGTGAAGTTGCGAATATGCAGCCCATTGCGCACAGTTTGAGTCGTAACACGACATGCTGTGGGTGCACGAAAAGCATTATTCAACATGGCGGCGTTGCTGTCAGGGCTCCTCCGAGCCATAATTCGTAGGCAGCGGTCATCCACTGCAGTAGTAGCCCTTGGGTGACCTGAGGGAGGCATTTTTATCAACAGTTCCTGTCTCTCTGTATTTCCTCCATGTGCGAACAACATCGCTTTGGTTCAGTCCGAGACGCCTGGATACTTCCCTTGTTGAGAGCCCTTCCTGGCACAAAGTAACAATGCGGACGTGATCGAACTGTGGTATTGACCGTCTAGACATGCTTGAAGAACAGACAACACAATCCTGGTGGAATGACTGGAACTCATCGGCTGTCGGACCCCCTCCGTCTAATAGGCGCTGCTCCTGCATGGTTGTTTACATCTTTGGGCGGGTTTAGTGACATTTCTGAACAGTGAAAGGGACTGTCTCTGTGATACAATATCCACAGTCAACGTCTATCTTCAGGAATTCTGGGAACCGGGAAGATGCAAAACTGTTTTTGATGTGTATATAAACCATTCTGCGGTGGACACCTCTGTTTGTACACGAACTGCTAAACTACGGACTTCAGTCACATTTTTTTACAACTTCCATCCACTGTTATCACAAAGAAGAAAATGTAAATTACTGAACTGCAATATGACTTTCGCACCAATGACGTCACAGCAATAAATTAAACGTGTATAACCGATAAGTTAGACGCAATTCGTAAATCTAGTCTTTTGTGCTGAGATATAGTAGCATCCGTCTATTGACTTTACTGACACCAGAGTGTTTCCCGGTCACACTGCAGCTAAATATATAGTACATGATTATATTTGATTCTGAGTAAAGCAGTATTTTGTAATGGCGTGGTGAAAGCAGTCCGTGAAATCTCACCTGATACAATAGTCCTTGTTTTAACACATAATTCGTCGTCAATGAGAAGTTCAGCTTCTTAGTTAAAATTTCGGTGCACCTGTTTAGAAGCTGAACCATGGTTTAGAGATTCTTCAGTTGAAGATTCTGTTGTACTGCAATACGCCGAACTTCATCCGCCCACTAGAGTTTATCACACCTGGCTTGTTCGCTTATTAACTACTTAGCCAAATAACTTACAAGGGAACCTCCCCATGGCACCCACCTCAGATTTAGTTATAAATTGGCACAGTGGATAGGCCTTGATAAACTGAACACAGATTAATTGAGAAAACAGGAAGAAGTTGTGTGGAACTGTGAAAAAATAAGCAAAATATACAAACTGAGTAGTCCATGGGCCACATAGGCAACATCATGGAGAATGTAAGCTCTGAAGCGCCGTGGTCCCGTGGAAGCGTGAGCAGTTGTGGAATAAGAGGTCCTTGGTTCAAGTCTTCCCTCGAGTGAAAATTTTACTTTCTTTATTTTTGCATGGTTATTATCTGTCCGTTCGTTCATTGACGTCTCTGTTCACTGTATAAGTTTAGCGTCTGTGTTTTGCGACCGCATCGCAAAACCATGCGATTAGTAGACGGTTCCAATGGGAACCGAAAACATTTGATCGCCGGGTCATAAGTCAACCGATTCCTCCACAGGAAAACACATCTGGTACAGGGTGTTTCAAAAATGACCGGTATATTTGAAACGGCAATGAAAACTAAACGAGCAGCGATAGAAATACACCGTTTGTTGCAATATGCATGGGACAACAGTACATTTTCAGGCAGACAAACTTTCGAAATTACAGTAGTTACAATTTTCAACAACAGATGGCGCTGGGGTCTGGGAAACTCTATAGTACGATATTTTCCACATATCCACCATGCGTAGCAATAATATGGCGTAGTCTCTGAATGAAATTACCCGAAACCTTTGACAACGTGTCTGGCGGAATGGCTTCACATGCAGATGAGATGTACTGCTTCAGCTGTTCAATTGTTTCTGGATTCTGGCGGTACACCTGGTCTTTCAGAAGTCACAGGGGTTCATGTCTGGCGAATAGGGAGGCCAATCCACGCCGCCTCCTGTATGTTTCGGATAGCCCAAAGCAATCACACGATCATCGAAATATTCATTCAGGAAATTAAAGACGTCGGCCGTGCGATGTGGCCGGGCACCATCTTGCATAAACCACGAGGTGTTCGCAGTGTCGTCTAAGGCAGTTTGTACCGCCACAAATTCACGAAGAATGTCCAGATAGCGTGATGCAGTAATCGTTTCGGATCTGAAAAATGGGCCAATGATTCCTTTGGAAGAAATGGCGGCCCAGACCAGTACTTTTTGAGGATGCAGGGACGATGGGACTGCAACATGGGGCTTTTCGGTTCCCCATATGCGCCAGTTCTGTTTTTTGACGAAGCCGTCCAGGTAAAAATAAGCTTCGTCAGTAAACCAAATGCTTCCCACATGTATATCGCCGTCATCAACCCTGTGCACTATATCGTTAGCGAATGTCTCTCGTGCAGCAATGGTAGCGGCGCTGAGGGGTTGCCGCATTTGAATTTTGTATGGATAGAGGTGTAAACTCTGGCGCATGAGACGATACGTGGACGTTGGCGTCATTTGGACCGCAGCTGCAACATGGCTAACGGAAACCCGAGGCCGCTGTTGGATCACCTGCTGCACTAGCTGCGCGTTGCCCTCTGTGGTTGCCGTACGCGGTCGCCCTACCTTTCCAGCACGTTCATCCATCACGTTCCCAGTCCGTTGAAATTTTTCAAACAGATCCTTTATTGTATCGCTTTTCGGTCCTTTGGTTACATTAAACCTCCGTTGAAAACTTCGTCTTGTTGCAACAACACTGTGTTCTAGGCGGTGGAATTCCAACACCAGAAAAATCCTCTGTTCTAAGGAATAAACCATGTTGTCTACAGCACACTTGCACGTTGTGAACAGCACACGCTTACAGCAGAAAGACGACGTACAGAATGGCGCACCCACAGACTGCGTTGTCTTCTATATCGTTCACATCACTTGCAGCGCCATCTGTTGTTGAAAATTGTAACTGCTGTAATTTCGAAAGTTTGTCCGCCTGAAAATGTACTGTTGTCCCAAGCATATTGCAACAAACGGTGTATTTCTATCGCTGCTCGTTTAGTTTTTATTGCCGTTTCAAATATACCGGTCATTTTTTAAACACCCTGTATATTCTATACGACACTGGTGACGGCATGTGCGTCACATGACAGGAATATGTTGTCGATCCACCTAGCTTGTACACTTGGCGAATGGGTGAAAAGATTCTTCTGCCTTGCCCGATTTAGGTTTTCTTGTGGATCTGATAATCACCCCCAAAAAAGTGATGAAAACATAAGAGTTTGTCACATAAACTGAAAATAAAAAATTAAACTTATTAGTCTATGGAAGATTTGAACCAAGGACCTTTCGTTCCGCAGGTGCTCACGCTACCACGAGACCACGGCGCTCGTGCGCTCCCAGTGTCATTGATGTTGCTTGTCTTCTCATGAACTATTCAGTTTGTAAAATTTGCTTATTTTTTCACAGTTCCACACAATTTCTTCCTGTTTTCTCAATTGATCTGTGTTCCGTTTTTCAAGGCCTATCCACTGTGCCAACTTATAACTAAATCTGAGGGGGGGGGGGGGGCGATGGGGAGGTTCCCTTGTTAGTAGTGAACTGTCCTCTCTGCATTGTGGTAACCGCACGGCTAACTCAAAACCCTCGTCAACGACTACTGACGCCTACTCTGATACGCACAATCTCTCTCGCAGCAGGACTTTGCTTCAAATTCTGTATTTATTCAAGAAAACGTTTTGGCGCAGAGGTTAGACAACGCCAATAATTTGATTCCATTTCATCTCGAATTTGTGTTCCAGCGTAAGTTTCGTGTTTAAAGTGCTAAATAATGTGGTTCCGTTTCATCTCTAATAGGTGTTTCTTGTTAGAATTGCGTATTTACGTCTACGTTGTCCTTGCATATTGAGTAATACCTGTTGGCAGGATCACGGCATATGTTAGACAAGCACGGATGGAGATCACAAAACTTTTAAATTTAATCTGTTGCTGTGCGCATTTGAATAATAACGTTACAGTCAAGATTTTCCTGGAAGTTTCCTTTTGTCAGGTGCATACCGGTACTGGAAACATATATATTCCAAATTAGCATTCCCTGTGGAACAGTTTTATTAGTCTGCTGGGATATTGACTGAGAAGTACAAAGTTTATAACAGCACGCCCTCCTCTTACCTGTAGGAAAGGAAAGATGTAGAATCAAAATTGAGGGTAAGATTGGATGAAGTTTGCCAACACTCCGAAGCTATCAAAATTGATAATAATATGATGCCCTCCAGAACTCTGCATCACTAGACGTACATAACAGACCTACAAAAATAATTTTTCGTTCGTTCATCAACACAAACGACGTGCAAGAAGGGGTAACAGTCCAACGTCACTATTACCTTACTCCTACTGGCACACAAATGCGTCTAATCTTCATTGAAATCTTCTGGAATTCCAAATAGTACGGTTCTATTCGAGCATACAATTCATAGGAGACATCCGGATGAGGTCATAACTTGCTGCCCTTTTACAAAGAAAGGAGTTTTTTCGATGATGCAAAACATTACAACGAAATAGCCGTGTCTTGCCTGCTGCTGGCTCCTCCAGTTTCTATTGAAGTGTAGAAACCTTAAATGTAATTTTCATTTGTCACCAGACTACGACTGTGCCATAAATTTATAAATTTCAGTTTGTGATCTCAGAATAAACGTATATCATACATTAACGCAACATCAAAAGGAGCAGTACATCAATATGACAAACTTGTTGCCACAAAAGTGGAGGAGAATCTTAGTGCCACAGTGTTGCACGTAAGATATACAACCCAGTGAAGCTGCACTTCTTATGGATTGAATACGACATCTGAGATACTAAAGGCTGACGAAGTGTATAGTACTTTTTTTGTTTACTTCTTTCATTCCCAGCTAGTGAGAGAAAGGCAGTCAGTTGTAGAACTTCGTCTTTTCCAGCCAAACATATCAGAAAGTCTCGATTAGGAATGTCTGGGAGGGGATTCACAGTTGTAGCGCTCGTCTCATGACCAAGAGAAACCTCCAGAAAACCACAGGAGGAGGCATTTAAATTGGAAAATCGTCTCCTACATGAATTAAAATTCTGAGTACGTACATCAATATGACAAACTTGTTGCCATAAAAGTGGAGGAGAATCTTAGTGCCATATTTTGTTTCATATTTCACTGTGGCCATTCAAAATCAAATGGCTCTGAGCACTATGGGACTTAAAATCTGTGGTCATCAGTCCCCTAGAACTTAGAACTACTTAAACCTAACTAACCTAAGGACATAACACACGTCCATACCCGAGGCAGGATTCGAACCTGCGACAGTAGCGGTCGCGCGGTTCCAGACTGAAGCGTCTAGAACCACTCGGCCACCCCGGCCGGCACTGTGGCCATTGCTCGATCTCATTTGTGTGGTGTGGACACATATATACTCCATACACTTATAACTCCATATACCAGTCCTGAGATGGCGTCGCACATCATACTGCGAGAATTACATGTTTGTTTTATTCTTCCTGATAGCTTGGGCTGACCAACAGTGAAATTTCTAGCTTTGAAAGCAGGGCTATGACTACTGCATAGAGAAATGAGGAGTGTGTGAGTGCTTGAAACTTAAACTTATAACAACGTTTATCCCCAAAGGCGTTCACAGATTTCTGCTGGTAAATGTGTGGACGTCAGCGAGATATGACTGGTTTAATGTGGTGGTATTGCAGTATGATACCTTCGTGAATGATTGATTTCACAGTAGCAGTGTCTTTTGAACCAGCTACCACACTGGAGTGAATTACGCAAACGTCGTGCAAATACCTTGTTTTTTGCTGGGCGGGCTCAATGTTGTTTATGGCTATACAGCTCACATAGGAGTTCGAGGGGTGGACTTCAATGCAGGCAACATTCTTTTCGGTGGAATAGTTGCACATACCTATCAGATGTTTATCTGTATTTTTTGTAGCACCGTGCTATTTTTAATACACACTATCATTTTTTGAAAGTATCAGAATTTTCATATATGTCATTAATTTCACCAACATGATACCGAGCTCATTTTAACACACGTTGATACTGTAAGGGTCAACGGCCTAGCCGCAGTGGTAACACCATGTCCCGTCAGATCGCTGAAGTTAGACCTGTAGGGCTTGGCTAGCTTTGGATGCATGACCATCCGTGTCTGCTGAGTGACGTTGGCAAGGCTGATGGAGAAGTAGCGACTTCGGCCATGAAAACTCACAATGGCTGGGAGAGCCATGTGCTGCCCACACGCCCCTTCAGATCCATATTCATGTCACCTACCAGATGAAGATGAATTGGCGGCCGATCAGTACCGTTGGACATTCTGAGGCCTGCACGAACGGATTTTGATTTATCACTATAGGGACAGCTTTGCAGGAGATTATATACTAAGATGAGAAAAGTCATGGGATATCTCCTGATCTTGTGTCGTACCTCCTTTTGCCCGGCATAGTGTAGCAGCTTTATGTAGTATGGACACAGCAAGTCGTTGGAAGTCCCGCTACAAAAATACTGAGCCACGCTGCTTCTACAGCCATCAGTAATTGCGAAAGAGTTGCCAGTGCAGGACTTTGTGCATGGCCTGACCTCTAGATTCTGTCCCATACATGTTCGATGAGACTTATGTCGAGCGATCTGGATGGTCGTCAAGGATCGAACCAGTACGATAACGTGCCCCTGAGGGGCACTGCAAGCAAGCGAAGGCACACTCTTTCGTCGTCTGCTCTCATAGCCCATGCCAAGTTTCACTGCACTGAATTAAAGGATAAGTTCGTCGTACATTCCACGCTGCTGCTCTTGGTTGTTAAGTGAAGGCCATCGGCCACTGCTTTGTCTGTGATGAGACGTAACTCCTGAAATTTGGTATTCTCGATATACTCTTGACACTGTGGATCTTGGAATACTGAATTCGCTAACGACTTCCGGAATGGAATGTCCTGTGTGTCTGTCTCCAAGTACCATTCCGTGTTCAGGATCTGTTCACTCCCGCCAAGCGACCGTAATTACATCGGAAACATTTCCACATGACTCACGTAGTACAAATGACAGCTCCACCAATGCATTGCCCTTTTATACCTTGCCTACATCATACTACCGTATATGCGCATATCGCTATCCCGTGACTTCTCATCTCAGTGTATATCGAGAAGTTGAATCTCTGCTATGTACTCCAAACAAGCTAACCTCACCGAGGTGTTGGAAGTACAGAATTCACTTAATGTGTGGCTAGACCAGTATTTTTCAAAACATTTAATAATTCACACAAATAAAATTTTAATACAGCTCAGGTGTCTCTCTAGTTGGATATTTTTTGTAGCGCTGTGCTACACACATAGTATCTCTGATTGGAAGCATCAGAAGTTTGCTATTACGCCAGATAATCTAGCAACGTGGTGGCGGCTAGGGTTTGTTTACCGCTGTGTTGTAATACTTATGCGTACCCTATCTTTGGTTGGAAATCAGTAAAAGTATTGTGCTTACAGAATTTACTGTGACGTCGTTAATATGACATAACGTTATTATTTCAGCCAACGTGTTAATTTCTCACATACACTATGACGTTAGTAACACACCTGTGATGATGTAGTGGCTTTGCAAAGATACACTACTGGCCATTAAAATTGCTACACCAAGAAGAAATGCAGATAATAAACGAGTATTCATTGGACAAATATATTATACTAGAAGTGACATGTGACTGTATTTTCACGCAATTTGGGTGCATAGATCCTGAGAAATCAGTACCCAGAACAACCACCTCTGGCCATAATAACGGCCCTCATACGCCTGGGCATTGAGTCAAACAGAGCTTGGTAGGCGTGTACAGGTACAGCGGCCCATGCAGATTCAACACGATACCACAGTTCATCAAGAGTAGTGACTGGCATATTGTGACGAGCCAGTTGCTCGGCCACCATTGACCAGACATTTTCAGTTGGTGAGAGATCTGAAGAATGTGCTGGTCAGGGCACCTTTCGAACATTCTCTGTATCCAGAAAGGTCCATACAGGACCTGCAACATGCGGTCGTGCATTATCCTGCTGAAGGGGTTTCGCAGGGATCGAATGAAGGGTAGAGCCATGGGTCGTAACACATCTGAAATATAACATCCACTGTTCAAAGTGCCGTCAATGTGAACAAGAGGTGACCGAGACGTGTAACCAATGGCACCCCATACCATCACGCCGGGTGATACGCCAATATGGCGATGACGAATACACGCTTCGAGTGTGCGTTCACCGCGATGTCGCCAAACACGGATGTGACCATCATGATGCTGTAAACAGAACCAGGTTTTGCCATTCGTGCACCCGGGTTCGTCGTTGAGTACACCATCGCAGGCGCTCCTGTGTGTGATGCAGCGTCAAGGGTAACCGTTGCCACGGTCTCCGAGCTGATATTCCATGATACTGCAAACGTCGTCGAACTGTTCGTGCAGATGGTTGTTGTCTAGCAAACGTTCCCATCTGTTGACTCAGGGATCTAGAGGTGGCTGCACGATCCGTTACAGCCATGCGGATAAGCCTCCTGTCATCTCGACTGCTAGTGATACGAGGCCGTTGGGATCCAGCACGGCGTTCCGTATTACCCTCCTGAACCCACCGATTCCATATTCTGCTGACAGTCATTGTATCTCGACCAACGCGAGTAGCAATGTCGCGATACGATAAACCCCAATGGCGATAGGCTACAATCCGACCTTTATCAAAGTCGGAAACGTGATGGTACGCATTTCTCTTCGTTACACGAGGCATCACAACAACGTATCACCAGGCAACGCCGGCCAGCTGCTGTTCCTGTATGAGAAATCGGTTGGCAACTTTCCTCATGTCAGCACGTTGTAGGTGTCGCCATCGGCGTCAACTTTGTGTGAATGCTCGGAAAAGCTGAACATTTGCATATCACAGCATCTTTTTCCTGTCGGTCAAATTTCGTGTCTGTTGCACGTCATATTCGAGATGTAGCAATTTTAATGGCCAGTAGTGTATATAATTCAGATCCATGCAGCACTGCTGTTTGCTGATAGCATCTTGGTGTTGGCACGACACAACACGATGGGACGTGAGGCATGGTTGACATGACAGTGGAATGAAGTATGTGAATAAATTGTAGGAAAAAATACTGAATAATGTGGAAAGTATGTAAATTATAGAAAATCTGGAAAAGGGAGAAAAATGGATGAAACTACGTAAAACTAGAGAAGAATGACTGTACTTAGATAACTGCCTAGGTTGGTCTCTGCTGGTGCCTCTAATGATTAAATTCACAAATAGACCCTGATTGGCTTTACTTAATTAATTTGGTATTAACAAATGGACACAGATTGATTGTCTCTCTACGGTGCACAGATCCAGAGTGTTCCACTAAAACGCTGCAATTATAAAAGCTGAATATGAGGTGGGGGTACTTGGTGCTCATTGGTCCAGGGTGAGGTTAGGAGAGAGGGAGGTAGGATGAGGTGTAGGCGCCTTGGGTGACCTCGATCAATTCTTGGTGGTTCTCTGGGGGAAGGGGAGTGGCCTCGAACGTAAGTCGCCCAAGTGTGTAACCTGACACCTGATGTGTAATCTGATAACCCTCTTATCTCCCGGTCACACTGAGATAAGGTCATTACCTCTGCCCGTATTGGTACTGATAACCTTCTCATTTGTGGGCTATTTTGCTCGCCGAATTGCGGCAACTATCAAGGCTAGGCGTCATATTACAGGTCGATGTCTCCTCGAAATGAATGAATATTGTTTTCGGTGTACTCACTTTCTATATTCATATATTGTAGTTTTCGACATTTTCAGGTGACTTTCTGGAAGAAAAGATCGCCAGTTGAAGATACTACGCTACTGGAAGGATTAGAGCGTAGAGGAATTTGCATTTTCAGTTGCAAGGGGAACAGCAGCCAACCCAGAAACAGTTGGGAGATTTCACAAATAACAAATACACATCCATTTTCCTGCGCCAGTCAGTATCCCTTACAGTGTAAAAGTTAGATTTCGGAGATCATTTTATCCCATTCATCGGTTCAGGGCTGCTGTCATTCCCGCCATGTTCGTCACTGGGTACACGCTTAGAGAAACCGAGCGGCCGACGTCCAGCAGTTGGTAAACAGCAGCAAACTTCTCATTCGACAATGACCACCAATCATGGTACATAGCAGAAGCGCCAATAGACAACAGAGGTCACGTTCTCCCTCCACCGCAATAACCTATTAAAATAAAGTTCCCTCTCCTTCTTCCTTAAGTGAGCAATGAAACTAACTACCTTTTTAAAATTATGACGTAATGCCATGCGCAGTGAACACTAACAACAAAATATAAAGGACACTGCATAGCTAGAACGCACCATTAGACCCAGAAGAAGGCCGCTGCAATCGTGGCCGAAACGTTGGTTTTTCTCCAGCAGCAGTAGTTTTTACATTAAGACGCGGTACTATAACCAGGAAACTTTTATGTCGACTGACTCTGGCCGCGGAAGCCTACGCAATTACATAGAGAAACATGGTTGCCTTCTGGTGGGGAGTAAGTGAAATGCACAGGGAGGCGTAAAACTTATGTGAAACAAGGACAATGACAAATTGTCGTTAAACAAACAATAGGCCATCTTGATTTCTGCGTCGACTTTCATGAAAGGCCACATACCGTGATTCGACAGGGCACACGGTTCTGAACATCTTTTATGGCTTCTTTCAACGCTGGAACGCTATAAATAATATTAATTGCCATCTCGTTTTTAGCTGAGTTGCAGTTGTCAACTACATCAGACGCGTTGTGTTGCTGTGTGCGTAGTGCCGTATTCGACGCTGCACGAGCACTGTATTTCAGAGGCACCGGGCTGGTGTGTTAATCAGGTAGCGGGGCAATGTGGGAGGGGTGCTGAGGGGAGAGGAAGGCAGTGAGGGGTGGGGCGCGCTGACCTGCGTGTGACGTCGGAAGCGCAGCGGCAGCTCATCAGCCAATAGCGCGCCGCTGTTAATTAATCAACAGTTGCAGGGCGGACGCGGCCAGCGCTCGCAGCGGCGGCAGAACGCAGCACGAGAGACTCCGGCGCTGCTGCCCTCTGACTACCCGTCATTCCTCTAAGTAATTGAAGGCGGAGGGCGCCATCAAATAAAGGGAAAGGCACAAGCCGTAGAAAAATAACCTTAATTAATAACGTATCTTCTAGAATTAATTACTAGTTAATTAAATGTATTTGCTACAATTTGGCAAGCGTTCCAAACAAAGAAAATCATTATCATGCATACTGTGTATAAGTCTCTACACTGAAAGCAGTATGCTCATTTCATTTCCCACTTAGTTATTGTTAGCCTCATTCCTTTCTGAAACCTTTTTACACTGAAGAGCCAAAGAAACTGGTATGCCTGCCTAATGTCGTGTAGGGCGCCCCCCGAGAGCCCGCAGAAGTGCCGCAACCCGACGTGGCATGGACTCGACTAACATCTGAAGTAGTGCTGGAGGGAACTGACACCATGAATCCTGCAGGGTTATACATAAATCCGTAAGAGTACGAGTGGGTGGAGATCTCTGCTGAACTGCGCGTTACAAGACAACACAGATATGCTCAATAATGTTCATGTTTGGGGAGTTTGGTGGCCAGCAGAAGTGTTTAAGCTCAGAAGACTGTTCCTGGAGGCACTCTGTAGCACTCTGGGCGTGTTGAGTGTCGATTTGTCCTGCTGGAATTGCCAAGTCCGTCGGAATGCACAATTGACATGAATGGATGCAGGTGATCAGACAGGATGCTTAAGTATGTGTCACCTGTCACAGTCGGATTTAGATGTATCATGTGTCGCATATCAGTCCAATTGCACAAGCCCCACACCATTACAGAGCCTCCACCAGTTTGAACAGTCCTCTGCCGACATGCAGGGTCCATAGATTCATCAGATTGTCTCCACACCTGCACACGTCCATCCCCTCGATGGAATTTGAAACGAGACTTGTCCGACCAGGCAACATGTTCCAGTCATCAACAGTCCAATGTTGGTGTTGACGGGCCCTGGCGAGGCGCAAAAGCTTTGCGTCGTGCTGTCATAAAGGCTACACGAGTGGGTCCTCGGTCCGAAAGCCCATTGAATACTTCACACGCTTACACTTGTTGCTGGCCCGGCATTGAAATCTGCAGCAATTTGCGGAAGGGTTGCGCTTCTGTCACATTGAACGATTCTCTTCAGTCGTCGTTGGTCCCGTTCTTGCAGGATCTTTTTCCGACCACAGTAATGTCGGAGATTTGATGTTTTACCGGATTCATGATGTTCATGGTACACTCGAGAAATGGTCGTACGGGAAAATCCACACTTCATCGCTACCTCCGAGATACTGTATCTCATCGCTCGTGCGGCTATAGCACAACCTTCAAGCTCACTTAAATCTTGATAATCTGCCATTGTAGCAGCAGTAACCGATCTAACAACTGTGCCAGACACTTGTTCTTTTATATAGGCGTTGCCGACCGCTGCGCCGTGTTCTGCCTGTTTACATACATATCTCTGGTTCTGAATATGCATGCCTATAAAACAGTTTCTTTGCCGCTTCAGTGTATTATGATCCGATTCGGCAACCATTATGTTGATAATGAGACATTTGTGGAAGGTGGCCAAGCGAAAGGTCAGTTGACACAAATGCACTTTAGATAAATATATTTTACTCTCCTTGTTGCTGAATAGCTCCTTCACTGTGGTCACCCTGTGGCAGCCGTTGCTACCTTTAAGAGAGGCCCGACACGTGTGTGCGATTATGTACACTGAATGTTTGCCGGCAGAGCTAGGTATTAAAAACTCGGTGTAAAGTTCGACATCTGCTAGCAAAACAGTTTATCTCTAACAAGAAGATTGGTGCCCAGGTGCCTGCCGTCTGTAACACCGTTCTCGCTGTCTGCATTGTCGATGCCGTGGAGGTTCCTCGTTGGCGAGGTCATCCTATTGGTGGCTTGGTTCGAAGCGCCACTTGCCGCAACGGCAGACATACAGATAAAATACAGGTCGATGTTTTTTAATTCGCATTCGAACCTGTTTGTATCAGCACCATCCTGGCTACGGAGTGATTCATTTCACATTTTTTTTCTTTTTTTGGAGGGGTGGAGGGGGTATGAAGTTTAATGACTTCACATGGAACTTCGTGAAGTCCACCTGTTGCGCTGGCTTGTAGTAAGTCGCGTGGTTGCGCTATGACATGAAACTGATGATTAATTTTGTGTTGCTTCTCTCCCGTGATCCACAGTTGCAGTTATGGAGCCAAAGTGTTATTTCCATTTCTTCTAAATTCAGTGTTGAGCGGGTCTTGTGATTCTTCTTACCATGGTGTCGTACTCCACACTGTGACCGGCCATTCCAATTTTGACCGTAAACGTCTTAGCTGGCGACAACTTAGGCCTGAGAATCTATCGAGAGCCAGTAGTCACTATATCGAAACATCGGTGTCTCCAAGGAATTTATTGTAGTTTGGGGTGAAGGATCTTCCCCTCTTACAAATTTCTGTCTCTCTGAAGCCCTGTGTGAATACATGTCCAAAAATCCATTATAAAGTAGATCATTATCCCTAACGTATGAAGAGACTTTTTGCGCTGAATTTCAAAGCTAACGAAATCCACGTAAAGGACTAATGTAATACAAGTATTTTTCGGCATATGTCCGATCTGGTATCAGATCTGTAATAAATAACTAGATCCCAGAACGCAGGTTAATTGTCATTGAAGATAATTCCATCTTCCTTTTCCTTCAGAGAGTGTATTGATCTACGAAAAAAATGCGTGCCGATTGAAAGTAAATAGCTTAGTCACTGTATGGATCAAAGCGTATGCGTTGCTATTGTTTGTTGTTTATCCTTTTCTCAGATCAGTTGGAATGTGTAGAGTGTATATGTTTTACTTAAAAAGGCTAGATCCCGTACGACCCTTACAGATAAAGCGAACAACCTATCCGCGAACGAGGCGAGAAACAGCAAGTAAAATTTTGCCGGGTGTGCTTACTTAAAATAGATTTAATCAAAAACGCACAGTACTGACGAACTGATTAGACAACGAAGCTAAATTAGTTTCACTTTATTATTAGTGCTTACTAATGACTAAAATAAGATGCCTCTCTTTCGCGAAGCAAGTCTGTTTGGGCTTGCAGCATGCGATGCAGACCCGTACCGTAGGTCAAATTAAGATAGTCACCTCTCAAAAGCTTTCAAGAACCTTCTGCGGTTCTTACTGCTAATCTGCGTGCACCACAATGTTTGCTTGCAATTTTTTGAAGTCAAGTTTAATCAACAGTGACCTATACACGCAGTAGATGCTAAATACATTGTGAGAATCCCATTTTCCTATGAAAGACATAGCAGTAAATGGGGTGATCTGTCCGACCGATGACTGCGTTCAGTGTTTTTCCAACGCAGTGTCGTATTTGGTTTGTCATAGTAGAATTTCTAAAATCGTTGGGAGAGGTGGCAAGAAAACGATTATGCACGTTGGCGTGTAGAATGTGTAAGTCCGAGGACATACCATCTGACTTTCGGAAAAATATCATCCACACAATTCCGCAAACTGCAAGAGCTGACAAGTGCGAGAATTATCGTACAGTCAGCTTAACAGCTCATGCATCCAAGTTGTTGACAATAATAATTTACAGAAGAATGGAAAAGAAAACTGAGGATGTGATGGATGACGATTAGTTTGGCTTCAGAATAGGTAAAGGCACCAGAGAAGCAATTCTGCCGTAATTTGGTAATGGAACCAAGACTAAAGAAAAATCAATACACGTTCATCGGATTTGTCGACCTGGAAAAAGCGTTCGACAGTGTGACATGGTGCAAGATGTTCGAACTTCTGAGACAAATAAGGGTACGCTTTAGGGAGAGAGTCCGCAGCTCGTGATCTCGCGGTAGCGTTCTCACTTCCCGAGCATGGGGTCCTGGCGGGGTCAGGGATTTTCACCTGCCTCGAGATGACTGGGTGTTGTTGTGTCGTTTTCATCATCATCATCATCATTCATCCCCATTACGGTCGGAGGAAGACAATGGCAAACCACCTCCGCGAGATCCTTGCCTAGTACAGCGGTGTGGGACTCCCGCATCGTCCCCTGCGCTCTGTCAAGGAATATGGGACTTCATCATCATCATAGTGAGAGACGGGTAATATACAATATGTACAGGAGCCAAGAGGGAATAATTAGAGTGGACGACCAGGAACGAAGTGCTCGGATTAAAAAGGACGTAAGACAGGCATGTATTTTCCCCCCATTGTTCAATCTGTACATCGAAGAAGCAATGATGGAAATAAAAGAAAGCTTCAGGAGTGGAAATGGAAAGGGTGTCAATGATACGATTCGTTGATGACATTGTTATCCTTAGTGAAAGTGAAGAAGAAGTACATGATATGCTGAATGGTAAGAACAATCTTATGAGTACAGATTATGGACTGAGAGCAAATCGAAGAGAGACAAAAGTATGAGAAGCATCAGTAATGAGAACAGCGAGGAACTTAGAATCAGGTTTGATGGTCACGAAGTAGATGAAGTTACGGAATTCTGCAACCTCGGCAGCAAAATAACCAATGACGGACGGACCAAGGAGAACATCAAAAGCAGACTTTCCCAGGGAGAAACGGCATTTCTGGCCAATAGAAGCTCTAATTTGAGGAAGAAATTTCGGAAAATAAACTTCGTATGGTAGTGAAAGCAGAATTGGAGAGGAAAAGAATATGTATTAAACATGGACAAAGAGAAGGGGCAGGGTGATAGGACATCTGTTGAGACGTCAGGGTATGACTTCCATGGTACTAGAGGGGGTTGTAGAGGGCAAAATCTGAAGAGAAAGGCAGAGACTGGAATACATACAGCAAGTAATTGATGATGTAGGCTGAAAGTAGTACTCTGAGATGAAGAGGCTAGCACATGAGAGGAATTCGTGGCGGGCCGCATCAAACCAGTCGGAATGCTGATGGCCTAAAAAAACAAAAAACAAAAAGGAAAAAAAACAAAGTAGGTAACGGGACTAAAGAGACGGTTCTGTCTTTGCGATTGAGAATGGAAGCTAGACTTCAGAAAAACAAAGACACGCTCACAAGATTTGCAGATCTGGAATGGGGTTCGTCAGTGTAAAGCGGTGCAAGGAGTTCGAAATTCCGTGAAAAATACTAGTATCCTATAAGGATACACCTTGAACGACTAGAGATGAGACATTCATATTCACAGGACATGTACATTAGTATGTTCTGCAGAAATTATTAGCACTTCAGTCATCTTGTTCAGCATGTGTCCTGTTGCCACAGGGTCTGCATTGGGCCTTGATAACTAGTTCCATGCCTTCACCTGGTTCCAAAGTTCATCTGTGATGGTTGGCATTGGGTCAAAACGCTGCACCTGTCGTTTCACCATATCGCAAATATTTCCGATTGGCGACAAGTCTGGTGATCTGGCGGACCAGGGTAAAAGGCTGACGTCCTGTGACACCTAGAAGGCACGTGTCGGTGCAGCACCATGTGCTCGTGCATTGTCTTGCTGAAAATCTGCGGTGTTAGGTACTAAGGTTCTAAATGGTTCAAATGGCTCTGAGCACTATGGGACTTAACTTCAGAGGTCATCAGTCCCCTAGAACTTAGAACTACTTAAACCTAAGTAACCTAAGTACATCACACACATCCATGCCCGAGGCAGGACTCGAATCTGCGACCGTAGCGGTCGCGCGGTTCCAGACTGTAGCGCCTAGAACCGCTCGGCCACTCCGGCCGGCAGGCACTAAGGGTATAGCTATGTGTTGCAGGATATCATTCACGTATATCACACTGCTGACAATGCCCTGAACATGCACTAACTGTGATCTGTGATTGTATCCATTAGCACCCCATACCATAATGTCAAGACTTAGCGCTGTATGTCTTGTGCGAATGCAGTAACTGTGATGCTGCTCTCCGTGTCTGCAGCAAATCAAAATGCGACCCTAATTTTCAAACTAACAGAACCTGGATTCACCCGAAAACACTTTCTGATGCCATTCCTGTAGCCAATGACGTTGTTCCATACATCATTGCCGTTTACCATGTCTCTGCAGATTCGTCAAAGGCAGGCAGAGAAGTGGACGACGCGCACGTAGCCTACGCCGTAATAAATGGCGACGAACAGCCACCCGTGATGGGGTGTGATATGTTCCACTGTTCCACTGTTGATGACGACGCAGATCTGTCCTGCAATGCCATTTGGATGAGGTGTCACTCTTCTCGGGAGATGGTCTAGGTGATGAAAGCTGACCTACCTCGTCGCTATCTACGA
The DNA here is from genome assembly GCF_023898315.1 of Schistocerca nitens. Classification (NCBI taxonomy): domain Eukaryota; kingdom Metazoa; phylum Arthropoda; class Insecta; order Orthoptera; family Acrididae; genus Schistocerca; species Schistocerca nitens. Next base: position 92,622,520 of record NC_064621.1, on the reverse strand, counting down.
CCTTCCGTGAACCATTCTGCACACTGCCTTTGCACTGCCGGAGCACTTCGTCGCACACGAGCAGCAATTTCCCGAATGCATCACATGTCGCTAATAATGCGCCGTCTTTAAAACTCAGTAATTTGACGGTACGGTTCGTGCATACGTCTGCGAGGCATCATGCCCGTCTGGTCAAGCCACACTGATCCATTACCTTCGGATTATAGCGGTAATGAGAGTCGAAGGCACATTTCACCGGTAGGTGGTGTTGCGCTGTGATAACGTTTTTGATCTTCACACTGCGGACCGACATGGTTCAAATGTTAATCACTTCTGCAGAACATACACTCCTGGAAATGGAAAAAAGAACACATTGACACCGGTGTGTCAGACCCACCATACTTGCTCCGGACACTGCGAGAGGGCTGTACAAGCAATGATCACACGCACGGCACAGCGGACACACCAGGAACCGCGGTGTTGGCCGTAGAATGGCGCTAGCTGCGCAGCATTTTTGCACCGCCGCCGTCAGTGTCAGCCAGTTTGCCGTGGCATACGGAGCTCCATCGCAGTCTTTAACACTGGTAGCATGCCGCGACAGCGTGGACGTGAACCGTAGGTGCAGTTGACGGACTTTGAGCGAGGGCGTATAGTGGGCATGCGGGAGGCCGGGTGGACGTACCGCCGAATTGCTCAACACGTGGGGCGTGAGGTCTCCACAGTACATCGATGTTGTCGCCAGTGGTCGGCGGAAGGTGCACGTGCCCGTCGACCTGGGACCGGACCGCAGCGACGCACGGATGCACGCCAAGACCGTAGGATCCTACGCAGTGCCGCAGGGGACCGCACCGCCACTTCCCAGCAAATTAGGGACACTGTTGCTCCTGGGGTATCGGCGAGGACCATTCGCAACCGTCTCCATGAAGCTGGGCTACGGTCCCGCACACCGTTAGGCCGTCTTCCGCTCACGCCCCAACATCGTGCAGCCCGCCTCCAGTGGTGTCGCGACAGGCGTGAATGGAGGGACGAATGGAGACGTGTCGTCTTCAGCGATGAGAGTCGCTTCTGCCTTGGTGCCAATGATGGTCGTATGCGTGTTTGGCGCCGTGCAGGTGAGCGCCACAATCAGGACTGCATACGACCGAGGCACACAGGGCCAACACCCGGCATCATGGTGTGGGGAGCGATCTCCTACACTGGCCGTACACCACTGGTGATCGTCGAGGGGACACTGAATAGTGCACGGTACATCCAAACCGTCATCGAACCCATCGTTCTACCATTCCTAGACCGGCAAGGGAACTTGCTGTTCCAACAGGACAATGCACGTCCGCATGTATCCCGTGCCACCCAACGTGCTCTAGAAGGTGTAAGTCAACTACCCTGGCCAGCAAGATCTCCGGATCTGTCCCCCATTGAGCATGTTTGGGACTGGATGAATCGTCGTCTCACGCGGTCTGCACGTCCAGTACGAACGCTGGTCCAACTGAGGCGCCAGGTGGAAATGGCATGGCAAGCCGTTCCACAGGACTACATCCAGCATCTCTACGATCGTCTCCAAGGGAGAATAGCAGCCTGCATTGCTGCGAAAGGTGGATATACACTGTACTAGTGCCGACATTGTGCATGCTCTGTTGCCTGTGTCTATGTGCCTGTGGTTCTGTCAGTGTGATCATGTGATATATCTGACCCCAGGAATGTGTCAATAAAGTTTCCCCTTCCTGGGACAATGAATTCAAGGTGTTCTTATTTCAATTTCCAGGAGTGTATTAATGTACATGTCGTGTAAATATGTATGTCCTATCTCTAATCGTTCAAGGCTTATTGTTTTTTCTGAACATGAGTGTACAATATGTACACGAACCATGATAGAAAATAAGAACGGAAGAGCGGAAACAAAGAACAAGAAACGGTGTAGCAGAAGGACGTAATCTCTCATCCCTAAGGTTCAACCTATCCATCGAAGAAGTAGTGAGGGAAATAAATGAAATATAAATATTAACTGAATTTTCCGTCGGTACTTGGCAGAACATGGTAATAACATGCTAAAGAAAGACAATTCATAATGTTCTGCAAAATTTGCTTGCGAGATTCACTTGTGACCTGAAGGTGGCCTGAGAAGCTGAAAGCCGGTTCGTGACCAAATAACTCTAATTTTGCAGAACATCATGAAGTGCTTTTCTTCTTGAAATCGAAATATTCTGGAGTGGGATTAAAGTTAAGGGTGGAAGAATATCAGTGGTGATATTCGCTGGTAATATTATCCTCAATGAAAGTGAAGAAGAAAATTTGGAAATTTGTGGTAAGTCCAATGGGATTAAACTGCTGAGGTCGTCGGTCCCTAAGCTTACACACTACTTAACCTCACTTAAACTGACGTAGGCTAAAGACAACACACACACCCATGCCCGAGGGAGGACCCGAACCTTCGACAGGGGGAGCCGCGCGAACCGTGACAAGGCGCTCCTGACCTCATGGCTACCCCGTGCGGCAAAGTCAAGAAGAATTACAGGACGTGTTGAATGGAATGAACATTGTAATACAGATTGAGGTTAAACCGAAGAAAGGTGAAAATAATGAGGAGTACCAGAAATTACATGAGCGATGAACGCAACATCAACTCTGGGGAACAGGTAGAAGAAAAAGGTATTCTGCTAAGTTGTAAGCAAAATAACCTACGGTGGACGAAGCGAAAGAACGTAACACGTAGTTCTACACATACGAACAAGCCATTCCTAGTCAAGAGAAGCCCGCTAATATGAAACATCGGCCTTAATCCAAGAACGAATATGCTGATAACCTACGTTTGAGGTACAGCATTGTGATGTAGTGAACCGTGGTGAGAAAACCGGGAAATAAAAGAATGGAAGCGCTCGGATGTGGTGCCATAGAAGGATGTTGCGTCTTAGGTGGATTGATAAAACAAGGAATGAGTAGGTTCTCCATAAAATCGACGAAGAGAGGAACATATGGAAAGCAGTGATAAGGTACCGGTTCAGGATGATACAAATGTGTTAAGACATCAGGGAATAGCTTGCATGGTACAAGAGGTAGGTGTTGAGGATGGAAACCTACAGGGAAGACAGCAAAACACCAAACAAATAATTGAGAACCTAAGATGCAAGTGTCCCTCTCGGAAAATGGTTCAAATGGCTCTAAGCTCTATCGGACTTAACATCTGAGGTCATCAGTCCCCTAGACTTAGAACTACTGATACCTAACTAAGCTAAGGACATCACACACATCAATGCCAGAGGCCGGATTCAAACCTGCGACCGTAGCAACAGCGCGGTTCCGGACTGAAGCGCCTAGAACCGCTCGGCCGCAACGGTCAGCGTCCTCTCGGATAAAGCGGTTGGCACAAGTGAGAAATATGCGGCGGGTCTCATCCAGTCAGTTACGTGTAGATGGCTGAGAAATGCACGAAGTCTCCTGTCGAACAGCGTCAAGAAGCTCTGATACCAACCTCCGACCTCGCTCCGACAGAGCGGAAACGTTAGAAATGTTGTCCAGGATGATGAACTATATTTCACTGCCTCTCTTTTCATTGCTGGAATGATACTAGGGGTGACGATTTCCCTCACAACTGAGATACATGTAGACCACAATTAGTAGAGAGCAACATCTACAGAAATATATGTCTTTGGGAAGTAAGAAGAAACGTGGAGTAACACTAATAATTTGATAACACCGAACAATCGTACTTGGATAGCTTCATGTGATGATACCTGGTCGAGAAAACAGAAAAACCGCATTCGAGTTCTTGTGCATAGCAACACGTTTACTGCGATAAGCATACTCTGTTACGTGCATTTAGATCGCGCGATATGTAACAACATGTGGATTAAACATTTGCCTAAAGACACAGTGGGTGGCAACAGCAATTACTGTAATTTAAGGAAAAGCAGAGCCAAGTAATTTGGGATTATACTTTGGATATTTTTATCTGTGAAGACTTACAAGTTGACAGAACTGTAGAAAGAAAATTACAAGCCGTTAAATTAAAATCTTTCTCAGTGGGTGAGAAGTCGTTCCCTGGTTTTAAATAACCATAATTTTTTATTAATGAATATTTGCACAGCAAACAAGTTGTAGTCGGTTCTCAGTACCATGAGAATATTTGTACTACAGTGCAGTTCCAAATATTCTCTTGCATTGTCGAACAAACGATGTAAACGTGTAGGAGTGTCGTCAACTGATTTCTGCAGGAATGTCGCATGCATATTTCCGAGAACAAGTGTCATCCTATCCTCTAATTCGACCAGAGCGCGTGGGTTTATTCGGCACACCTCTTCGTTGACCCAGCTGCACAAGGATACCATTCATGATGCTCTAAACGTCCCAGCCAACGTCCTGGGAAGTGTTCGTCCAGCCAGTCACGAACGAAGAAAACAAAATGAGGTGGTGCTCCATCTTAGAAACGTTTTCCGCAACATTGTATCAGTGGCCACACACACGCTCTTTCAGCATCTGGTTATACCGGTCACTGTTCATGGCGTCTCGCAGTGCGAATGGATCAATGAGGCGGTTCACGGGCATACCGCACCAGACTCTCAATTTTGGTCAACTTTGTGATATTCCATTTCTCATTCGTGGATTTCTTTCTGCTCAATAATGGAAGTTGTATCGTTTTATTATCCCCCCCCCCCCAATGTGAACTATCGTCTTATTGCCCCAAATAATATTCTTGAACAAATCTGGCCAGTCGTTATGCCATGAGAGAATAATTTGCTCATATTCCATCAGCCTGTCACAATCCTCCAACTGCAACTTCTGAACGTAATTGAGTTTGCACGTTCCCAGACCAGGTCCTTCTTTAACACAACACGCACCTTATGCCTGCTGATTCCCTTCTCACGAGCTGCCTGGATTCGTGATTTACCAGGACTGCACGTGAAGATGTCCCTCACTACCGCTACATTTCTCGATATCGGGTCACTGAAGGTGGTCCTCCTCGTTGTTCATCCTCAACGGACCCAGTTGTCATCATTTTGGTGCGGCAATTCTGAATGGTTTTAGCATCTAACGTGGTACGAATGGCCATGAACTCTCAGAACCATCACTGAAGACGACGTACAAGTCGGCACACTTGAAAGCACGTAGCGACAAAGACGCGTTATTGTGACGTCAGCTTTCCTGCCATCTTTTCTTTCACCGTAAAGCGATGCTACGGACGGTTAAGCTATTCTCAGGGATCCTGTAACAAAACACAACACTGTTCATTAATACATATCAACAACCACAAAATTTATGAACATTTAAAACTAGGGAGCGACTTCTCACTAACCCTGTATATCGTGTAAAAAGTTCATATGAGGCTACCAAAAGTAGTGAAACGAAAAAATTGCTGTCACATTAATAGTAACGTCCTGTTTTCTAATACAAATGATGAAATATGGTCAAGCGAAACGGAAAATAAGATCAGAGATAATTAGGATTCAATTTACGATTGGAACATCGTGGATAACATGAATTAGAGGTGAAAGTTTGTATTTCATTTGTGGGCTACTGACTCGTTTATTCTCCTCCTGGAAGAAATACACTAATGAATCAAAACACTAATTGCATGCTGGTCCACGTTTTAAGCTCAAAGCAGCAGCGATTCGGCGTGGCGCTGGATGCGACAACTCCTTGTTATGCTCCTGGAGGACTGTGGCACCAGATTTTTAAGCGTAGGTCAACCAGATCTCTTAAACTATAGGCCGGAATGACATTTTGACTCTGCAGCGGAGTGTGCGCTGATATAGGCCGGAAGTTTCGTGGTCGCTGAGATAGCGCTCGATGGCGTCCCACATGTTTTCCAACGGAATCGTATCACGCGTAGGTTGTAGCCAATACATCAACAGGGGTTTACTGTCACGCTACTCAAACCACTGTAGCATAATACTGGCTTCGTGAATCGTTCATTTCTCCTGCTGGAAAGTGCCATCGCCGTCGGGGAAGACATGAAACATTAACGAATGCATTTGGTGCGCAGTTATGTTGACGTAGTCCACAGCTGTAACGGTGACTTCGATTACCAAAGGTCTCATGTAAACTTGGGAGAATGTCCCCCATACCACAGGAATGCTAGCACCGGTAAACGGCCGTGCCGTGGGGCGTCTTACGAGCAGCCGTTCGAGTGATCGACGCTGTATCCGCACACGACCATAGAAATGGTGCAACAAGAAACGTGACTCATCCAAGCGGGCGACTCCTTCCTAATGATGCACGGTTCAGTCTTGACGAGCGCGAATGCTATCGCAATTGACGATGTCCCGGGGTCATCACCGGAGCACGTAGGATTCGTCAGCTGCAGATATTCATATTCGAAACAAGCGCTGAATGGTATGATCCTAAATACATATGCGTGAACGAGAATTGTTCTCCGTTGCCTTCTCTGTCACAGGTCAGAGTCTATTGTACTTTGCATAGCGGGCAAGCCTACAAACTCCACGATCAGTGATGCGGCGTGCAGTCCACACCTATCCCCCTTCTTCAGATTTTGCCTTCCTTCAGTCAATTCCCATAGACGCACACGATAGTAGCTCGGAAACGATATCCAGCTTTGCCATGTGCGAGACGTTCGTTTCAAGGCTACAAGCCATAACTATCTGCCCCTCGTCATAACCGCTCATGGCAGGGAAATTGCCCATTTACCGCCTGTAGCGTCGCTAGAATGATAGCCTATCGGTCTCTTACACTACTGGCCACTAAAATTGCTACACCAAGGAGAAATGCAGATGATAAACGGGTATTCATTGGACAAATATATTATACTAGAACTGACATGTGATTACATTTTGACGCAATTTGGGTGCATAGACCCTGAGAAATCAGTACACAGAACAACCATCTCTGGCCGTAATAACGGCCTTGATACGCCTGGGCGTTGTCAAATAGAGCTTGGATGGCGTATACTGGTACAGCTGCCTATGCAGCTTCAACACGATACCACAGTTCATCAAGAGTAGTGACTGGAGTATTGTGACGAGCCAGTTGCTCGGCCACCGTTGACCACACGTTTTCAGTTGGTGAGAGATCTGGAAAATGTGCTGGCCAGGGCAGCAGTCGAACATTTTCTGTATCCAGAACGGCCCGTAGAGGACCTGCAACAATCGGTCGTACATTATCCTACTGAAATGTAGGGTTTCGCAGGAATCGAATGAAGGGTAGCGCCACGGGTCGTAACACATCTGAAATATAACGTCCACTGTTCAAAGTGCCGTCAATACGAACAAGAGTTGATCGAGACGTGTAACGAATGGCAGCCCATACCATCACGCCAAGTGATACACCAGTATGGCGATGACGAATACACGCTTTCAATGTTCGTTCACCGCGATGTCGCCAAACACGGATGCGACCATTATGATACTGTAAACAGAAACTGGATTCACCCGAAAAAATGACGCTTTGCCATTCGTGCACCCAGGTTCGTCGTTGAGTACACCATCGCAGGCGCTCCTGACTGTGATGCAGCATCAAGGGTAACAGCAGCCATGGTCTCCGAGCTGATAGTCCATTCTGCTGCAAACGTCGTCGAACTGTTCGTGCAGATGGTTGTTGTCTTGCAAACGGCCCCATCTGTTAACTTATGGATCGAGACGTGCCTACACGATCCGTTGCAGCCATGCGGATTAGATGCCTGTCATCTCGACTGCTAGTGATAAGAGGCCGTTGGGATCCAGCACGGCGTTCCGTATTACCCTCCTGAACCCACTTATTCCATATTCTGCTAACAGTCATTGGATCTCGACCAACGCGAGCAGCAATGTCGCGATACTATAAACCGCAATCGCGATAGGCTACAATCCGACCTTCATCAAAGTCGGAAACGTGATGGTACGCATTTCTCCTGCTTACACGAGGCATTACCACAACGTTTCACCAGGCAACGCCGGGCAACTGCTGTTTGCTTATGAGAAATCGGTTGGAAACTTTCCTCATGTCAGCACGTTGTAGGTGTCGCCACCGGCGCCAACCTTGTGTGAATGCTCTGAAAGGTAATCATTAACATATCACAGCATCTTCTTCCTGTCGGTTAAATTTCGCGTCTGTAGCACGTCTTCTTCGTGGTGTAGCAATTTTAATGGCCAGTAGTGTACTTCCCTTACCGCACCACGTGTCTATAATACCACCAAACGACATTCTGTCCCGCGGTGGGCAGTTGTCGTAATACTTCGGATCATTAGTTTATATTCAGACAAGGAAGAGGAAGCGCTCTTTGGAATTGTATAATTTTAATGAGGAAAGCTTTCAGTGTATCTAGTATCTAACAGATACACAGAACGAAATAACCTCCTCCAGTGATCCGAGTATCCTCAGCTGCTAGATTTTGATTGTGTGTGTTGTCTCCTTATCTAGATTGATACTGTATTTCATTTTTGTGCGTGCAGAACGGCAGTTTTGAAACATGATGTTGCGTATTATATAAGGTGCTTCCAAATTCGTGGTGGAGAAAATAAACTTCCTATCATGTCCAGTTGTGTATTGTGCCGTGCGTCAAAACCTTCCGCAAAGTTCGGTATTTTTCGACTTCGTGCCAATTTGGTGGGATCACTGGTTGTGTAGAAACTCACTGCCAGAGAGGCTGGTGGTGTGAATGTGGTCCGCGGGGCGGCGTGTGACGGGCAGCGACTGGAGTCTTGAGCTAACAGAGCACGAGGATGGTGGCGAGCGGGGCCCTGTGCTGGGAGCAGCCCGTGTGTGTGCCAGAACACGACCTGGACGCACCTGGAGTGACAGTGCGGAATAGTAGTCGCTGAAAGCCGTTGTTTGGGAAGCTGTAATCTGGAAAGGAGCTCCCTTTTGTGCGCAAGAGCTCTTCGGTTGGACATTGACTGGTGTTTCCGAAGAGATCGGCGGTTAAAGCATCGGTTGGAGGTCTGGACAGCCGTCACTATACTGTCAACGCGCCCTGGTACCATTAGCACGCGAGTAGTGGATGACTCCGTGTGCTTTAGTTGTTCAAAATGAAATGGCTCTGAGGTGATCAGTCCCCTAGAACTTACAACTATTTAAACCTAACTAACCTAAGGACATCACACACATCCCATGCCCGAGGCAGGACTCGAACCTGCGACTGTAGGGGTCGCGTGGTTCCAGACTGAAGCGCCTAGAACCGCTCGGCCACACCGTCCGGCTTTAGTTGTTCATCTTGCAAAATTTTAATTGAGATTGCCCTTGTGGGGCGCTATTAGTCCCCCTATTTCTTGGCTGGTCATTTATTTGTTGACTGTTCATGTTACAAGGTTGTCACTGAGTTTTCCCTGGCTGGGCCCATTATTTGTATGCATGTGCGGAACCAGTGGTAATCGATTTATGTTTCAGGTCCCATCACAAAATTATGATGTGTGTAATGTATCGCCAGGAAGTGTGCGAGAGACTGACGTGTGAAATAAAATAAGACTGCAAGATTGCGGCTATGCAAACCCACTGAGCTAGCAGCGGATGAATTCTAATGCTGCAGATTTGTTCTTGAGTTAAATAAATAGCTTTTGTAATTGAACGTTTCACGTCTCTTAATTTGACATTCATCTGAAGGAGTTTTGCACCTAACTTGTTTTGAAATCGTTCGATAATCCTATACAAGATTTGTTACACTTTCTAAGTGTTCGTCGGCCGGTGTGACCGAGCTGTTCTAGGCGCTACAGTCTGGAACCGCGCGACCGCTACGGTCGCAGGTTCGAATCCTGCCTCGGGCACGGATGTGTGTGATGTCCTTAGGTTAGTTAGGTTTAAGTAGTTCTAAGTTCTAGGGGACTGATCACCTCAGAAGTGAAGTCCCATAGTGCTCAGAGCCATTTGAACCATTTTTTCTAAGTGTTCTGCCAATAAAACGCAGTCTTTATTTTGCCTTCCCACAACATTTTCTGTGTCTTCTTTCCAATTTAAGTCGTTCGTAACTGTAATTCCTCGTTAGTTAGTTGAATTTACTTAACCGAAGTTTAACGGATTCCTTTTAGCACTCATGTGGATAATCTCACACTTTTCCTTATTTAAGGACAACTGACAATTTGTGCACCACCAGATAACTTTTCTAAATCGTTTTACAATTTGTTTTGATCTATGGCTAGTTTACTAGACGGTAAACATCTGCAAACAACCTCAGACTGCTCAAATTGTCCCCTAAATCGTTTATATAGATAAGGGACAGCAGGGGGCCTATAACACTACCTTGAGGAATGCCAGAAATCGGTTCTGTTTTACTAAATGACTTTCCGTCAGTTACCACTAACTGTGACCTCTCTGACAGGAAATCACGAATCCAGTCACTTAACTTCCGTAAGCACGCAATTTCACTACAAGCGGCTTGTGTGGTAGAGTGTCAAAATCCTTCCGTAAATCATGGAATCAATCTGAAATCCCTTGTCAACAGCACTCAACACTTTGTGTGAACAGAGAGCTAGTTGTGTTTCACAAGAACGAGGTTTTCTAAATCCGTGTTGACTTTTCGCATTAATTCGTAATGGAAATTCATGGTAAGTTCGTATGGGACCAAACTGCTGAGGTCATCGGTCGGTAGGCTTACACGCTACTTCATCTAACTTAAGCTAACTTACGCTAAGAACAACACACACACACACACACACACACACACACACACACACCGATGCCCGAGGGAGGACTCGAACCTCTGACGGGGGGAGCCGGACGACCCTTGGCAAGGCGCCCATAGACCACGCGGCTGCCCCGCGCGGCTTAATTCATAATGTTCGAATACAATATGTATGTTCCAATATACTGCTGCATATCGACATTAGTGACATGAGTCTGTAATTTAGTGGATTACTTCTACTAACTGTCCTGAATATTTGTATAACCTGTACAACTTGGGTACGGATCTTTCATCAAGCGAGCGGTCGTATACGATTGTTAAGTATGGAGCTACTGCATCGGCATACTCTCAAAGGAACCTAATTGGTATACAATCTGGACTGGAAGACCTGTTTTTATTAAGCGAGTTCATTTGTTTCACTACTCCTAGGATATCAACTTCTAAGTCACTCATGTTGGCAGTTGTTCTTGATTTATATTCTGGAATATATACTTCGTCTTCTTTGGTGAAGGAATTTCGGAAGGCTGTGTTTGCAAAAAAAAAAAAAAAAAAAAAAAAAAATTCTAATGTGTGTGAAACCTTATGGGACTTAACTGCTAAGGTCATCAGTCCCTAAGCTTACACACTACTTAACCTGAATTAACCTAAGGACAAACATACACACCCATGCCCGAGGAAGGACTCGAACCTCCGCCGGGACCAGCCGCACAGTCCATCACGGCAGCGCCCGAGACCGCTCGGTAAACCCGCGCGGCAAGGAGAAATGATTCTTGGAAAATTGTGAAAAAACTGGAAAATGTATGTCGTGAAAGGACTTGCTCAACGTGTAAAAGAGTCGACAGCACCTCCGGTATCATTAAAACCAAGGCTGTCGACATTAAGAGTGCAATAGGAATCCCGCGCGGCGCCGTGTTTGCTAACTCTGCTTTGGCAGCTCTGTCGTCCATAGTATTTCAGTTGCTATCGCGCAGAGAAGGCATTGATTGTGTCTTGCGGCTAGCGTACTATACATACGAGCAGACAGCTGACTGTTGCAACGTGATCTTGAGAGACTCTTTTTTAAAAAAACAAGTTCCACGAAGCTACAAGCATTTGTTTATTTTTGATAGTCAATCGGTAGATAAATTATGAATAACCCCTGCAGAATGATAAGAAACCCGTAACTTCAAGTTTGGAACACTTGCTAACCCTCGCTCAATTGCAGTGGTACATTTAGTCTCTTCTCAGTTTACCCCTGGATTTTAGATAAACGGGTGCGAGGAATGGACCACGACAGAATCCCAGAGGCTATACCCAGCCGATTCGTTCATCAAATTCCTTCAGTTGTGAACTGCTCTCCGAACGCATTCCTGGGAGCGTGTTCTTGCGGTTAACTCCACAAGTATGGTGCTAATATGTCTCGCGGGCGGGCATTCTCGGCTGGCGTCGGGCGCGCAATATATAAGCCCGTGCGGCGTGGCGTGGTGTGGTGTAATGGGCAGCGCATTGTGCCTGCGCCGGCCGGTATGCGGCTCGCACAATCGGCGCCGGAATTGGGGCGTGGCGTGCCGATCGCAGCCGCCGACGGCGAACAAGTGGCGGCGGCGCCGGCAGCATAGCGCGCATAGCGGGCGGCGGGCGCGCCCGAGCCTGAATCAGGGAGGCTGGTCGCCTGCTGGTTAAGCGCGACAAGTGTGGGATGACGTACCGAGGCTGCGTCTGCTCCTTACAGAGTGCGCAAATACACACACCAAGTGACCTCGAAGTAAGGAGCCTTCTCTGTAACGTCACGCCACGCATCCGAGGGCAGTAACGGGACTGCACACTCATAACGTGTAACACTGACCTTAATTACCTCAGTTCGCCAAGGGAGACAGTCGACAAGTTACTTCACGTAAGAACATAGTCCTGAACTCAGATAGTGTCGGAAGTTCCATGCGGTTTTTCGCGGATGATGCTGTAGTGTACAGAGAAGTTGCAGCATTAGAAAATTGCAGCGAAATGCAGGAAGATCTGCAGCGCATAGGCACTTGGTGCAGCGAGTGCCGGATGACGCTTAACATAGACAAATGTAATGTATTGCGAATACATAGAAAGAAGGATCCTTTATTGTATGATTACATGATAGCGGAAGAAACACTGGTAACAGTTACTTCTGTAAAATATCTGGGTGTGTGCGTACGGAACGATTTGAAGTGGGATGATCATATAAAATTAATTATTGGTAAGGCAGGTGCCAGGTTGAGATTCATTGGGAGAGTCCTTAGAAAATGTAGTCCATCAACGAAGGAGGTCGCTTACAAAACACTCGTTCGGCCTATACTTGAATAATGCTCATCAGTGTGGGATCCGTACCAGATCAGTTTGACGGAGGAGATGGGAAGATCCAAAGAAGGGCGGCGCGTTTCGTCACAGGGTTATTTGGTAAGCGTGATAGTGTTACGGATATGTTTAGCAAACCCAAGTGGCACACACTGCAAGAGAGGCGCTCTGAATCGCGGTGTAGCTTGCTGTCAAGGTTTCGAGAGGGTGCGTTTCTGGATGAGGTATCGAATATATTACTTCCCCCTACTTATACCTCCCGAGGAGATCACGAATGTAAAATTAGAGAGATTCGAGCGCGCACGGAGGCTTTCCGACAGTCGTTCTTCCCGCGAACCATACGCTTGTGGAACAGGAAAGGGAGGTAATGGCAGTGACACGTAAAGTGCCCTCCGCCACACACTGTTGGGTGGCTTGCGGAGTATAAATGTAGATGTAGATGTAGATCTGATGTTTAATTACCGTGGAGCAATAAAATTACTATGCCGTTTATTGCTAGATTTCGCCCACTATTTCCATCAGATCCGGAAATCTTCTGTGAGATTAACACCGGATTGTCAAGAGGACCATTTCAGGTGCCTGAGCGTTCGTAAAGCCACGAAAGTTGAGTGAATGCAGCAGCGGTCATATTCACAGAACACTCGTCTCGGAGATTTGGAGGAAGTGGCAACAGGTAGACAGCTAGAATAGGTTCAAAAGGTTCAAATGGCTCCGAGCGCTATGGGACTTAACTTCTGAGGTCATCAGTCCCATAGAACTTAGAACTGCTTAAACCTAACAAACCTAAGGACATCACACACATCCATGCCCGAGGCAGGATTCGAACCTGCGACCGTAGCGGTCGCGCGGTTCCAGACTGTAGCGCCAAGAACCGCTCGGCCACTCCGGCCGGCAGCTAGAATAGGTATAAGTTCTGGGTCATGCTCATCTTAATCTGAATCAGTGGTCCCGAGTGTTGGTAGAAATATACTCCCACAAAACAACAGAACTAAACTGGAGCGCCAGAGAAACTGGTATAGGCATGCGAAATCAAATACAGTCAACGTCTATGTAAGACAAGTGTCTGGCGGTGTTGTTGGATCGGTTACTGCTGCTACAGCGGCGGGTTATCAAGATTTAAGTGAATGTGCTTCTATAGTCGGCGCACGGGTGATGTGACACAGAATCTCCGAGGTAGCAATGAACTGTGGATCTTCCCGTACAACCATCTCACGAGTATACCGTGAATATCAGGAACTCGGTAAAACACCAAATCTCCGACATCACTGCGGCTGGAAAAATATCCTGTAAGAACGGGTCCAACGACGAAAGGAGCGAGTCGTTCACCGTGACAGAAGTGCAACCCTTCCGCAAATTGCTGCAGATGCAGAATTCAATGCTGGGCCATCAACAAGCGTCAGCGTGAGAAGCATTCAACGAAGCAGCATCGATATGGGCTTCCGGAGCCGAAGGCCCACTCGTGTACCTTTGATGACTGCACGACACACAGCTTTACGCCTCGCCTGGGCGCGTCAACACCGACAATGGACAGTTGATGACTGGAAATACATTGCGCGGTCGACGAGCCTCGTTTCAAATTCCATCGGGCGGATGTACATGTGAGGCTGTGGTGACAACATGATGAATCCAAGGACCCTGCATGTCAGCAGAGGACTGTTGAAGCTGGTGGATGCTCTGTAATGGTGTGGGGCGCCTGCATTTGGTGTGATACGGGGCTCCTGATACGTCTAGATACGACCGTGACAGGTGACACGTACGTAAGCATTCTGTCTGATTACTTGCATCCATTAATGTTCATTGTGTATTCCGACGGACTTGGACAATTCCAGCAGGACAATACGACGCACAATACGATGCCCCACACGCCCATAATTGCTACAGATTAGCTCCAGGAACACTCTTCTGTGTTTAAACACTTCCGTTAGCCACCAAACTCCACACGCATGAACATCGTTGAGCATATCTGGTATACCTTTCAATACGATGTTCAGAAGAGATCTCCACCTCCTCATACTATTACAGATTATGTGCAGCCCTGCAGGATTCTTGGTGTCAGTTTCCTCCAGCGCTATTTCAGACATTAGTCGAGTCTATGCCCCGTGGTATTGCAGCACTTCTGCGTGATCACGGAGACCCTACACGACATTAGGCATGTCTACCAGTTTCTTTGACTCTTCAGTGTATAAGGGGCAACTAAAGTATTTCCATTTGAAGGCCACAGGTTCCAGGATCGGTATGCCAGTCGGGAAAAATCGCTGTGAGTATTGACACAATCATCTTTCCGACGCACCACGTTGAAGATAACTGCTTGGTGAACCCTGTCAACTGCTGCGTGAACAAGTTCGTAACTGCTCCCTGTACATCCTCGCTCGACAGGAATCGTCAACCTTTCAAGACTTTCTTAATGGACCATGGGGGGAGTCAGGACTATAGAATGGGTGGTCGAGTGTCTCCCACTGTATTTGGAGTAATTTCTGCATTACGACATTTATGATATGGGGATGTGTCTTACCATGAAGCAGCAGCACCCCTTGGCGCACCATTCCATAACGGCGACGGTTTTCCACAGAAATGATGCCCTATACCCATGATTCATTCTCTGCTGGATGTCTACCGGTGTTTGTCCTTCGGCATCCAAGAAAATACCAGCACACTGGTCCAGCTTCGACTCATTTGCTGATAAATTCACCGTAGTTCACGTTTCTGTATTTACCGCACACACGTCGGAAAGACACAGATACCGCACTAATCCCTTTCTTACATATCGGCGTCTATATACCCCCATCGGACTCGCACTACGTCTACTCTGCAGCAACGCCATCAGGCAGAATATTTTTGATCGCTCCTTATACATATGTCCTCAACGACGACCACGTTAAATGCTTCAGTGAGCCATCGTCGTATTCCAGGCGCGTTGCGTTAGAGACGGATCTGTAATGGGTGCGACAGAACAATATGAATTCCTCGCACATATTCACTTACCCAAGCACGCTAGAACGCTACAGGTATAAGCACTATTAAATCGCACAGGCCACTACAATTAAGCTCGTGATAGCATAAGCAGGGAGCGCACAGAATGGTTGCAGACCCAGTGCCATTGTAACTGATGTGGATAAAACTCTATAAATCGGAAACCAATGGAAATTCTTTACACATATTAGTAACCGTTCCACACATATTTTCAGATATTATCAGGACTTCAGCATTACTTGATGGACGTAAAACAAGGGTCATGTCGCATGGACAGTCCACCAGGTTTAATTCGATACCAGAGGAAAAACAAAAATATCGTGTTAAATATACAAAAGAAAATAGGGTCGCGACATGACAAACATAGATCGCTAAAGGCGCCAGTCTTTGCTCTTAATCAGTTCAAAACGAATTTAATATGACTATGGCAACACGTGATACTCTAACAGACAGAGGACAGAGTATAAAACATTAGTTAATGGATTCAACACGACTATAATTCTGATAATACAATTTACGTGAGCCTCGCAAGCAGCTATGCGAATGAATTAGTAACTATACGAGTCATGAAAGAGTAAGTGCAAATATCTACGGATGCAAGTCGTTGCATTTCGGACTGAGCAAAGCCCTTCGCACTAAAGTATACTCTGTGCACAAAATTAACTCAAGAATATTGCAAATCTAATTGAAGAATTATTTGTATAATATTTAACAGCTGGAAAAAGGTACACTGTGTGATCAAAATTATCCGGACACCTGGCTGAAAATTACGTACAAGTTTGTGGCCCCCTCCATCGGTAATGCTGAAATTTAATATTGCGTTGGCCCACCCTTAAACCTCGATGATAGCTTCCACGCGCGCAAGCACACGTGCAATCAGGTGTTGGAAGGCTTCTTTGGGAATGGCACCCCATTCTTCACGGAGTGTTGCACTGAGGAGAAGTATCGAGGTCGGTCGGTGTGGCCTGGTACGAAATCGGTGTCCCAAAACATCCCAAAGGTGTTCTATAGGATTCAGGTTCAGTATTCTGTGCAGGCCAATCCATTACAGGGATGTTATTGTCGTGTAGCCACACCACCACAGGCTGAGCATTATGAAGAGGTGCTCGATCGTGTTGAAAGATGCAATCACCATACCCGAATTGCTCTTCAACAGTGTAAAGCAAGAAGGTGCTTAAAACATCAATGTAGGCCTGTGCTGTGATAGCGCCACGCGAAACAACAAGGGGTGCGAGCCACCTCCATGAAAAATACGACCACACCATAACACCATCGCCTCCGAATTTTACTGTTGGCACTACACACGCTGGCAGATGACGTTCACCGGGCATTCGCCATACCCACACCCTGCCGTTGGATCGCCACATTGTGTACCGTGATTCGTCACTCCACACAACGTTTTTCCACTGTTCAATCGTCCAATGTTTACGCTCCTTACAGCAAGCGAGGCATCGTTTGGCATTTACCGGCGTGATGTGTGGCTTATAAGCAGCCGCTCGACAATGAAATCCAAGTTTCCTCGCCTCCCGCCTGACTGTACTTACAGTGGATCCTGATGAAGTTGGTAATTCCTGTGTGGTGGTCTGGATAGATGTCTGCCTATTGCACATTACGATCCTCTTCAACTGTCAACAGTCTCTGTCAGTCAACAGACGAGGTCGTCCTGTACACTTTTGGGCTGTACCTGTCCCCTTACGTTTCCACTTCACTGTCACATCGGAAACTGTGAAGTGTGAAAATCTCACGTACAGACGTATGACACAAGTGACACCCAATCACCTGACGACGTTCGAAGTCCATGGGTTCGGCGGAGTGCCCCATTCTGCTCTCTCACGATGCGTAATGACTACTGAGGTCGCTGATATGGAGTACCTGGCAGCACAGTGCACCTAATATGAAAAATGTATTTCTGGGAGGTTTCCGGACACTTTTGATCACATTGTGTATTAAGCAAAACTACATGTTGAAATAACTCAAAACCTGACTCCAAGAGCTAAAAGTAGGATTTAAAAACCCCTTTCTTAAACCCACGTGCCCAGATCACGAAAGATTTTCCACTGGCGCATTTCCACCTCGCTTGCTACAGGGTCGTTGAGGGGAACTTTGACCCGCTACTACAATGCCAACTCCCGCCTACAGGAGTTTCAGTGGAGAAGGTACATCTCTGACCTGACCTGAGTTTCCAGCTGCACTCTCACTCGACTACAAGATAACTGCTAAGCTGGAAAGAATACAAATATCCACGTGTTAACTCTGGTTATCTGTGGAAATTTCAAAACAAACGTATCCACATATTCAGTCTTCCAGAAATGTGCACGGGAAGCGTTGTAGAGCCAGAGGGTGCAAACAAATAATAGACAAATACGTTTTCTAACTTATCCTTCCACTAGAAGCTCGCTAAGAAATGGCTGACGGTTTGACTTGCCTGTTGGGAAGACGCTCAGAAAATTTGAAGTGACAGCTCTTATTAAATCGTACTATTTTTCTGTATAAAGAACATTGTCCCTCACAATAGAATAAGCGGAGATGTTGCTGAATTTGGGTTCGTTCCCTTAATTAATGTTATACTGATGGCGTTAAGAAAAACAATCGATGTATAAAACAAAATTAAGTCATTCCCTATCACAAAATAACTCCTTTAAATTCAGACAATGTCTTCTGTGCATGCAAAAGAAAACTGCAATGAAAGAGTGAGAAGTCAGAAAAGTAATATGGAGTATTTGGTGAAAATAACTGCCAGAGAGATAGAACATAATCTGCTTTTGGAAAAGGAAAGTGCAATCGCAGGTGTGCAACAAGGCATATAAATTATCAAACAGTGTGTTTGGAAAATCAGGACCTGTCTGGGGAGTCCAAGATATCAGTATTTCCTGCATATTCCATGAAAAGTGCCTGTGTGTTGAAATATTCACAGAAAACCACAGACCCATGATATTTACTACGTTGGAGAAGATAGGGAAAATCGATCTACAAACCTCCATTCCCGTTGCATGTGTATACAAGACATTGGCTGATTGTATCTAAGGGTGGCGCGCTCAACACTTTGTGTCTAGCAAATGGGCCCATTGTGTCTTGCAACGATGAATGCGAAAAGAAGACAAAACTATGCAGTTGAAAGCATAGCAACACTCATTTCAAAAGTGGGAAGACAAAAGTGTCACTCGGCACATTTCGTACCAATTCGAACAGTAATGGAAAGTCGATAGTTGAAAGCAATGCATGCCTGTGTCGTACCTGTATGGGACATGAAAATAACATTGTGGTACTTATTTTTATGGCAATCGTGTCTCGAGACACGTGGGTACAATAATCCTACCACAGATAGATTTTGGAACCAAGTGTACCCTAACCAGTAACTTACACAAGAAATACCAAAACTGAGCCACATTGTAAGGCATATTTTGACAAACAATACAGAAAATTTTTGGTTTCCTTAAGGGGCTCCGGAACGCCCTATACTTGCAATGTTAAAATAACGGTTATAAATTACATCTTTCCTCACAAAGTATTTGAGGTAGGAAATTGCACTTTTTACAGATTATTTATTGAAATATGGGCTACAACTTAACACAGGGATTTTACAAAATTTTAGTTCAGTTATTAAAGATGATTTTTTTTCAATTGTAATGAAAATTCACAACATTTTTTTGCAATTTTTTATTTATATATTCAAAAATATACAGTTTTTTGGAAAAAAGGCTGTGTTAAATTATGCAGAAGGTACTGTGTAACATTTACTGAAAGTTTGAAACAAATATGTTTGGAAGATCCTTAGAAAACATGTAATTAGTATGAGAAAATAAAAGTTTTGGGAATCGATCGACAAAGATTGGATTAACTTTTTAGTGCATTCCAGGTCCATAGGACGGATTATCTTCATCCTCTGCAAACTACTCCTCCAGCTTCCTCTTGTTCCTCCTCTTGTTTACTCTTGCTTGTATTTCTAGACTCTTTACAGCCCTGTCTGCAGCCCGAAGGCGTTCCTTGTCTAAATCAAGCATCGCTCGTACCATGTTAGAACCTATATTCATTCCCATATTTCTAAACACCTTTGGCTTTCCAACATTTCTCCTTTTCTTAAAAGCCTTCAGAGGATTTCTAATAACTTTACTTTTACTCATTATTATACTTCAACAAAACAGAGACTCAAGAAACAGAATTAATTACGAATATCTTCGAGATAACGACAGAGTAAATAAACATGAAACAATCGACAATCACACCAGCGATATATATTGAACCATCACAGGTTAGCCACAACACATACTTTATCTCACATCACTAAAATGTACCTGATGAACACGGACGTTAATAATAACACCATTTGACAGCAGTTTAACAGCGCCACAGTGGGTCACGCCCATGTAGAACACATTTCAAAAAAAAATTTAAAAATAGTTGTAGTCTTCGGAATTGAATAAAATATATATCTATTAAAAGGTAATAGTCTCCAGATTCAGAAAACGCAAAAAAGTAAAAATTGAACTTTTCATGATTTTGAGCCTTTCCGGAGCCCCTTAAAGTGTTATGATACATTCAGGTGACAAAAGTCATAGTGCATTGGCGGAACTGTCATTCGTTCTTAGATGATTCATGCGAAAACGTTTCCAACGTGATTATGGCCGCACGACACGAATTAACAGACCTTCAACGAGGAATTGTAATTGGAGCTAGACGTATGGGACATACCATTTCGGAAATCGTTAGGGAATTCAATGCATCGCAATCCATAGTGTCAGGAATCTGCCGAGAATATCACATTTCCGGCGTTGCCTCTCACCACGGACAACGCAGTGGCCGACGGCCTTCACTTAACGACCGAGAGCAGCTGCGTTTGCATAGCGTTGTCAGTGCTAACAGACAAGCAACACTGTGTGAAACAACCGCAGAAGTCAACGTGAGACGCATACGTTATGACCGTGTGTCTAAATATGTCGTTAATGAGCTATGGCAGCAGACGGTTGACGAGAGTGCCTTTATTAATGGCATCGCCTGCAGCGTCTTTGCTGCGCTCGTGACCATATTGATTAGACCCTAGACGACTGCAAAACCGGGCCTCGATTTCAGTTGGAAGGGCTGAAGGTAGGGTTCGAGCGTGGTGCAGACCCCACGAATCCGTGTACTCAAGTTGTCAACAAGGCACTGTGCAATCTGGTAGTGGCTCCATAATGGTGTTGAATGTGTTTGATGGAATGAAACGGGCTGTAAAGACATTCGGCTTCTTGGAGACCATTTACTGCCATTCGTGGATGCAATGTTCCCAATCAAATACGGAACTTTTATGGATGACAATGCTCCATGCCAGCAGGTTGCAATTGTTCGCGAATGATGTGAGGAACTTTCTGGGCAATTTTGTCGAATGGTTTGGCCACCCAGTTCGGCCGATATGAATCCCATCGAAAATTTATGGGTCATAATTGAGAGGTCAGTTCGTACACAAAACCCTGCACTGGCAACACTTTCTCAGTTATGGACGGCTATAGAGGTGGAATGGCCCAATATTTCTGCAGGTGACTTCCAACGATTTCTTGAGTCCGTGTCACGGCAAGTTGCTGCCCTGCGCCTGGCAAAATAGGATCCGACACGATATTTGTAGGTATCCCATGAGTTTTGTCACCTCAGTGTACTTTTGGTTCAAAGTGTAACTTAACCAGTATGTCAAACAGGTGGTGAGTGTGAGTAATCCACAAATATTGTGTACTTTCATGGAACATATGTTTACATATTGTATACAGGTTGTCTTAAGTCTTATTAAAGTGCTGTTTTACTTTGGGTGCAAAGATCGACCTTTCGTCCATGGATCACACACAACATTTCCACGATTTCCACGATTTCAAACAATGAGAAGGTAATGGGCGTACATACAGGTTGGCCATTTAATATTTTATGGTGGTAAAATATTGAACTGTGACTGGGAGAGGTGTGTGTGTGTGTGTGTGTGTGTGTGTGTGTGTGTGTGTGTGTGTGTGTGTGTGTGTGTGTGTGTTAAAAAAATTAAGGACGTCACACAACACCCAGTCATCACGAGGCAGAGAAAATCCCTGACCCCGCCGGGAATCGAACCCGGGAACCCGGGCGTGGGAAGCGTGAACGCTACCGCACGACCACGAGCTGCGGACAGTGTGCGTGTGTGTGAGTGTGTGTGTATCTGCACGTAAGCAACATGGGAGCGAGACATCATGGCTGTGATAGTGAGTACAGTACAGCATCAAGCAGATAAACCATGGACCAGAAGTTTTTTTTTTTTTTTTTTACATATATTAGTCACAAAATTATAACTGAGAGCTAGAAGTATTCCTTGCCTTCATACATTAAGATTGAGCCGTGGCTGGCTCGAGTCATGCTTGTCTTAGGTTAAACCTTGATTGCAGTCCTGTGGTTTTATTTCTCCTGTGGTTATCGCGATAATGTTGCTGTCCTCTCTGTGAGTGGCAGCAGCAGCGTGTATCGATACTAGTACTGCTTACTATCTTTGGTGTGGCGGATATTGTTTCCAGCTGGGCAGTGTGTGACCAGTCAGTCGGTTGGTGTGGAGCAGCAAGGAGGTGTCCGTCGTGCATGTTCTAGCTGGGGCCGCTGGCGGTGTGCATGCGGGGTTGCAGCGTGAGCTGCTGTTTGCGAGTGCTACGAAGTTCGTCGCCCACCACTCTTCGACATGAAAGTTAAGTCTTCACTTAACTGTTTACATTTCTTCGTTTGATCCTAGTTGTCGCCTTCGGGACATACCTCCGAGCAACAACGTGTGGGTATTCAAGTCGGCTAAGATTCCAGACATCTTCCTGTGGTGTTTAACTTAATTTATTCCCTGTTATTGAAGTTGACCAGCGGTATCTTCTGATTTCTGGCCGTTGACGTTCCGGTTTCTCTGCCCTGGTCGTTGGCGTAATATTCGGCAGTGTATTTTCCTCGTCGTGTTGTTGCTGTCCAGCGTGGCGTGTAGTTCGACAGCTAAGTTGTTGGTCGTTATTGACGCCAATTTCTGTGTCGTTGTACTGAAACCTTATGGTCGTTTTGCTGGTTGCGTAGAGCGGAACTGATTTTGTTGATTGGTCTGTCGGCTGTCTGTCGGTAGGGTTGCCTTCAGATTAAGAAGTCGTTGACCAGGCTACGTGTCTCACCTAAACGGACATTAGCATTACAATCCCAGGCCGATCCTTGGAAACTCCTGAGCACCGTTCCTTGTGTATTACCTGTCTGGGTTTTAGATATTTGGTTGATGTGTGGCCTTCAGCCGAGTATCAGTATCTCTTAATGTTCTTGTCTAGTCCTTAAGGCATGAAATTGTTATTCTTTTATATGGGGCGTTCAGCCGAATTTTACATGAGATGTTTTAAGATAAGGCCTTCTGCCTTTTAAATTGAAACTGTTTTTCTAGTCGTTAAGCCGTTAAACATATTTTGTTGATATGTGGCCTTCAGCCGAGTATTAATATCTGTTAATGTTCTTGTCTTGCCCTTAAGGCGTGAGATTGTTATTCTTTATAGGGGCCTTCAGCCGAATTTTGCACGAAATGTTTTAAGATAAGGCCTTCTGCCTTTTGATTGAAACTCTTCTTATTGCTTAATATGCGGCCTCCAGCCAAGTTCCTTTGAAATTAAATTGCCTCCAGCCTCTTTAGATTGAAGATTTAGAAAATATTTTGGGTGAAACCTCCAGAAGAACCTTGCATTTCAGTTTCTTGCTTAGGCCTTGTGGCTTGGATTTTGAGTGTGGCCTACAGCAGCTCTAAAGTTAATCAGAGAAGGTCGATTAAAGTCTTGAGGCCGGCCGAAGTGGCCGTGCGGTTAAAGGCGCTGCAGTCTGGAACCGCAAGGCCGCTACGGTTGCAGGTTCGAATCCTGCCTCGGGCATGGATGTTTGTGATGTCCTTAGGTTAGTTAGGTTTAACTAGTTCTAAGTTCTAGGAGACTAATGACCTCAGCAGTTGAGTCCCATAGTGCTCAGAGCCATTTGAACCATTTGAAAGTCTTGAGTGTTTTGCATCCTTGTTGTAATACTGTGTGTTGATAAATAAAGTTTGTATGTTGAGTGCAACTGACAGCAACTTATTATGGCCCGGTTCCACAACCTAATCCGCTATGTCCTGATTAGAGATGGGTAGTTCGCGATCGAACGGGTGCAAAGGAACGGTTCAGCAAGACGAACGAAAGGACTGAGGAACGAATTTCAAGGAACGATCGATTCGTAGTTCACTTCGGCGCGGTGGTCTACTTATAGTTCCCGGGAATGAGGAGCGATCGGTTCATAGTTCACTGGTGCACTTCCGTCGCGGCGGTCACTTCGGCAGTTCTCGTTCCAGCCTCGGTCGCGTGCTCGTCTCAGTCTCGGTCTCGGTCTCCCTCGGCCGCACTCGTCGTTCTTCGCATGACCACCTGTCGCAGTCCCACTACCGACTGCTCCTAGTTAGTTCAGTATCCAGTTGTTCGTTTCGTTCACTGCGCTAGCACATTTTACATGTGTTCCAAAGTGTTCTTCCACTTGGGTCTGGCTATTCAGCGTCCACGACCGGTAATCAGAAAGTATTTTATAGTTACGTATATTACATAAAAATCACGTTGTATGTAATAGGTACGTCTTTCCAGGTAACAAAAGGGGATATCAGCTCACTTCATAATATCGATGAACAGCAGAAGACATACTTATAACAAGGCAAGTTTTTTTGATATTAATATATTTTTTGGTTTCTTCGACTTGATTTAGCAACTAACTTTCAATAATTTGCTTAATTTTTAGTGTAAGAAAATCCATATAAAAAGATTTTCGTGTATCTTTTATATACAAAACATTACATTTAGGAAGGCTCTAACTATTCTTAAGTTTGGTTGTTTCTAATTTGCATTACCTGCTAGTTTGGTTTCTTTGAAAAAAAAAAAAGTGCGCTGTGTGTCATTTTGGCTCAGTAGGAAAAGCTGTGCCTTTCCATTTGAAAAGACATAGATTGCCATAAAATCGTATTTTATTTTATGCTTCCATAAAGTCTACTTCGCCTACGAACTCAGAGACAACGTGAAGTATATATAGGGTGTAAGCGATTATTGTTTACAACGTAGCACAGCTACGTAGTGGAAGTCGAAACGAAGAATTTTATAGAAGACACTTGTGGTCTACCAAGTTGGGAAACAGCCACCAACAGGTTTACAAGACTACATGTGCTATAGCCCATGCGCGTCGCATGAGATTTTCATGTTATCTTCTCCAGCTCTCTACACATCGTCATCTATTGTTTCGTCATTGTTGCTTGCATTAGCTTGTTATTTCTTCACTGCCTAATTATTAAATGTTTGTCTGTCTGTTATATCTGATCGTAATGGGCAACACATCGTCCGTAATTGGCGAGCAGTCTGTACTCGGGACCGGTTTTCGGTGCGCCACCCTATATTATTTCCCTGCGATCAGCCACACAAGGCTACAGTTGGCTAAACAAGAGGTTCTGCAGAATCACAGAAATTACTTCTAAAAGTGTGTAAAAACTCTGTAATGAATAAAAACTCTATACTCCAGGGGGGAGGCAAGTGCCCCCTCTTGGGAATCTCCATCCTTCAGTCACCTACACTACTAGTTTTCAGTGTTTCACAAGAACCATATACCAAGCACAAATGAACGGTGAACGAGTAAAAATAAACGGTTCCCAAAAAAGAACTATCAGCAGTGAACTACGAGTTTGCCCATCTCTAGTCCTGATAGCTGAGGCATATGAAAGACCCTGTGAAGAAATCTCCCCTCCTGAAATTAAGATGTACCATTCGGCTGTCAGAGAAACAAGAAGACATTTCGCCTCTTGCCTGTGGGCCGGGAGAGACTCCACGGCATGGAACCAAGACTGAGACCGCGGTCTTAGCGATAACGGAGCAACCCTGCGCAGCTGGACAGCGAGATAAAGACGCCGACTGTCCGGGCCCGTTAGCGCAGATCCCCGCGCCGCCGCAAGAAGCCGCGGATTACAGCCGCTCACAGAGGAATGACAGGATTAGCCGGAACAGAGTTGCCCCCTCTGCTCGCTGCCACCCGCGTCACACGAGTAGAGGGTGGGGGAGGCCGAGGAGTCGGCGGTGGGGGAACGGGAGCGGGGCAGCGCACACTTTGCTCGCAGCTCAAGGAGCGGCTGCTTACTCTGGCGAGATGAAAAGCGAGGAAAGTTCGGCCCGGAGGCACGAGTGGCGAAGTCTTCACGCCTCCACTTGTCTGGTCGCTCTGGGAAAGATGTATGGGAGGCCCTTACATACTGGGTGATCAAAAAGTCAGTATAACTTGAAAACTTAATAAACCATGGAATAATGTAGATAGAGAGGTAAAAATTGACACACATGCTTGGAATGACACGAGGTTTTATTAGAACCACCCCATATTGTTAGACGCGTGAAAGATCCCTTGCGCGCGTCGTTTGGTGATGATCGTGTGTTCAGCCGCCACTTTCGTCATGCTTGGCCTCTCAGGTCCCCAGACCTCAGTCCGTGCCATTATTGGCTTTGCGGTTACCTGAAGTCGCAAGTGTATCGTGATCGAGCGACATCTCTAGGGATGCTGAAAGACAATATCTGACGCCAATGCCTCACCATGACTCCGGACATGCTTTACAGTGCTGTTCACAACATTATTCCTCGACTAGAGCTATTGATGAGGAATGATGGTGGACATATTGAGCATTTCCTGTAAAGAACATCATCTTTGCTTTGTCTTACTTTGTTATGCTAATTATTGCTATTCTGATCATTCCAAGCATGTGTGCCAATTTGTACCTCTCTATCTACATTATTCCGTGATTTATTCAGTTTTCAAATTTATACTGACTTTTTTATCACCCGATATATGAAGACAAACCAGATGAAGCATACTTTCACTTCTCTAATTTACAGGCGAGATACTGAACTGCACACATGCAGTGCATTATAACCAATTTGTGTAAGTGAGCTAAGTGACCACAATGTTTACCCGTGTGTGTGTGTGTGTGTGTGTGTGTGTGTGTGAGAGAGAGAGAGAGAGAGAGAGAGAGAGAGAATGTGTGTGGTGTATGTGGTTGTGGGGATCTGAGGCTCATGTTGAGAAGCATGGTGTGATGAGATAAAAAAACAAGGAGGAGAGGGAGAATAAATAGTGAAAATGTTGCCAGCATTTAAAAGAAAGATTCCTTGATGAACACAGATTGTATATATCGCACATATACATGATGATTCAGGAGCTGGAGTAAGGGTGCGTTTAGTACCATTGACACGCCAGTTTTTGAAGCTACTTTTGCAAGAGGGAGAGAAAATTTGTAATTGTCCACGGGCAATTATACACTCCTGGAAATGGAAAAAAGAACACATTGACACCGGTGTGTCAGACCCACCATACTTGCTCCGGACACTGCGAGAGGGCTGTACAAGCAATGATCACACGCACGGCACAGCGGACACACCAGGAACCGCGGTGTTGGCCGTCGAATGGCGCTAGCTGCGCAGCATTTGTGCACCGCCGCCGTCAGTGTCAGCCAGTTTGCCGTGGCATACGGAGCTCCATCGCAGTCTTTAACACTGGTAGCATGCCGCGACAGCGTGGACGTGAACCGTATGTGCAGTTGACGGACTTTGAGCGAGGGCGTATAGTGGGCATGCGGGAGGCCGGGTGGACGTACCGCCGAATTGCTCAACACGTGGGGCGTGAGGTCTCCACAGTACATCGATGTTGTCGCCAGTGGTCGGCGGAAGGTGCACGTGCCCGTCGACCTGGGACCGGACCGCAGCGACGCACGGATGCACGCCAAAACCGTAGGATCCTACGCAGTGCCGTAGGGGACCGCACCGCCACTTCCCAGCAAATTAGGGACACTGTTGCTCCTGGGGTATCGGCGAGGACCAGTCGCAACCGTCTCCATGAAGCTGGGCTACGGTCCCGCACACCGTTAGGCCGTCTTCCGCTCACGCCCCAACATCGTGCAGCCCGCCTCCAGTGGTGTCGCGACAGGCGTGAATGGAGGGACGAATGGAGACGTGTCGTCTTCAGCGATGAGAGTCGCTTCTGCCTTGGTGCCAATGATGGTCGTATGCGTGTTTGGCGCCGTGCAGGTGAGCGCCACAATCAGGACTGCATACGACCGAGGCACACAGGGCCAACACCCGGCATCATGGTGTGGGGAGCGATCTCCTACACTGGCCGTACACCACTGGTGATCGTCGAGGAGACACTGAATAGTGCACGGTACATCCAAACCGTCATCGAACCCATCGTTCTACCATTCCTAGACCGGCAAGGGAACTTGCTGTTCCAACAGGACAATGCACGTCCGCATGTATCCCGTGCCACCCAACGTGCTCTAGAAGGTGTAAGTCAACTACCCTGGCCAGCAAGATCTCCGGATCTGTCCCCCATTGAGCATGTTTGGGACTGGATGAAGCGTCGTCTCACGCGGTCTGCACGTCCAGCACGAACGCTGGTCCAACTGAGGCGCCAGGTGGAAATGGCATGGCAAGCCGTTCCACAGGACTACATCCAGCATCTCTACGATCGTCTCCATGGGAGAATAGCAGCCTGCATTGCTGCGAAAGGTGGATATACACTGTACTAGTGCCGACATTGTGCATGCTCTGTTGCCTGTGTCTATGTGCCTGTGGTTCTGTCAGTGTGATCATGTGATGTATCTGACCCCAGGAATGTGTCAATAAAGTTTCCCCTTCCTGGGACAATGAATTCACGGTGTTCTTATTTCAATTTCCAGGAGTGTAGCACCATATGAGTTGGTTGTTAAATAATCATTCTTGTGTCCTATTGGAGCATACGCTGAAAATGGTGGTTTTAGGGGACTGGAGAGAATATGATGGTTTTTCTCTCACAAAGAAATCGTTGTTAGACTTGATCTGCTATGAAGTTTACTACACCTATCTTTTTGTTGATTGGCGACTCCATAGAGTGAGTTATTGTGATCGTTTCATAAGCTTTGGTTACTAATAATAACTTGACACCAATGCCTATGAGTTTAATTTGTACACCACAGCAGTGATGGTGATCACTAAGTGAATGAAAATCGATTTTGCTGTCAATAAACCATCAATATTACGGCCAACGCTAACCTTCTCTCTAATTTCACCTACATTTTTTCAATGTGTGGTTGGGTTTAATTATATTTTGTTGTGTACTTATGATCTGTTTCCAAGATTTTCGTCTTTCAAGGTTAATTTTCTTATAAAAGGAGAAACTGGTAATCTTAGTAACTACATTCACCAAATATTACGAAGTAAATTTTTTTAATAAGAGAAATTAAGAGTATTGGTTTCTGAATTTGTGTGTTCCAAATTGATGAAAAATAAATCTTCATTAATTTTTAGTCACTTACATTGCTTTAGGAGATCAAAGCAAATCAAGTGTTGCGGCATTGCTGTGTTAAATTTCGCGTAACTACTTACTGCTTCTTTCGTCGTACTGTCAACCACAGAAGTTCCACGTACCTCAGTACGGCGTCTGGTCACCAACCCGCTTCTCTGCAACGTAGACACAGTTCTGACGATGTTAAATTCAGCGTCGAAGAAAAACATCGTCAATACTTACGTTAGCACAGTCCGAATTAACTCTGTAGCTAAATGTCCTGTAAATATAACAATTTTCGGGTGGAGGGCGATTGTTTCATCGCTTAGAAAAATGTAAAAATTCGGCAAATAGTTCTTTATTTGCTTTAGATGCCAAATAAAATAGGTGCTATCAGCCCTCATTTAAAACTAACAGCTAATATCACTGTCCTCATTTCACAGCTCATACCATCTAGTACACATTTAAGACAGCCAGAAATGTACCACAGTTCAACGCGAATAGTTACGCGATTTTCACAGTTTATATTCAGCCACAACATGAGTTATACATTCTGTCCTTTTCAGTGGATTTCTTTAAAAGAAGTTGCTCGCCAACTATCCTGTAAACGATTACGAAATATGCCAAACGGAATTCTTCACAAAGGCCGAGAGTTCACATGGGTTTATCTCTCCAACTAATTCCTCCACAAAGCTCAAATTTTCACAATCTGTCCGTAAATGCATCTGCTTTCACGGCGATATAAACCGAGCTCGAAATAACAGTACCTTCTTCATTTTATATATAACTTTTTCGGACACATTCAACATGAGCTGCGCGCCTGACAGCGAGACTACGACTGCCTCAATGCCGTTGCTCACAGCGCATGTACTACTTGATAGAACGTGGAAAATACTTCACTCTGATTGGTTGATCAAATTAACAGCCAATCAGATCAATTTTTCAAGATAAAATTCGGGCCTAAACTGTTTTACTCCAATCAACAAAATGGTTCAAATGGCTCTAAGAACTATGGTACTTAACATCTGAGGTCATTAGTCCTCTAGAACTTAGAAGTACCTCAAGCTAATTAACCTAAGGACATCACACACATACATGCCCGAGGCAGGATTCGAACCTGTGACCGTAGCAGTCGCGCGGTTCCGGACTGAAGTGCCTAGAACCGCTCAGCCACCTCGGCCGGCTCCAGCCAACATTGACAGATGCATTTACGTCATTTTATGCTGCAAATATTAATAGAATGTTCCACCAAACCAAACCAAATGAAAACTAATCTTGACATAACTTCAGAAGAACATTACTCTACAAATAACTATTCTGGCTGCTTTCCTACAAAAACAAGCACACTTGGACATACGTCATCATCAAGTACGGGGAATTATAGCTTTCGTTGTAACAGCTTGTTGCACACTTTCCCATGATCAAGTTACATAATGTTTAACAGGACATAATACTGAATCTTTACATATGTCCCGCATACACACTCTCATTTACTGTCATTTATTTACACAACAAAACAAATAGTTATTAAATGATTATTAATTCTTACTGAATTCTCTATTATGAAAACGAAAAATAATGAACGTTGTTTAAGTATAGAAATTCAAACAAACTGACCTAATGTTTTGTAATGATTTCAACTGATAGCAAAGGACAAGTTGTAATTCATCCGAACTGAGTTTAATCTTACTAGTGTCGGTTCTTGGTATTTTTGGTAATTTTCTCCACCTTTGAAAGTATCCCAACCAGAAAGCTGAGATTTTTAAACCTGCTTTTTTTATAACAAAAGGCTAAATTCGAAATTGAATAAGATTTATTATAGTTGATTTAGATTCTTAATTCTGTCGCTGGGACATACACAAGTAGCGCTTCCCACGGTCGTGCCAGGACAGGTGCGAGTGAATCACTCCGAGATACAAGCGGCTGTCACCGCCACCGACTCCAAAGCTACGAGACCGTACTGCAAGGTAGATTATTGCAATAAAATGCTACTGCGGTTTGACTCGCGACGTTACAGTGTCTTTAAAACTGCTGTCGAGAGACTCTAACAGATTTTTATTACGTTAACGCAGTTTAAATAATGATCCGAGGTACTGATTCCCATGATTAATATGAAAGTCAAAATCAAAATTCGAAGGCCACACTAAACACTTGCGTACATATGGCTTATATATCAGCATTCGGATCACGCTGGGCTGCGTACACGCTGCAGCAGTTCACTCAAAAGCAAAGTT
Source organism: Schistocerca nitens (assembly GCF_023898315.1). Classification (NCBI taxonomy): domain Eukaryota; kingdom Metazoa; phylum Arthropoda; class Insecta; order Orthoptera; family Acrididae; genus Schistocerca; species Schistocerca nitens. The sequence continues at coordinate 92,591,221 of NC_064621.1, read as the reverse complement.
TCTAATCGATCCTTATGACTAATCTAACGAAACGACATTTAAGAAAGAACAGCCATGTGTGAAATGAAATATGCATAGCATTCTGTAGATACACACTTTTTCTTACGTTTGAATGATTAATGATGAGTAATATTAATTTCACTGATTAATATCTATAATATATAAATAAATCTCAAACCATGTGTCCCAGCAATCAAGGAGACCAGAAAATGTAGATGAACATATACACCCTTGGCATAAATATTCCTTCCACGTGATCATAAGCGACCAGTTCGTTAAAGTTAAGAAGTAACATTTGTGGTAGTAATAAGTTTTAACGAAAATCACCGCAGTGCTAGTACAGTACATAAGCGATACAAAAATTCCAGATACAACAACACTTATATCCTTTGATATGGAAAGCATATCATCCAACATACCAGTATCAGAGTCGACAGGCATTTTAAAAATATTGGACACCTAAAAGGCAACTTTTTAATGAACATATCAATGAAACAATTCAAATTATTACTATGTATAATAGAGGAAAGCTACGTCCAGTGCAACTGTTTTATTAACAGTAGGTTAGATTGCCTGTGTCTTCCCCAGTTGTAGGAAATTTGGCAAATATTTCTAGCAAAAATGTCCGACTGCAAATTTTTACATAAAATAGAACAGAATGCCATGTTTTACTGTGTTAAATACATGAATGATATCCACTCCTTGGCTGATGAACCACGTACAAACATTGATTAACTTCGTCCTGACAGTAACAGGACACATAAAGAAGAAAATTCGCAATGGAAAATGAACACGTATCGAAATTAATTGTATACATGCAACAACTAATACGGAAAAATAAAATATATTTAGAATATACTATAGTCTCACAATAAATGACACTCGAAAAGTTAGAAAAAGAAGCAGTATTCCCGTAAACCTAATGAGTCAACACAGTACCACTCAACGAACATGAAATTACCAAAACGAAGTAAAGCATATAGACAGAAAATAATGGTTACAGTAATAATTCATTCACAAAACTGAACCACCAAAGTAAAGGGCAGAAAAAGATGAGCATAAAAAATAACTACGTAATCCCACACTAAAAAACACACCTGATACCACAACAATAACACAGAGCAAACAGGCCTTCAACAAAGATTGAAAATGGTTCATACAACAGATGTTAAGACAAACTCATACATGCAACCATTAACAACTTCGAAAGACAAGGGATAAGCATAGCCTACAAAGCAGACAGTTCTAACTAAAATTTCATTTCAGAATCAAAAAAGGCTGACACATGTACCAGGCGCAAGTGTATACAGCTGCAAGTAACCCCTGAGATGGGAGGTACACGGGGGAACTATAGAGTTTAACATACGAGAGCCTGAAAATATTCAACAAATCATTTCTTATAAAGGTGTCAGCGCTTTATCCGATTCAAGAGTCTGTACATGAGCCTCTCCATCATTCTGCTTAACATTTAACTTAATGTACCCACCGCTGGCACCTCAATTCTGGGTACAAACTGGAAACTACATTAGAAAAGACTGAGCAGCTGAGTGTGTCTATAGTGGCCACAATGTATATTATCTTTATTTCACTTCACATTTTACTAAGATGTTTGGTAACTGTCCGAGTCCCACACACATATTCAGTACAGCTATGTGCTAAATGTCAGTGTATATATTCTTTCCTCCTCTCACCTGATGAAAGAAAAGCATGAATGAGAGTGTACAAGATAAATTTCAGTATGTAGATCTGAGTCTACTACTGTGGTAAAATAGCCAACACTATAGAGCACGTACCAGGTACTCTCTGAGCACTTTCGGAGGAACGGAGCGCGTGGGTTCCAAAAGGGTTCGCTCCGCAGTGTTATGGGATACGCGAAACGGGCGACACCGACTACGCGTGAGTGTACTTATTCATAGTTAACTCATCATCTTATTTTTGTAGATTTCAGCTCCAGTCAAAAGTAACGTCTTGCTCTCATCGTTTATTGCTCGTTGAGCGGTGTACGGAATTTTTCTGGTTTCTTTCGGAACATTATGAGTAGCTGCACTTAGCCACACGTGCAAGGTATTATTTTGCTCCTCCTTTGTTCAGACATGTGGACGCGTGATCGATCTTCTCAATTCAGTCTGATTTAGTACGTTGTTGATCACATGAGTATAGATGAACAGATTTCTGAAACTTCGCTAATTTCGATTTCAGTTCGTAATCTAGTTCCACGTGTTTTTGTGGTCTCAGTGCATGTTAAGTACAGATCTGAGAGCCTTAAGTTCTCAGATCTGGTCTCACAGTAATATATTCTGTCCAATTTGCTTAGCTATTCCGAATTTTACCATTCATTTTTTGCAGAATTTTTGTTTGTAGCAACCACGTGTTCGCGGGTTCTTACGTGTCACAGTTACTGACGCTCGGGGTAAAATTCCAAATTACTTTCAGAATTTCTTCTATGGTGCAACAATTAACAGTTTATTCTTATCGATGAATTCTTGTCCGCTTGCTTTTTGCTTTCAAGCCCAGGGAACGACCGTTCGCCAACCACATGCATACTGGTGACGTTTTTCTTTATTCTTATTTTCTCTAACATATGTGTATATGTGCGTGAATGTAGCCGTTAAAAGATTCATCTGACCCTTCCATAATTAGTAATAAATAATAAGTTCTACTGGGGTCTCCAATCCGTAGCTGTAGATATAATTCTGTAACGCAGCTGAGAGTGTTTTGAAGAACAGCAGGAAGCACCTGTTTATTAGTTATTTAGTTTATTAGTTTGCTCACTTATGTCTTCAATTAACATGATATTTTTAGTAGAGTTTACGTCCTACTGCTATCCGTTGTCCAACAGACAAATATGGCCGAGTAATTTATTTAATATTTATTCAACTATCATACATGTGCAGATGCGGCAACTCAGTTCATTTATACATAAAAGGTTTTTCTTTCATGTGTATCCAGATACCGTATTCCCATCTTCTATGTTAATAGATACGTCATTTTTATGGACACATTTATTACGAGCACAGATCCCCAACCAGATCCTTCACGTGCAGATATCCTTCATGATGATTTTTTTCGAATGCATCACATACTGTAAGAAATATTTCCAAATGTACCGCTAGAAACTACTATTCATTGTATCAGGTATTTTTATGTGGACGAATATATTATACACACTAACTTGAGATATGTTCTTAGGTAACGAAACTTTATAAACGAAGACACAATGCACCTGCATAGATTGTCGAGCATCAAACTTGTTTCTTAAGGTTGAAATTGAAGATTACACAATAAACAATAGTAAGCATAAAGAATAATTGAATTACATAATAGTGCAGGTTAAAAGGTTACAACGCTAAACTTTTCAAGGTTCTGACACTGGCGGAGAAACTTTTTTACACATTTATGTTGTGTAAAAAATATGTTTTTAAAATTATAAACTAGAATTAATGGAATGAGCAACATTAGACAACATGAATTAAGAGTGGTTAGTTTAATAATTCCTCAGCCAAGGTCCAGACCTCACAAATTTCAGCAGTATAACAAAAGAACCTCAAACATTGTGTGGTTTAATTATTTATTATGCTTAATATTGTCCTTTGTGCGAAGTACAGTTTCAACGTTAAGAAACAAGTTTGACGGATAGCACTTTATGCAAGTAGATTGTACCATTCCTTATAATGGTTTGTTACCAAAGAACTAGTGTCCCTCTCTGATGCTAGCAATTGTTTCCTGAAATGGCCATTTACGCCGAAAACTAGTTTGAAATAAAAAAGAATGAGCAGAAGAAAAACAATGTACTTTTATTCAACCTTAAGTATGGAGCTGTTCTGCCAAGAAGTATCGAAAGAATCCATGAATATGTACATACCGGTTGCCACTGCCTTTCGCCATATCTTCACATTAACAGAGCATATCAGAAACATAAACACAACCCAGCCTGTAGGCAAGAAGACTGTCAGGTAGTTTGTGAATACCTATCCACCTCACCTACCTCCCAAACCTTTCACCCATTTCCTGCCAGTACTTCTAACCGTATTCAGCATTCTGTAACTTTTGTTTCACAACACCCACAATCCCATTCTGCCAATGGCTTAACTTAATGGTGACATCCAAGTAATTATAATGCTATCACCACATATTTAATTCCTAGGAAACAAAACACACACACACACACACACACACACACACTATCAGTTAGAGAGATAAAGAACATAAAGGAGCAAGTGAGGAGAAGTTGAGAACACTTATAAACAGTTACAGGAAAAGATACAGAAAGTAAACTGTCAGTACTTATACAGAAAAGTTTCACAGCTCTACCTCTGCGGATGCGGAGTTACTGTCATATCGACAATGAAGTCTTCGACCTCATTTTGTTAACGAATCAAGTCTGAATTCAAGAAAATCAGAATATCTCGAAACGGACAAATACCAAATTTTCGTAAGTGAAATGTATTTTAAGAGAGGGGACGTGTAACAATAACATTTAATTTATCTGCAAATTATACTGTGGGTTATTTCGTATTTTTTAGTCTATCAGTGTCATATGTGATAACAAAACTGTATTATACAGAAAAAGACACCTGAAAGAGCCTGTAATAGAATGGGCGAAACATGTCTACAACATAAATACAGTAGACTCGCGATAATCCGACTGTTACGGGACCGAGTAGGTGTTGGATTATCAGAAATGTCGGATTATCGAAGGTAGACCTTTCAAAACGGAATTCGGAATTCTAAGGAAAGAAAATTTAAGTAGTTTTGTATAAATATTTAGTATGTACTCTATGTTCTGGGGAATGAAGTACAGTAGAAGAAGAATGGGTAGCTCTGAGGGATGAAGTAGTGAGGGCAGCAGAGGATCAAGTAGGTAAAAAGACGAAAGCTAGTAGAACTCCTAGGGTAACAGAAGAAATATTGAACTTAATTGACGAAAGGAGAAAATATAAAAATGCAGTAAATGAAGCAGGCAAAAAGGAATATAGACAGGAAGGGCAAAATGTCTAAGCAGGGATGGCTAGAGGACAAATGTAAGGATTTAGAGGCTTATCTCACTAGGGGTACGATAGATACTGCCTACAGGAAAATTAAAGAGACCTTTGGAGATAAGAGAACCACTTGTATGAATATCAAGAGCTCAGATGGAAACCCAGTTCTAAGCAAAAAAAGAAAAAAGAAGAAAAAAGGGAGAGCAGAAAGGTGGAAGGAGTATATAGAGGGTCTATACAAGGGCGATTTACTTGTGGACAATATTATGGAAATGGAAGAGGATGTAGATGAAGATGAAATGGGAGATACGACACTGCGTGAAGAGTTTGACACAGCACTGAAAGACCTGAGTCGAAACAAGGCCCCGGGAGTAGACAACATTCCATTAGAACTACCGACAACCTTGGGAGAGCCAGTTCAGACTTAACTCTACCATCTGGTGAGCAAGATGTATGAGACAGGCGAAATACCCTCAAACTTCAAGAAGAATATAATAATTCAAATCCCAAAGAAAGCAGGTGTTGACAGATGTGAAAATTACGGAACCATCAGTTTAATAAGTCACAGCTGCAAAGTACTAATGCGAATTCTTTACAGACGAATGGAAAAACTGGTAGAAGCGGACCTCGGGGAAGATCAGTTTGGATTCCGTAGAAATATTGGAACACGTGAGGCAATACTGACCCTATGACTTATCTTAGAAGAAAGATTAAGGAAAGGCAAACCTACGTTTCTAGCATTTGTAGACTTAGAGAAAGCTTTTGACAATGTTGACTGGAATACTCTCTTTCAAATTCTAAAGGTGGCAGGGGTAAAATACTGGGAGCGAAAGGCTATTTTAATTTGTACAGAAACCAGATGGCAGTTATAAGAGTCGACAGGGTTGTAGCCTCTCCCCGATGTTATTCAATCTATATATTGAGCAAGCAGTAAAGGAAACATCATCATCATCATCATCATCATCATTTAAGACTGATTGTGCCTTTCAGCGTTCAGTCTGGAGCATAGCCCCCCTTATAAAATTCCTCCATGATCCCCTATTCACTGCTAACATTGGTGCCTCTTCTGATGTTAAACCTATTACTTCAAAATCATTCTTAACCGAATCCAGGTACCTTCTCCTTGGTCTGCCCCGACTCCTCCTACCCTCTACTGCTGAACCCATGAGTCTCTTGGGTAACCTTGCTTCTCCCATGCGTGTAACATGACCCCACCATCTAAGCCTGTTCGCCCTGACTGCTACATCTATAGAGTTCATTCCCAGTTTTTCTTTGATTTCCTCATTGTGGACACCCTCCTGCCATTGTTCCCATCTACTAGTACCTGCAATCATCCTAGCTACTTTCATATCCGTAACCTCAACCTTGTTGATAAGGTAACCTGAATCCACCCAGCTTTCGCTCCCATACAACAAAGTTGGTCGAAAGATTGAACGGTGCACAGATAACTTAGTCTTGGTACTGACTTCCTTCTTGCAGAAGAGAGTAGATCGTAGCTGAGCGCTCACTGCATTAGCCTTGCTACACCTCGCTTCCAGTTCTTTCACTATGTTGCCATCCTGTGAGAATATGCATCCTAAGTACTTGAAACCGTCCACCTGTTCTAACTTTGTTCCTCCTATTTGGCACTCAATCCGTTTATATTTCTTTCCCACTAACATTACTTTCGTTTTGGAGATGCTAATCTTCATACCATAGTCCTTACATTTCTGATCTAGCTCTGAAATATTACTCTGCAAACTTTCAATCGAATCTGCCATCACAACTAAGTCATCCGCATATGCAAGACTGCTTATTTTGTGTTCACATATCTTAATCTCACTCATATCTTAATCTCACCCAGCCAGCCAAGGAAACAAAAGAAAAAAATTCGGAGTAGGTATTAAAATCCATGGAGAAGAAATAAAAACTTTGAGGTTCGCCGATGACATTGTAATTCTATCAGAGACAGCAGAGGTCTTGGAAGGGCAGTTGAACGGAATGGACAGTGCTTGAAAGGAGGATATAAGATGAACATCAACAAAAGCAAAACGAGGATAATGGAATGTAGTCGAATTAAGTCGGGTGATGCTGAGGGAATTAGATTAGGAAATGAGACACTTAAAGTAGTATAGGAGTTTTGCTATTTGAGGAGCAAAATAACTAATGATGGTCGAAGTAGAGAAGATATAAAATGTAGACTGACAATGGCAAGGATAGCGTTTCTGAAGAAGAGAAATTTGTTAACATCGAGTATAGATGTGTCAGGAAGTCGTTTCTGAAAGTATTTGTATGGAGTGTAGCCATGTGTGGAAGTGAAACATGGACGATAAATAGTTTGGACAAGAAGAGAATAGAAGCTTTCGAAATGTGGTGCTACAGAAGAAAGCTGAAGATTAGATGGGTAGATCACATAACTAATGAGTAGGTATTGAACAGAATTGGGGAGGAGTTTGTGGCTCAACTTGACAAGAAGAAGGGACCAGTTAGTAGGACATGTTCTGAGGCATCAAGGGATCACAAATTTAGCACTGGAGGACAGCGTGGAGGGTAAAAATCGTAGAGGGTGACTAAGAGATTAATACACTAAGCAGATTCAGAAGATGTGGGTTGCAGTAAGTACTGGGAGATGAAGAAGCTTGCACAATATAGGGTACCATGGAGAGCTGCATCAAACCAGTCTCAGGACTGAAGACCACAACAACAACAACTATGTTCTGTAGCAACCCCGTTGTTACAGTACATACTGCGTACATACATATGTATTTTACGGCCATTGAGGCTATAAAAATACGTATGTACATATCATACAAATTTATTATGTTTGTATCACAAATGTACATAAATACATACATACAATGTACAAAAGTACAGACAAATGTCTTTAACCACAGCCCACATGTTTGTATGTAAACATAGTGTATTTCACGCGTGCATATCGTTATAGTGAAATATGAAGCTATACTTGGTAAAACTGAAATATGGACGTGAAAATGATAGTCAGTGTGTAACTAAGTGGCAAAACTGTCACCACAGCGTAACTGAAATAATGGTACTTCATATTTATGTAGGTACAGATATATATTTTCGTCAAATGCTGCATTACCACTTACAATTCTCCCACTTGTATCTCTGTAGTCACCAGCAAATAATTTTTATATATTTATACAGTGCTCTCCAACAGTATAAACATGTACATGAATGTATAAACACCTGAGGATGGGCGCAACCCTGAAACCGTCATGTGACAAATAAACAACCTTTTATTGTGAATGGTAGCGGATGTTTTTCTACACCCTATAAAGGAACAGTCACGGAGTTCGCCAGCATCCACTATGGATAATATTCATTTCATGTTATTTTTTTGGCTATTTTTTACACTGTCGTAAACGCTAGGTCGCGCGATATCAAAAGCCTTAGAAATGAAAGTAGGAGTTTCACCAACGTCATGCGATTTAATTATTTCCCATTTATCAGTGGGAGTTAAAGTTTTATGCTTACTTTTAGCCCTTCGACTTGTGCTCGCCATCACACAACACTTCTCAATACAAAATCGAAACAGAACATTTAATCCATGTAGCAGAATTCATATTCACTAATAACGCGAAAGGAGCCCACTCAATGACAAATTACTTTACACTGGCGTGAGGCACGTACTAGAAGGGGGGAGGCACCTGTCGTGACAAGTATGTGACTTGCTGTGTCTGGAGCAAGCGCAGTGCCGGCTTCCGACGCAGATTATCGAATTATCGCGAGTATTACATATGTTGCAAAAGATAGACATCTGAATTTATAAGCCAAATTTTTATAATGTGTGCTACAAATAACAACGTCTACAAATTTTATAAATATGTGTGTGTGTGTGTGTGGGGGGGGGGGTTCCCTTTATGTGTAATTTTCAGTCTGTACTCCACAGAGTAGAAGTGCTTGAGAACCGGAGCATAGTATAGTCACCGTTCTTTTCAGCCACTCAACAGCCGTGCTGGCTCTAGGGTTGAAGGGATCCCTGTACGAAATAAATGAGAGAGAATTGTCATTTCCAGGAGCGCATTACCAGTTCTGGCATTTGCGTTACAACGAAGTGAAACCTGGCGAAAGCGTCAGTCGGAACTGAGAATTTGAATCTAGTTTTAATCCATATCTAAGATTATCCTGAGACTAAGTTGCAATTTCTCTGATCAAAATAATGTTTTATTTTTCATTTCTTTTCGTTTGAGCTGGTGTTCCGTTTATGTTGTTTTCTGACTACTTTTAGCCTCTGAGATACTTCAGACTACGATGTTCAAATTTTTACAGTCAAAGTTTGGTACTAAGCACGTACTTTTGCTATTTATCGGCAAGGGAACAGCTGGCTTCTCTCTTCATCTCTCTTCCACTTCAGACAGACCAAATCTTAAACGTCCGCTGTTCATTCATTAACTGAACATCTGCAGTAACTCATACCACGCCGGCCGAAGTGGCCGTGCGGTTAAAGGCGCTGCAGTCTGGAACCGCAAGACCGCTACGGTCGCAGGCTCGAATCCTGCCTCGGGCATGGATGTTTGTGATGTCCTTAGGTTAGTTAGGTTTAACTAGTTCTAAGTTCTAGGGGACTAATGACCTCAGCAGTTGAGTCCCATAGTGCTCAGAGCCATTTGAATTTGAACTCATACCATAAGATAACGAAAATATAGTTATTTGTCTAATTTTATCGTCCAGTTAACTCAGCTGTGCGGCGAACTGTGCCAAACACGTAGTATGTGAATGAATATGCAGTAACATCGTGAATTCTGCAAGACGTCCAACCAGAAAATTGGCTGACGTCATAGATATATAATTACTTCAACTTTCCACGTCGCCTGGTATACTGCAGAAAGACTGAGTTTTAGACAAATAATTATAACGTTGCCCTGAATCTGGGAATAACTGATGATATCTTCCACTGTAACGAAAAATGTGACTCTTCGACACTACTGAGAGTAGACGTGTGTGTACAGTCGATGATAGTACACTGAAGATCCAAAGAAACAGGTATAGGCATGCGTATTTAAATACAGAAGTTGTAAACAGGCAAAATACGCGCCTGCCGTCAACAACGCCTGTATAAGACAACAAGTGTATGGTGCAGTTGTGTATTTTCACTTAGGACCATTTCACGAGTGTACGGCGAATATCAAAAAACTAGTAAAACATCAAATCTCCGACATCCCTGCTGCCGGAAAAAGCTAGTGCAAGAACGGGACCAACGAGGACTGAAGAGAATCTTTCAATGTGACAGAAGTGCAACCCTCCCGCAAATTGCTGCAGATTTCAGTGCTGGGCCATCAGCAAGTGTCAATGTGCGAACCATTCAACGAAACACCATCGATATGGGCTTTCAGAGCCGAAGGCCCACTCGTGTACCCTTGAGAACAGTACGACACAAAGCTTTACGCCTAGCTCGGACCCGTCAACACCGACACTGGACTGTTGATAACAGGAAACATGTCGCGTGGTCGGACGAGTCTCGTTTCAAATTGTATCGAGCGGATGGACGTGTACGGGTATGGAGACAACCTCACCCTGCGTGCCAGCAGGGGACTGTTCAAGCTGGTGGAGGCTCTGTAATGGTGTGGGGAGTGTGAAGTTGGAGTGATATGGGACCCCTAATAGGTCTAGATACGACTCTGACAGATGACACGCTCGTTAGCATCCTCTCTGATCACCTGCATCCATTCTTGTCCATTGTTCATTCCGACGGCCTTGGGCAATTCCAGCAGGACAATGCGACACCCCACAGGTTCAGACTGGTATAGAATGGCTCCAGGAATACAGTCCTGAGTTTAAACACTTCCGTTGCCCACCAAACACCCTCAGACATAAACATTATTGAGCATATGTGCGAAGCCTTGCAACGAGCTGTTCAGAAGAGATCTTCACCCCATCTTACGGATTTATGGACAGCCCTGCAGGATCCATGGTGTCACTTCCCTCCTGCACTACTTCAGACAATAGTGGCGTCCATGCCGCGTCGTGTCTCGGCACTTCTGCGTGCTCGCGGGGGCCCTATCAGGCAGGTGTACCAGTTTCTTTGGCTCTTTTGTCCATGATACATACAGAAGTCATTAAACCCGTCTAAAAATAAGAGTCGTCGAAATAACAATACATACAAACGACGGCTGTCGGACCATGTGCTTTCCGGAAGCGTTTTCATTTATGTAGCTGCAGCTAAATTGCATTTTTCTTCTGTTCTTCCTGAAATGCCTATTTCCTGCGTGTTCCTACACCCACTTTGCTGTTCACGGCCTGTGTTTCACCCCGGGATCCTCCCCCTTCTTCTCCAAAATAAAAGCTCCGGGACTGGAGAGCCATCACATTACTGCGAAGGGGCCTTCTCGTGAAAACCAATGGCACGTCCGCCTGCTCGCGAATTGCATTTGCTCTCCAGTTCCACTGCTCACTGCGAGAGACGCAGCAAGAGGAGGCAGACGACGTCTGCCGAATTCGATGGTCTGCGTCTTTGACGTTCGTCGATATGGGCTGTAGGCTTCTCGGGAACCTTGAGAGACACGCCAGCACATAGAAGGGCTAGGTCTTGATTTTCAGTCGCAAGGAACTCTAAGTGTCCCGTTTTTATAGGTCTGTGCTCCTAGTATTCAGGCTTAACGTCCTCACGTATTTTCAAGTCACAGAAGTTATCCCAGTGATCACTTGTAGATTACTCATTTTTTTAAGTTGCAGGAAGTAGTCGCGAAGGAAAGGGGAAATTAGTGTGTCGGCTTATCAGCCTTTTGTTGTGGCTTGTTCCAAATGAAGAGCCATGATTATCTCTCATATGCTAACCTCTTCTTTGAAGAGTAGTATCAACATTCAGTGTCTTCAATTACTTGTGTATAAATCCCCATTTAAGGGGACACGTCTTCTTATAAAAAATTTTCTCTCTGTAGCCACTTCAAGTCACGTGCAAATTATTCGTGACCTTGTCGATTGTGCTAGGAATCTCCTCATTTCTTATCAGTTCGCTTAATTTTCTTTTTCCCCCTGTGAAAGCGTAGCTCAAACGCTTCGATTGTCCTCTTTTTCCGGATTTGCAACAGTGCACGATTCACTTCGTCATATGCTGTGCTAAAGTCGTAAATTACGTTTCTCTTGTAACCTGAGGTCTATGTTTCTTGGTAGTCGACTTATTTCGACAGTGAATTCCTTCTTTGTCTGTGCTAGTCTGCTTCGTATATGCACTGCTTCTTCATCCACCATGCTCTATTTTGCTTCCTACTTGTCAAAATTGCTTCATTTTTTCCACAATGTTATATGTTAAGTCTGACACTTATCTCATTTCTTTCAGCTTTCTTTGATTTACTCCCAATCGGTATTCTGTGGTCAGAATTCTTCCTGACTTCCATCAGGGATGGCAGAGTCAGCAGCGAATCTAATCATTGATGTGCTTTCGCTATGAATTAGAGGTTCTGAAACTTTCTTTTTGAGGCCTTCTTTGCTTCTTCGATTTAAGTGTTGCATAGTAGAGGCCAAGTACTTTGTCATAGCAAATTTTATTCGAACACCTTTATTCTTATGGGTTCTTGTACATTACAGTCCTTTGTCTTTTTTTTTCGCTTTGGGGTACAGATTTATTTACTTGATGACTTTAAATATCTTCCACCGGTGTACGCTTTACCTAGGTCAATAGATGCTACGATAGCGTCTTTATTTTTGTTAACTGTTACTTTCATTATGAAAAGTAACGTATTTATTTTCTTTTGTAAATTCACCTTCCATAGAGGCGAACTTCATTTGGATCCTTATTTTAATTTTTCGTGGTTATTTGTATGTTCCATGAGGCGTAACTAAGACGGCCAGCTAGGATGTTAGTTATACAATTTTAGTACACTTTCTGAGTTAAGAACACGGCGGATGCAAACCATTTGACTAATGGCTTAAGCTACATTTTTTATACATACAGTGATTTATATTTTATTAGGTCAAATCTGTCTCTCGCCCTAGGCCCTTAAAATAAACACGCAGACACACATACACAACGCATTTGTATGTATTCAGAAATAGCTATATGGAGTAGAAGAATTTGTCAAGTCGATGTGATTTCCGTATGTGTTTGAAGTTTATTTTGTTATATGTTAATTTCTTCACTAGCCACATATACTGAACACTTTTACAATTTCAGAAGAAACCACAATATCGTACTACAACTTTCCGACATATTTGTCTTATACTTACAGCTACTTTTTCAATGATTTACAGTAAGTATTTGCGTCGTTGTTGTTAGAAAACCAAACGTAGAATGTTAGTTTCCGTATGTAACAAACCATTCATCAGTCAATGAGTAATTTGACGAACATATATTTCAAACATAAATTTAATATATTGCAGAAATAGGTAAGACATACAACAGACTGAAACATTATGCTTAAGATATGCACCTTGTGAGGTGTCGGTTGAGCTGCTTTCCATACCCCTAAGATGCTAAGTGTCCGAAAGTTGTTTACCTAGAGGGAAGAGACGCTCCGTATAAGATCATGCAGATTTGGGAGAAGTAATATTGCGCAAGCGATGACGTCTTATTGAAAGAAGATAACTACAGTTGGTTCAGCGTAAGGTGATCCATGGTAGGTGCAGGGGCTGGTGCGGTAACTTCTCTCGCCCACCTCAACCAATAATATAACTCGATTTTGTTAACGCCTCAGTGTTGGCACTCTTCTCTGGACGGCTACTGTTTCTCCCGAAGCCGTTAGCGCACCATTGCTGAAAGCTGACAACAGAGCAGTCAGCTGTCATGGAAATTCTTACACCATCTCGACGGTGCGGATTGCACAATCAGACATTAAGAGTACAGGGACCACACTTCACACAGATATATTGTTGGGGAGACTCATCTATCTGCAAAGGAAACTAGTGGTCACTATAACAGTGACTCTTCAGATGAGGACAAAATGTTGTAATTATGAAATATAGCATTGTCACAACTGGGTGAATGCATAAAGCATTACATGGAACTATGTCAGTGATACAGCCAATGTCTGGGAAACAGGTTAGTGATTTAAAGAAAGAACGCCGGAAAAGGAAGTATGTACACCAATAGATTCACCAAACGGCGAGATGGTGGCGACTATCTGCCTACGAAAGTTATGACCATGATGTAACTTGAGCAGCCACACGAACGCTTTGGCTCAGTAGGTGCACCACTGGTTCATGCTTACCACTCTTTTAAACAGTGTGAGTGTGCAAGACGGCAGCATTAACGGCTGCAAAATCTGAGTCCAACTCGAACTCTGTACTCTGCTCTACAGACGACCTCCTCTGCAGTTTTCTGCGACGACCTGAAGTAAATAATGTCTCGTCGGCACCCGCAGCCACTGCTCTGACTTTACTCTCTGAAACTTGGCTGGTTCTGCCACCGTAGGAATCTCGCTGGCCAACTGCAGCAAACCCTGAAGTTCTGATCAATAACAATTTTACAAATAAGTTTAACAAATTCCTACTCTCATGGACTTTGTTGTGGTTAACCTATAGCAGTGTGTATGGGATGGAAACAGAACATTTCTCCCACTACATAACAGGTTTCTAAGCCCATTCAGCCATAAAAAACTTGCTCAAAGAAACGCTTTCTACAGAACTAATTATTGTGAGCCTATCACAGGGCTTTTTACTCAAATTGAAGCAAACATTCTCTCATCCGTTCGTGAACTGAGCTATCAGTGGTCACAGTACAACCCATATTTTTAGTGTCAGCTGGTTACTTTTTCGGGACCAAAATTACGGGTGCCCTTCAAGGACTATCACTATACTCAATAATACCGTCAGTTAGCGCTGGTCGATAAATTCTTCCATTATCGGTTGCAATCACTTCGGAACTCGATATGGGTTCTTGTACACTAGAGCATCATTCCCTGTTGGTATTCTTTGCTGCGTGAGTGGCATCGCCGGTAAGGGACCACTCGGATAGACTGCAGTAGCAATGTTTTCATTGCTTCTCTATCATTTCCCTGTAAATGTTTGACTTTCTCACGCAACGCAGTTGGATTGACGGTTTGTCTGCGACAGAGGGCCTCACTTGACCTATTTATGTCATCTTCCTCCAAAACATCCAAATCAGTAATCAGTAAACCCTTTGGCAGACTCACTTCCTCTCTGCATAAATTATCAAGACTGACTGGAAGCATAAAATTTCCGTCCACGCCACTGACGCATACTATACTTCTGCCTACAAAAGAGTGTGACTTACCCAATTCTCTGTAGTTTCCAGTGACTTTACGACATATAATAAATCCTTAAGTGGATCCGTACCTAAGATCATGCAGGCCAGATTCCCTGTATCTTTAGTGCCTGTGTCCGCAGTTTACTGGGTACCACCCTCACGATCGGTTAACCTTGCCACAATGTAACACTTTCAGCTGCTGCCCCTAGCGGAAACAATGTTCCACCAAGTTCAGTTGTACTCTACAAAAGATCAATTTTTGCGTAATATTTAGCAAGACAGCAGAGTCATAGCACCGCACAATAACCATCATCCACACGCGGCAGTACTTCTGCGTGCTCTCGGAAACACTGATTTCCAGCTTTAAAACCGAGCAGCGTTGTCCCAAATGACTTTACGTCTTTATCACCTACTCGGCGTAACCTGTACCGCGGCCACTGCAGTCTCTTTCTGCGCAAGATAGTCAGAGCACTGAAACGTAAGCCCCTGTGTCCACCAGAAATTTATGTTCCCTACCATTTACTTTGCCTAGAAAGCAATACTCCGTCTCTGCATACGGTTGTGCTAGGAATGCCGTCCGACGGAAGAGGCACCCACATTCTCGTTAACGACCGATGATTAGTGCTTTCTTACGACAATAACGTGTTTTATGGCCCATCTCCCCATATTCATATCACTCTGTGTGACGACAATGTTTCCTAACGTTTTCCGCGCACCTACATCAAAAACACTTCACTTCAGAAGAAAAAACACCGCGATCACACTATCTCCCATTGCGAAGCAGCCCTAATGGCAGCATATGAGTCATTTGGGTTTTCCATTCTGACCCTCGTTGACAGAAATACCTCTTAGAAACACTCCCAGCACCATATTCTCTGCATCACGCAGAATCACGGTATCGGCCTCCACGTTTTGCGTTAGTTTATACGTTTCCGAGTTCGAAGAAGGATTCCACTCATTCGTCGTGTTTCTGCGATAGGTCATTGAGCTTCCTCCTAAAGAGCCTAACAGATTCCGTTAGCGCTGTATTAGGCCGTTAGCCAGTTCATTAAACGTTTGGGCCTTACTAACGGTCTCGTGTTATATAACGTATGTTTTCGCGTCATTCACCCACCTTAACCTCGCCATATTCAAGGACTTTTCTTCCGGCCACTTTCCCAATTTGTCGGCAGGCTTTACATTACAATAAAAACAAATACATCCTCTGTTGCTTTCCCTGAAAAGGCCTCTATGAGGTCAGCTGCATCGGGATCGATGGAATGGGCTGGTACACTCAATACGGTTTTTATTTTCTACTGAATGAAGGAGTCCTTACAACTCAAGGGGTTCCCATTACTCTATTCTCTCACACAGTGCTTCATTTTCTTGGCCTGTTGCGTTGTAGTTTGTAACAACATGGCTATTTGCCACTTTAAAGCTTCCACCCTTTCATTCAGAGTCGTTGCTTGTCTTCTGGTCTTTGTGTAATCTCCATCTGCCGTTATACCAGAAAGGTTGGAAACTGCACACACACCAGGAAAAAAAAAAAAAAAAAGAAATTAAACTATACTTAATCACTAAGCGGTTTCATAGCCCAACGAGATTGTGTGCACTGGTGTGTTCTGTGACCAACCCTTCTACAAGTACTACAGGTAATTGACACAGCTTGAACACATGGAAGGCATGCACGGATAAATTACATTAACAACAAGATACTCGCTGCAAGTAAACATTTCTAGTGTTACCACGGATCTGTATATTCTTGCGGCCCAACATACGACACTTTTAACGTACTGGGCAGGACCCTACGACACAACACGGCCATAAGAAAATACAGAACCAGTAAGAAAACAAATACCAGTCACTCGCCACACCACATTGTTGCGAACATCAATTCGAAGACGTTAACCCCTTATGTGAGAAGATGATGATGATGTTTGGTTTGGGGGGGGGGGGGGGGTACTGAGCTGCGTGGTTATCAGCGCCCATACAAAATCCCAACCTTTGCTCAGTCCAATCTCCAATCTCACCATTTTCATGTTTGATGATGAGATGATGAGGACAGCACGAACACCCAGTCATCTCGAAGCAGCTGAAAATCCCTGACCACGTCGGGAGTCGAACCCGGTACCCCGTGCTCGGGAAGCGAGAACGCAACCGCGAGACCATGAGCTGCTGACCATATGTCGAAGCTCCATAGACGGTTGGCTGCTGTTGTGCTAGATGCGAGGGTGTGGCATCAGGCGTAGACGTCTCTACCACTACCGACCACTTGCTGATACCAGACATAGGAGTCTAGTAGTCCCAGACTCCTACACCAGTCAGGAGACAGCTCCGCGGGATGCGGTGGTGAGGACCTATCTACGCTCGAGAGCGCCACGAAAACATCACTGATAATAACACATTTATTAGGCAGTAATACAGAATTATCTTCAAAAGCGGCGCGCCAAGGCTGGGCCAGCAGAGCTACATATCTGTCAGCAGTGGAATGCCTGTGTGTGCTCGACTCGCAGTGCTGCCAACACAGTGAAGTATCGGGTGGCGGCTGTTAGTCACTGGACGGCTCTCAATCTGGGACTCTGGTGGATACCAGATCCACGAATCGACCTCCAAAGTAAACTAGTTGATGAAGATTTGCAATCAAGAGTTAGATATCAGGTCCAACTGAATTACTCTCTGTCTCGCAAGGATCGGTTCTCAACCCTGTTTAGGAGGCGGGAGTCGGCAGCATCACTATCTGCCACAAGAAATGGATGTGGAGCAGCGGTGCTCTTCCTCTCGGATATCAATGATGGACAGCGTCCAGATCGTGCAGGTCAAGCCCCAAGCATACCCACAGGGTGATGGCGGCTTCCGCATCCCATCAGTGTTGCCTTGAAAGTTGACAGTGCAGCTGACAGCAGCAATGTCCCTCCAGCCAGACTCATGGTTTCACATACAATCGAAGATAGATAAGCCGGCCGGAGTGGCCGAGCGGTTAAAGGCGCTACAGTCTGGAACCGCACGACCGCTACGGTCGCAGGTTCGAATCCTGCCTCGGGCATGGATATGTGTGATGTCCTTAGGTTAGTTAGGTTTAAGTAGTTCTAAGTTCTAGGGGACTTATGACCACAGCAGTTGAGTCCCATAGTGCTCAGAGCCATTTGAACCATTTGAAGATAGATAGGCGTTCTGAGTGTCATCCTCCATAGCTTCCCCTTACAATGGACAGCTGCAGCTGACACAAGAGCTGAGACTACGTGCTGGACAGTCGGCAATCGATATTTAGCAACAAAACATTTGTCAAGAAGGATATGGTATTTACGTTGGCCCTTCCCATGTGCTCTGCAGAGTTGGAGATGGCTATGACATCATGTGTCCTAGTTTTCTCTCACCATCAGCTCTCCTAGTGACTTCAGAGTTCCTCACCTTTAGCTTTCAGAGGCTCTTTTCTGCTAGTTCAGCGCCTGAATACTTATTGTTGCGTTGTATCTAGCCCTCCTTAAGAAACTTCGATGTTGTCACTTCGCTTGGAGACCCGGGAGCTCAGCCGTTCCCTGTGCTACAATAGGTTCTGTGCCTCTAGCTAGTTATTTACTCGCCGTTCACATACGCCATTTGGCTTCGACGAACTGCCAAGGTTGAACTTGGATAAAAGTTTGGTGTCTGCCACTTTCCTGGAGCATAACAATATTTATGCAGTTACTCAAAGGTGGTCCTCAGCTCATAGTCTTGAGGTAGCATTGTCGCTTCCCGCACACAGTATCCCAGGTTCGATTCCCGGTGGGATCATGGATTTTCCCTGCCTCGAGATGACTGGGAGTTGTTGTGTTGTCTTCATCATTCAGCACCATTACAGTCGGAGGAAGGCAATGGCAAACCACATCCACTAGGAACTTGCCTAGTCGGCAATGCGGGTCTCCCACATCGTTCCCTATGCTCCTCAGGTTATGAAACCACTCAAAGGTGAGAAGTAGGGCAAACTGCATTCTATGCCACTTTTTTAGTGCGGGTTGCATACATTCATGGGCAAACTTGATTGATTTATTACCTCCTTCCCCTCCCCTTAACCTACTGTTCTGTTAATTGATTTAGGCCTCCTGGGGGTTAATTTTCGTCCCACTGCAGTTAATCTATCCTTCTGAGAAAGCCCTACACACTCTTCCCTTCCATCTCCCACACCCATCTGGGAAACCCCCTCGCCAATATAATCACAACTTTAATATAAAATTAATTGACCATTTCCCCCCCTCACACTCCTGAGAAATCCCTCAACTTTCCCTCCCAACCTCCTACTCTCCCCTTGCCTCTCCCACCAGGAAATTGTCAGGAAAAGGACTCATCTGTGCTGGAGAAGAAGGATCTCACGACAGGAAATTCAAAGCAATGTCAATTACATAGCAAAGGCTATACAGTTTATTTACAAATTTGCATGGGTTGGATCTGTCTTACTTATCATTGTGTGCTGTTTTGGAAGATGTAGGTCTCCTAAAATACATTAAAAGAAGTAATTAAATCACTTTCTTCTGATCACATAAGGAATACTGTCACGATATCGACATCAGCATAACTCATCACACATAAGACATCGTTAAAAATCTCTCAATCCCATCTTTACACCACAAGGCAGACGTGCCAGTCGCTCCTGTATTCCTGTATATGCAGATATCGGGAGAGAGGCCGCAGTACGCTCGCTCAGGCCACGTGATTGCAACCAGCTATCGCACTGCCAGCGGCCTCACATATTAGCACACCCCAAGTGGCTACCGTCACAGGCCACTGCTTTTGAGAACTACGACCGCCCTGTTCAGAGCAGCCATAGTGTCTCAGAATACAGTGCTTATTTTTTATGGCTGTCTGACAGCCCTTTTCTTTGTGGCGATGTCATTTGGCACCTCAACAGGCTATTTCCTGTTTGTGGGTGTGTACTAATGTCTCCAAACAAGCAGATTGAGAATTTCATCTCAGAATACTGGCTAATGCAAAGGACAAAGCGAGAGCTGATGCAATTTTCATATTAAAAATAGAGAGGAATAGTCCATTTGCTCTGCCTTATCTAATTAATTGTTTAACAGTTTACCAGAATCAAATAGATCACCTAAAACACTCACCTCCAACTTACAGTGACCCGTCTTCATAATAAAAACTATTTTCAACTTTTAAATGAAGCTATTAAATTTCCGTCACAAATAAATAACTGCTTAATACGAGGTGTGATTGGAAAGTTTTAAGAATGGGCTTGTAATTGTACAACAGTGGTACTTACATGCTACTGTGATGCATCTCCTTCAAAATAATCCCCTTCTGACCGAAGACACAAACTCCAACGGTGTTTCCACTATTGGAAACATTCCTGGATTTTTTTTTCCTGATATGTGTTAAGGATGCTCTCCGTATTTGCCTGGACGTCTTAAATCGAGTCAAATTGCTTCCTTTTCATTGAATATTCCAGTTTAGGAAACAGCTGGAAGTCCACAGGGGACAAATCACGGGAACATTTTGGAAAAAGAACGACTTTTGTCAATGGAGTGAGTGACTGATTATTTTGTAAGAAATTTTCGTTTATTTATAGACGAAATCACATTCTTATGACACAGTCATAACCGGTTTCGGCAACACAGTGACCATATTCTAAAGGCGGCATACACTGAACACAGGTTCATATACCCACGATTCGTCACCTGTGGGTCATTTTTAGTCCGATTAGTCAGTTCTTGGCACACTTCAAGTCGGTATTGTATCTGGTCACTCGACAACACTTTTGGAATGAATCTTGCAGACACTCAATGCATGTTCAGATCTTCAGTTAAAATTGACTGAACTGCATAGAAAATTAAATTACGTAAATTAGCCATCTGCCTAATTGTAAGTCTACAAACAGAGCACACCAAGTCACGAACTTTCACAACATTCGTCTTTAAGGTGGAAGGACAGCCAGACCATGGTCCATCTTCAAATGATTCATGGCCATATTTAAATCTCTTGAACCAGACAAAAACATTTGACCGGCTCATAAAATTATATCTGTAGTGTCGCGGAATAGTAAAAAGTTGGAAACGTGGAATATTGTCAAAGTTTCGTTGCCTATGCCGAGAGCCAGAGGCAGTAGGTTAGCGAAGAGGTAAGAGGATTCCACATGTATGGAATGTGTCGTCACGCAGGGGCAATGGCCTGGTTACATACAATAGGCGAGAGTGAATTGCTTAGCACGCGGGTTTGTTTTAGACGGAGACTTTCATAGAGTGCAAGACAGAGGTATAGCGTCAGCTGCACTGGATTTCACAACCTCACGTAAGTCTGCCGTAACAACACGTAACTCTGTCGCAAGAACACCTAAAGGGCGAGTACGACAGATGAATCAGCAGTATAAGTGGAATGAATGCGTTCATTACAAACGAGAATCACGTCAGGACGTCGCTCGTGCTTCCTTTAAATACGCCAGCTTTGATAGCAACAAGGCACTCGCAGTTAGACTTGCAGTTAGATGTGTACTGGGTCGCTGCGTAGCGCTCAGCTCGGTGATCGACATGTTAATCTTTATTAAGGAGATGTTGCAGTAAGGGCGGCCCATCCAGCAGCAGACGTGAGGTGACAGTACCAGCTCTGGTCCTCTCTGCTGCTGCTGTCAATCATCAACCCAGGATTAGCAGACATCGCGGCAGACTCGCTCGCCGCCAATGCTGACCACATCAGTGAGCCGTCGTCGAGATCGTGCGGGGCCTAGGCCCTGTGCATCCGCCGTCACAACCGGGTGAGCCGACGACGCTGGGGGACTGCAGCCCGTTCCGCCCGTCCACCGCGGATGAGTCATCAGGAGGAGCAGGGAAGAAGACGGGGTGGGATAGAGTACACTCCGCACTACGAGAACGCCTCTCGTGCCGACAGCGTCGGGACTCCAACCCGGAGCAGCAGTCTGCTGTCCACCCGACCGGCCAACCGGCGCCGCCAGCCACGCGCGGCCGAAGTAAGGACATTCCTCCGCTACGTCACAGCACGCGGCGCTGCGCTAGCAAGACTGGTGCGGACCGGATCTGGTGTCATCCCTACGAGTCGGCGAGGACTCGGGGAAGGTCGTTGATATCACCAAGCCACATTGTACTCGGCAGGAATAAAGGTGTTATGAATTAATAATGTTTCTTTGGCGTTTCTGGCGCTTCTACAGCCATTTCCTAGCATCCTGACAACTGGAGAGGTCACCGCTCGGCCATCCAGTCCTGAGTAGGCGACCAGGACTATTTTTAATAGTTCATAAGTCTTAGAAGCTGATTTCTCAGTTGTAAAACAAAACTTTCACACAAACGCATTGCTCCGTTTTTACGTCCATTTTCACGCAGACAGAACTCGGCAACAAACCCTCACAGATGTGAGGCAACAAGCGAGTTGTGACGCCCTGAAAATATTCTAAGTTCGGAGTTGGCGTGGCCGCACGGGCCGCTCGGCAAGCTGGGGCTCATCAGCAACCCCGTGGTGCCGAACATTAGCCGGAGCAAGAGGGGTAGCCCCAGCGCTTGGTCCAGGCCGACTGCGTGGCTGGGAATTCCATGTTGACGCTGTGTCAAGGACTGTGCTTTGTGTTAATGAAGGATATTTGAATGCCGGGAGTGCCAAAGATGGCGGACTTTGTTAAATCATAATGGCAGACATTTCACAGTTCACGTAGAAATTAATAATAGCCAGAGGAATCACGATACCTTAAAAAGAAACATGTACAGTCGTGGACAAAACGAGCGAGACCCCTCGCCTTTTCGTTATGCTGATCCGCACAGCTTTAAAGTCTGCTACACAGCATAACACGCAAGGCGACGACGTGCAACCAACATACTATGCAAGTTTGCTCAGCTGATGTGCTGAGATAGCTGGCACTGGATAAACTCGCGCGTCGAAGACGCCACAGCACCGTCTGCCACCACTTCGTGAAAAACGAAATACCTCAAGTATAAGCCAATGTGTTGTATTTAGATATCTGTGACTATGACTTGGATCTAAAGTGTTGTTATGGATAGTATATATGCTCAGATTGCGAATCTAACATCATGGATAAAGACAAGGGGAAATGAATTAGGCGTCCTTCCTCTTCCGTAACATCAAATAAATTTTAGTTATTCTTTCTTAAATGAACTGCGCAGAAAATCATTCACCAGAAGTGAATAACTTTTTAGTAACACCAGATGATATTAACAGCTTGAGGCGCGGGTTAGCCGTGCGCTCAACGGCGTCATATCGCGGACCGCGCGGCTCCTTGCGCCGTCAGTTCGAACCCTTCCCCGGCCATGGATGTATCTTAGGTAGGTTGAAGTAGTTCTAGGCCTAGGGGACAAATGACCTAAGCAGTTTGGTGGCATAGTTGTTAGAGCCATTTTTTAACCTTTCGCGTAAATTTTCTTTTCGTAAGCGGCCGTATCTTTAGATTGCGTTGACATAGCTCACTTTTTTACACCACCAAGGAACCGTATACCGCAGGAAGTGCGATACATTTCCGTTTTTTATGTCCACCTGTACTCGAGGAAAACGGGTTTTAAGGGTTGGGTAGACAGACAGACGGTCAAGAAAGTGAGACTAGTAGGGTTCCATATTTACCGATTTACGTGACGAAATCTTAACAACGAAAATAGCTACCACAGTTACTGAAGATGAGGGAGGCATCATAATTTCCCCTACTCTTTATTCGAAATGTTTCAGTGACAGTCGATTCATCAGCATATTAATCGTAGCTACGCTTTCGATCCAAATCACGTTTACAGGAATGCAAATAAAATCCATTAGCCTATACACGTGGTAATTCAGATCCCACTATTAATGCCACCGCGTTTTATATGTGCGAGCATTCCCATTGCTAGCTACTTTAAGGAACACTTCGGCTAATGAACGTTTTCTGGCTGTGGTGAGTCTAATGGAGAATTCGAAACAGTGTAGAATACGTTTGGCAGCTACGTCGCCGTTTATTTCCTGAAGTGGTGCAGAATTATCCTACTAAATTTGCTCGCTAATAACAGTTTTTTGTTATTTCGATAAACACCCCGAATGATTGTCACACAAGCGATGACATAAAGGTAGACAATTAATGTTTTTGAGTCCAGAAAGCTCTGTGCAACAGAAACTGCAGATAATTTTGCCATTTTCATTGAGAAATTGCCGGTTTATTCATGTCTGGGGTAATAATAGAGGGCTGTTTGCTTGGGTTGTCTGCTAGCGTAGTGAAAGGTTCGAAATGGCTCTGAGCACTACGGGACTCAACTGCTGAGGTCATTAGTCCCCTAGAACTTAGAACTAGTTAAACCTAACCTAAGGTCATCACAAACACCCATGTCCGAGGCAGGATTCGAACCTGCGACCGTAGCGGTCTTGCGGTTCCAGACTGCAGCGCCTTTAACCGCACGGCCACTTCGGCCGGCGTAGTGAAAGATGTTTGCTACTGCAAGGGAGGTCTGGTTTGTTTTCGGTTCTAACCTCGATGGAGACAAACAGACTATCAGTAAAGGAATTTTAAGAAATTCTCGCACCCCCAATACGTTTTATTGCTACCTTTATTCTGTACTGGCGCCCCGTGGATGTCGATATGAAACTCTTGTAGAATTTCCATACTTGTTACTGCCTACTTTTTCCGCTTCTGTCAATAATTGAATTGACCTAAGTGTGGCTCTGAATGATTTTTAACTGAATTTCGTTATGAATCTTCACGCATTGCTAAATTTGCACACTCTCATGGTAGGTCAGCAACGGTAATCCAGTATGACTGGTCTGAACGTTGACACAGACCATTTCGCGGCCGAATGCGCATAGTATTTTGCTAATTCGCAACGATCTGGAATACTTTGTCTTACTAAAACAGTTATGTTATCTCGATAAGCTTGTAAGGTGTATGCTTCGCCGGCGATGGGCGAGGCATGACAGAATCTCTGACCAGAGAGTAGTTTATTGTTAGTTGTTGATGGCGCGTGTCTGCGCTAGTCTGCGCGAGTCGACAGTAGAAGTCAGTCTGCGCTAGTCTGCGCGAGTCTGCAGTAGTAGTCAGTCGGATACAGTAGTAGTCGGTCGGCTTTAGTAGCGAGTGGACAGGAGTAGTCTGCGGGAGTCGGCATGCGTCGGATGTGTGCTCTGCTCGCGACTCTGGTCAGGACTCTGGAGGATTGAGTATTGGTGTAGAAGGTAAAGAAGCAGCCTTGCGCATAATTAATAATGTATGTTAATTGTAATTTAATTTGTTCAGAAAAAATGCCCCAATAATAATTTTTACAATATAAAGTAACCTTTTTTTAAAAGAAAAACATTCATTTCAATTTAAAGAATATTTCCTATGCATTCCTACCGAGAACAAAAAAAAAAAAAAAAAAAAAAAAATACGCCAGCATTGCACGAAGCTGTGTCGATAAATAAGAGCAGAAATAGTTGCAGTTTTTATTGAGGTAAGAATTTTTGCTTCTGTTGTTCAGAATACAGGGCCGAAGGTCAGCGCTGCTGTCCTTATATAATATACCAGATATTATTATTTCTGTTAGGAGGTTACATTTCGTTCATGGTTCATTATTTAATTAATATTATTGTGTGAGTTTATGGTCAATTTTCATTATTTAATTTTCTGCGGGGAGGTTACGCTTGGCTCCATTTCCTTTTTCATTTAACAAAATTACGTGTGGAGAGGTTACAAGCTAAAATTCATTTTTATTAGTACAGTTTATACTAATTAGCGTTTCTTCTTTCATTTATATCTTATATTTAGGTGTTGTGGTTAAGACACTAATCACTTACACATGACTGAAAACAGTCTGACAAATTTCGGATAGTTTTTCAATTTCACGCCTGTGCATAGTATGTTGGTAGCACTTCCTCGCCTTGCCTGCTATGCTGTGTAGCAGACTTTAAAGCTGTGCGGATGAGCATAACTAAAAGGCTACCGGTCTCGCTCGTTTTGTCCACGACTGTACATTACCATTATTTGCATCACGATTCTAATGGTGTAATCAGATTTTCAATATCTTTATAAATTTAAAGTTCAGTATCTGACTGTAAATTATACAAATAACACCCAGCAACGAGTTTCCAAAATCTAAATGGTTCATCTGATTTTGTCGATCGACAAGTCTTTAGAAAGCTATTAGTGTAAACCTAAATTGGTATGAATTACAGGCACGTAACTTGAATAGTGCATGAGTTGTTGGAGGTCAAAGTGGACGATTACTATTGATCGAGTCATTTATTATTATTTATGTATTTAGTAATGTGAGTTAGAGCGTGTTTATGGTCCAGCCATAGGAATATTTATTTCATTTCAAGTTATTTAAATGTAAATCCAGTATTTCATATATGTTTCAGTATGTTTGTGAGTGTGTGTTGGCTTGGAGACATGGCTCTAGCCAATCATAGCGCTCATTACTATGATAGGGGACTACCAAAGTCAATGGGGGGACTGTATGGAAGTGGGGGAGGAGCATGAGGAGTGCTCGACGGGAAGGTGCAATGGACGGTCGCAGGAAATATTTGGAGAATGTGGAGCAGTTTGTGCATGGTCGTGGGAGACAGAAATAGTTCGTAGTGCCGACTGGTGCTTTTGTGAGATTTCCGTGGCTTCTGCAGTGAAGACGTAGTATGAGTTTAGAAGGGAATATCTCATGAGCTATGTTGTTGCTCATAACTAATTATGTGAAGTAGGAATCTATTGTTTCCCGGTTATTCAACTCATATTTTATATAATTGCTGAACCATAGACACCAATAAGTGCTTTACAGTAATAAATGGCATTCTTAAAGGCACTTCTGCTATCGTACTCATCATTTGAAGTCGTTAAAATAGTATCTGCAGACTTTATTTAATTTCAATCTGTCATTTATAAATTTCTATGTTACATTTAAAATTCGCAATTACCGAGTGATAGGAACCTTCGACCATTCGATTCATGTGTACATTCATATTGTATACTGTAGACTCAGCGGTATTTGGCCTGTAATGCGGCAACTACGTATCCCAGCCCCTGTACAGCGAAACCAGCCAAAACATTTAATATTTCAACTCTGAGGGTACGTAGTTGAGGGCCACCATTAATTTTTTTTGGAAGCCCACACGGACGCGCACTCAACCAGCTGCCACAACGAACTGAATAAAGGAAACACAGTTGCCTGTCTGTGGGCTTTCAAGGACAAGGCAATGACTCACTACCTGGCCTCCGGGTACCTGCCCTCCACACCAGTTAGCAGTAGCGGGTCCATTCTTAAAACTTTCCAATCACACCTCGTATGTCTGAGGTCTTGTATGCACCGACGTTTGAGAGCACAAGCACTCTCTTCCACTGAAACGTTCCCACTAAACATATGAGGTAAGAAAATCGAATCAGTCACACACACTCGCAAAGAGCACACTGTCCGCCGACTGCTGGGAACTTCGTACATTTTGTCTGCTGCCAGCAGGGACATCGCATCATCTCTCAGACCCTGATTAAGAGAGACCCGCACATGTAACGGCTATGTTGGCAGCTGCACGCTCATCCCCTAGCCGACCCTGCTGAACACTCAGAGGTTGGACAGACTATCACCAACGAATCAATTTTCATGGGAGAATAGTCGTCTAGTACACACCCATCGTTTTGAATCTTCTGATTCAACACATATGTCCGCTTCTGTCGCCGCTCACCCAGCACATAGTTCACTTCGCTAGTGCCCGCTGCCGCGAGCAAGAGTGGAAAGGTCAGCACATCGTTTGCACTTTAACCACCCGTCGTGGGCTAAGGCACGTTTCACAATGGGATACTGGTGACGGTCGCCAGTGACGGTCATTGGTAATTGTGGTGAACACTCCTGGATCACCGGTGTCCGACAGCGATGGTGTTGCCAACTGATCAGTTAGTGACATGGACTCGAACGAGGAGGAACTTTTATTGATACTTATAAGCAGGAGGAGGAGAATGAAGACAAAACGTTCATTACACGTATATCCACTGCTACGTGATCGGCTGGAAAAAGCATTGTTTTATACTCTTTATGTCGATCTGAGACGTGATTTCTCTTCACCCAAACCACTGTCATAGACTTCTGAAAGATGTATGCCATTCATGTTAGTCGGTGATGAAGGATTTGGGACATCAAAATTTATTCTACGCCCTTGTGGTGGAAAATATTTAGCCGTTAAAAAACATGTGTGTCAATTATAGACTGTTCAGGGCAAGAAGGTACATCGAGTGCAGGTTTAGAATTCTTGCAAACAAGTGGTGAATTTCCATAGACCACTCGATGTTAAATTAGATTTAGCTGTGCCTACTGTAAAGACATGTTGTCTCTTCCATAACTTTGTGCGTGATCGCAGTGGAATAGAGTTTGAGGATAACTATTCAGGGATTGCATGACATCTCACCTTGGTTAGTCCATGGAGGAAATATTGCGAACAGTATCAGAGATGACTTTGCAAACTACTTCGATAGCCCTGAAGGCGAAGAGCCTTGGCAGCTAGAAATAATTTAATTGCTAGAAATGTTATGTGAACGTTAAAGCGGTTAGGCTTCATCGTTCATGTGACATTGTATTTGCGATGTTAATTGTGCAGTTATTACTATGTTAACTGTAACAAGTCATATTGTTGCATTCACGGAACTGATTCGAGCTTACAATTAAAATTATCGAGTGTCAGGAACTTGTACCACAATAATATTATGGTAAATAAATAAAATTCATTATTGTAGTAACCACATACGTGTAAATAATTGTAATTAAGAATAATGTTTTAACTTATTTTCCAGATCATAATACAACGATAAGACGCACCCTTAATTTTGTTACGGAAATTTTGAAATATAACTTTTTTTTTATTTTCTCTTCATTCCCCCTGTAGGGGCGAGTTCATGGTTTCCATGCTCATCCATTTTGTCCCTTCTCATCGCATTAAGACTGTATAACGGTACACTCGATACTGGTAAATGCAAGAGAAAAGGGGTGAGGGATGCAAATGTGATAGGTTACTGCCCTCCTAACCTCGAACAGGGGTAGCAACTAAATTTCGCTAGTCCTTTAAGGTCCGAAAAAGAAGATATTACATTTGAAAAAAGAAGACACAACTTAACGATTTTGTTTTTTTCATCCATGCCCTTCTCATTGAAATCAGGCACAAACTTCGTTATAATTTCTTGTCACGCATTCGTTTTCACCAATTTGTTGTTATAGTTATCGCTTTTGACATCCAAACTGGTAGTGCTTTACTTCCAAAATGTTCTGTGTTAATCATATCTGAACTCATGGCTACAATGTGTACAGTAAAAAAAATGTAAAATGAATGTTTCGCGTCACTGTCTCAGAAACGACGCCCTGTCTGTTGGTAAATCTGCTGCTCTGTCTCTGTGATCTGTGCCCCAGTGCGAATACTCCAATTCAGACTAACGCATGTCCGGTTGTGACTGCTGTGAATACAGTGACCTTGTCCTTCACATGTGGCGAGGGTGAGACACTGCTGCTTCACAGTGTCTCGGTGAGGCAGTGTAGTGTCCCGGTGTGAATGCTCCAGTTCAAACGAGTGTCTCCCTGTCGGTGACCGTCTCTGGTGACCGTCACCAGTGTCCCAGAGTGAAACGGGCCTAAGCTAATCCATGACTTCTGGTCGCCGACTCCTCGTCACCATCCCTGCCGCAGGTCGTGGCACCCTGCGAGTCAAGTAGCAGCTGCTTTGCAGTATACAGTAGTTCCAACCAATTCGACCTTGACACAGACCCCTCCCCCAGTTTAAAAATGCACTTTTCTCAACCCAGAAGCATCAATTCCCCACACGAAATGTATATTTTACCCTTTTATACGAGTTATTTTCCAAGACAGAAGAAATCGGGGCATACACGCGTTTTTACACCGCTAAAGTTACTTGTGAAAGTCCTGTAACGGTATGACGTTACCTATACTTCCTCTATGTTTTCTCTCATCAGGTAAAGAAAATCTTTGTAATAAGCTCCTTAATCTCTTTTACGTCCTGTATTACAGGACTAGAATATTAAACTTATTTTTGGCTCACAGAATGCCCCCTCACTTTCGAACTCTCTTGAAATAAGGAAATGTTTGGACACACACGAAGCTCAAAATGGTTCAAATGGCTCTGAGCACTATAGGACTCAACATCTCAGGTCATCATCAGTCCGCTACAACTTAGAACTACTTAGACCTAACCAACCTAAGGACATCACAAACATCCATGCCGGAGGCAGGATTCGAACCGGCGACTGTAGCGGTCGTGCGGTTCCAGACTGAAGCGCCTCGAACCGCTCGGCCACAACGGCCGGCCTCATACGAAGCCTCTATTAAGGTAAAAGCACAGAGAAGTTGTAAATATCAGGTTTGTACTAGATATCACTACAGTAAACTTCCGTTTATCCGAATCGCGTTTATCCGAAATCCGCTATATCCGAACACTTTTTTCCGATTTTCGCGGCTCACATTGGCGCTGTCTGACGCATCGCTCAGCTACGCTTTTGGCTAGCTAGACTGACACTTGACAGGTTTCAACTTCTCTGCGCCTGGAGCCATGCATTCGTTGGGGTTTTTCGGCAGTCTACTGCTAATCAATGTACTTGTCGTGTCAAACGTCCGAATGTCCTCAATTCGTGCGTGTGTTGGTTGTGCTTTTAGCGTATTTCTTGTTCGCATTGCGTGGTTTCATGCCATTGCCATCTATTGGAACTCCTTGGAAGTACGGTACGTACAGCACTGCTCTATGCAGCGCGACGTAGCCATGTCGAAAGCGCCAGTGAGACTGCGGCGCCGAACTCTTTCCGCCTGTCGGCGGTACGTCAGACGAAGCCGAGCGTTTAACAATGTAACAGTGAACGTACAACGTACTGCTGTGTTGCCGCGTGGGTTTGGATAGGACAGGGAAGAGAGGATAGATGTATCGAATGTTTAGGTTCTATGGCTGCCATAGCCTGGTTTCAACACTCAAAAGCTTTGTCTAGTGCGTCTCGAGTGCTGTCAAGTCGTGTGTCTGTGTATTTTTGATTTAACGTTTCGTGCTCGCGCTACATGCTTTAAAATGTCCAGAGATAAAAGTGGCCACAAACCAAAGAAGAAGCAGTCGAGCGTCGGTAAAAAAAACGCTGAACGTGACTGTTGTTGTGGTCTTCAGTCCTGAGACTGGTTTGATGCAGCTCTCCATGCTACTCTATCCTGTGCAAGCTTTTTCATCTCCCAGTACCTACTGCAACCTACATCCTTCTGAATCTGCTTAGTGTATTCCTCTCTTGGTCTCCCTCTACGATTTTTACCCTCCACGCTGCCCTCCAATACTAAATTGGTGATCCCTTGATGCCTCAGAACATGTCCTACCAACCGATCCCTTCTTCCGTCAAGTTGTGCCACAAACTTCTCTTCTCCCCTATCCTATTCAATACTTCCTCATTAGTTATGTGATCTACCCATCTAATCTTCAGCATTCTTCTATAGCACCACATTTCGAAAGCTTCTATTCTCTGCTTGTCCAAACTATTTATCGTCCATGTTTCACTTCCATACATGGCTACACTCCATACAAATACTTTCAGAAACGACTTCCTGACACTTAAATCTATACTCTATGTTAACAAATTTCTCTTCGTCAGAAAAGATTTCCTTGCCATTGCCAGTCTACATTTTATATCCTCTCTACTTCGACCATCATCAGTTGCTTTGCTCCCCAAATAGCAAAACTCCTTTACTACTTTAAGTGTCTCATTTCCTAATCTAATTCCCTCAGCATCACCCGACTTAATTCGACTACATTCCATTACCCTCGTTTTGCTTTTGTTGATGTTCATCTTATATCCTCCTTTCAAGACACTGTCCATTCCATTCAACTGCTCTTCAAGTCCTTTGCCGTCTCTTACAGAATTACAATGTCATCGGCGAACCTCAAAGTTTTTATTTCTTCACAATAAAGGATGACAGCCAGAAACAGTTGCAGGATAGAATTTTTTTATTAAAATTCTTGACCACGGTTTCGGTACATATAAATATACCTTCATCAGAAGTAAAACTTCTAAAATTACATCATGCCATGTTTAAAATCTTGTTTTTATTTCTTCTCCATGGATTTTAATACCTACTCCGAATTTTTCTTTTGTTTCCTTTACTGCTTGCTCAATATACAGATTGAACAACATCGGGGAGAGGGTACAACACTGTCTTACTTCCTTCCCAACCACTGCTTCCCTTTCATGTCCCTCGACTCTTATAACTGCCATCTGGTTTCTGTACAAATTGTAAATAGCCTTTCGCTCCCTGTATTTTACCCTTGCCACCTTTAGAATTTGAAAGAGAGTATTCCAGTCAACATTGTCAAAAGCTTTCTGTAAGTCTGCAAATGCTAGAAACGTAGGTTTGCCTTTCCTTAATCTTTCTTCCAAGATAAGTCGTAAGGTCAGTATTGCCTCACGTGTTCCAATATTTCTACGGCTTCCAAACCGATCTTCCCCGAGGTTGGCTTCTACTAGTTTTTCCATTCGTCTGTAAAGAATTCGTGTTAGTATTTTGCAGCTGTGACTTATTAAACTGATAGTTCGGTAATTTTCACATCTGTCAACACCTGCTTTCTTTGGGATTGGAATTATTATATTCTTCTTGAAGTCTGAGGGTATTTCGCCTGTTTCATACATCTTGCTCACCAGATGGTAGAGTTTTGTCAGGACTGGCTCTCCCAAGGCCGTCAGTAGTTCCAATGGAATGTTGTCTACACCGGGGGCCTTGTTTCGACTCAGGTCTTTCAGTGCTCTGTCAAACTCTTCACGCAGTATCATATCTCCCATTTCATCTTCATCTACATCCTCTTCCATTTCCATAATATTGTCCTCAAGTACATCGCCCTTGTATAGATCCTCTGTATACTCCTTCCACCTTTCTGCTTTCCCTTCTTTGCTTAGAACTGGGTTTCCATCTGAGCTCTTGATATTCATACAAGTCATTCTCTTATCTCCAAAGGTCCCTTTAATTTTCCTGTAGGCAGTATCTATCTTACCCCTAGTGAGATAGGCCTCTACATCCTTACATTTGTCCTCTAGCCATCCCTGCTTAGCCATTTTGCACTTCCTGTCGATCTCATTTTTGAGACGTTTGTATTCCTTTTTGCCTGCTTCATTTACTGCATTTTTATATTTTCTCCTTTCATCAATTAAATTCAATATTTCTTCTGTTACCCAAGGATTTCTACTACCCCTCGTCTTTTTACTTACTTGATCCTCTGCTGCCTTCGCTACTTCATCCCTCAAAGCTACCCATTCTTCTTCTACTGTAGTTCTTTCCCCCATTCCTGTCAATTGTTCCCTTATGCTCTCCCTGAAACTCTGTACAACCTCTGGTTCTTTTAGTGTATCCAGGTCCCATCTCCTTAAATTCCCACCTTTTTGCAGTTTCTTCAGTTTTAATCTACAGGTCATAACCAATAGATTGTGGTCAGAGTCCACATCTGCCCCTGGAAATGTCTCACAATTTAAAACCTGGTTCCTAAATCTCTGTCTTACCATTATATAATCTATCTGATACCTCTTAGTATCTCCAGGGTTTTTCCATGTATACAACCTTCTTTCATGATTCTTAAACCAAGTGTTAGCTATGATTATGTTGTGCTCTGTGCAAAATTCTACCAGGCGGCTTCCTCTTTCATTTCTTAGCCCCAATCCATATTCACCTGCTATGTTTCCTTCTCTCCCTTTTCCTACACTCGAATTCCAGTCACCCATGACTATTAAATTTTCGTCTCCCTTCACAATCTGAATAATTTCTTTTATTTCATCATACATTTCTTCAATTTCTTCGTCATCTGCAGAGCTAGTTGGCGTATAAATTTGTAATACTGTAGTAGGTGTGGGCTTCGTATCTATCTTGGCCACAATAATGCGTTCACTATGCTGTTTGTAGTAGCTTACCCGCATTCCTATTTTCCTATTCCTGCATTACCACTATTTGATTTTGTGTTTATAACCCTGTAGTCACCTGACCACAAGTCTTGTTCCTCCTGCCACCGAACTTCACTAATTCGCACTATATCTAACTTCAACCTATCCATTTCCCTTTTTAAATTTTCTAACCTACCTGCCCGATTAAGGGATCTGACATTCCACGCTCCGATCCGTAGAACGCCAGTTTTCTTTCTCCTGGTAACGACATCCTCTTGAGTAGTCCCCGCCCGGAGATCCGAATGGGGGACTATTTTACCTCCGGAATATTTTACCCAAGAGGACGCCATCATCATTTAATCATACAGTAAAGCTGCATGCCCTCGGGAAAAATTACGGCTGTAGTTTCCCCTTGCTTTCAGCCGTTCGCAGTACCAGTGTAATTTTTCCTCCTATCTACGTAATTATGTAGCTCTCAATTCGTTCGATTAATCAATCATTCATGATAGGAAACACAGTCATAGCTCAGTCACTCAAAATGATTCTGAAATTTTACTTGTTAGAATGAAAGCAGGCGATGATTCTTCTTCTCTGCAGGCTCGTGCTTTGCGGCAGTCTGCTAATCTGTACAAATAAAATGCCTCGCATTTTTGGGAGCGTTGTATAATCAGTCGGGAAACCTCACATGAAGCGGATATTTGGCTTTGATGAAGTTTAACCTTCCGAAGAAGTAATGGAGCTCTTGGATTATTAAATGCAGGTTCGTATCCAGTCTTTCGGAAGTTCCCTTCTGATTAACAACTACGCAATATATCGATGAATATCATTAATTCTCAAATGTCAGATACAGACCTTTTTCATGAAGGAGCCATATATATATATATATATATATATATATATATATATATATATATATATATATATATATATATATATATATATATATATATTTCACTTTTTAATCGTACAATTTCGTATCAGTTATCTTCTGTCATAAATCTCAATAATCAGATTACAGTTCTTCAAAACAAAACTCCGGCTAATCGGCACGAAGACAATCTCGGAAGCTCCCTCTCTTTTTTTTCTAACAACCACCAGAGAGAGTACTACAAAGAATACTTATGCGCTCATGGCATAGCTATTGTATGAAACTACTTTTCGCATGGATTCTGCGAGTATGAAGATAGAAAATTAGTAAACGTCATTCAAGATACAATTCTACATTGTATCTGAATAATTCATCGTATATAAAGAGATATTACACCAGCACAGCAAGGCCGTTTTGGTTAATGTTACAAGGCCAGATCAGTCAATCATCCAGACTGTTGCCCCTGCAACTACTGAAAAGGCTGCTGCCCCCCTTCAGGAACCACATGTTTGTCTGGCCTCTCAACAGATACCCCTCCGTTGTGGTTGCACCTACGGTACGGCTATCTGTATCGCTGAGGCACGCAAGCCTCCCCACCAACGGGAAGGTCCATGGTTCAAGGGAGGGGGGGGGGGGGGGGGGAACGTGACTATGGGCGCAAAACGGAAAAAGAATGTGATTTCTTTGGAACAAAAGCTTCGTGCTTTGCAGAGAATTGATGCTGATGAGTCACACGCGATGGTTACTACGGGAAGACAAATCTATCAGAAACTGAAATATTTTGTTCCATCGAACAGTCAAACAGCGCAGTGAAATCTAGAAAAACAATTAGAAAAGGATCACACCCCGATTAAAAGAGGTCTTATTATTGTAGCACGAACGAATACCGAAGATGTTCCACTTTCAGGTTTTCTGCTTCTTCAAAAAGCGATGACGTTTTATGAGCTGATTGCAGGATAGGAGCAAGGATTCCTCGAAAGCTATGGCTGGCTGGATCGGTTCAAGAAGCGGCATGGCATTCTTGAAATTACCATCAGCGGCAAATCATGATACGGTGATGACGCCGCTATCGCTGATTTTAAGAGGAAACTGCATATACTGGCGATCAACTTTATAACTGTGATGAAACCGGGTTGAATTACAAAATGTTGACAACAAGAAACCTTGCCTCTGTACAAGAAAAAACAGCATCCTGATGTAAAAAAAGCAAAGAAAGAGTCACTGCCCTCGCATGCAGTAATGCCACTGGTAGTCATAAACTGCGCCTTATTGTAATTTGGTAAACCAAAAAACCAAGAGCATTTAAACGGGAACTAGCTGATAAACCTTTGCCTTTGTGGTGCACGAATCAGTCTAAAGCATGGAGAACGGTGCCATCTCCAAAGAGTGGTTCCAGGCAGAGCTAGTTCCAGCTGTAGAAAAATACATGGAGGAAAATGGACTTCCCCGAAAAGCGCTACTTCTTGTGGACAACGCTCCTCCTCACCCAGATGATGTACAAGATGGGGATATCAAATTTGTGTTTCCCCATCAAACGTCCAATCTTAATCTGGAGCCTTTTTAACACGTCAACACAATTATTTCAGTCAAAAACATACAGGCTTATCCACAACCATATCAATAACATTCTACGTACCCTACGCACGTTTTACGATCATATTTCGCGGTATTGACGCAATAATGGGTATTTCACGTGTGAAAAGAGGGGGGACTTCGGTTATCCGAAATTTTCGTTATCCGAACCGGCCACCGTCCCGACAGTTTCGAATAAACGGGAGTGTACTGTATATAAATTCGGTAATACATCGGATTTTATTGTGATGGTCATCTCTCCCTGTGTAGGTGGGGGATTGAAATTTCGTTAAGAGATATCGCTACAACTAAAAAACACCTGATTACTGCTCCAACTCTTAAATCATAGCCGTGGTTCCCTAGTCCTCGCTTTCAGGCTCCACGTCATTGATATCAAACGGATGGAATGAATAATTAAATTGATCATGTGGTTCACTCTGCATCGAGAGTGATATTTTTCAGCCGTCGCATTATGCTTGCCATGTAGCTCAAATGCGAATCTTTGGAGAGAAGGCGATATTCTTTTCGAGGAACACTATTGACATTCGACATTTAAAGTTTACCGCAGAAGAATTCTACAGCCGCCAACATACACTACTGGTCATTAAAATTTGCTCCACCACGAAGATGGCGTGCTACAGACGCGAAATTTAAACGACAGGAAGAAGATGCATTTATATGCAAATGATTAGCTTTTCAGAGAATTCACACAAGGTTGGCGCCGGTGGTGTCACCTACAACGTGCTGACATGAGGAAAGTTTCCATCCGATTTCTCATACACAACCACCAGATGATGGGCGTTGCCTAGTGAAACGTTGTTGTGGTGCCTCATGTAAGGAGGTGAAATGCGTACCATCATGTTTCCGACTTTGATAAAGGTCGGATTGTAGCCCATCGCGATTATGGTTTATCGTATCGCGACATTGCTGCTCGCGTTGGTCGAGATGCAATGACTGTGAGCAGAATATGGAATCGGTGGGTTCAGGAGGGTAAGAGGGTAATACGGAACGCCTTGCTGGTTCCCAATGGCCTCGTATCACTAGCAGTCGAGATGACAGGCATCTTAGCCGCATGTCTGTAACGGATCGTGCAGCCACGTCTCGATCCCTGAGTCAACAGATGGGGACGTTTGCAAGACAACAACCATCTGCACGAACAGTTCGACGACGTTTCCAGCAGCATGGACTATCAGGTCGCAGACCATAGCTTCGGTTACCCTTGACGCTACATCACAGAAAAGAGCGCCTGTGATGGTGTACTCAACGACGAACCTTTGTGCACGAATGGCAAAACGTCATTTCTTCGGATGAATCCAGGTTCTGTTTACTGTATCATGATGGCCGCATCCGTGTTTGGCGACATCGCGGTGAACGCATGTAAGGTGTATGCTTCGCCGGATGATGGGCGAGGCATGACAGAATCTCTGACCAGAGAGTAGTTTATTGTTAGTTGTTGCTTGTCGCGAGTCTGCGCTTGTCTGCGCGAGTCTGCAGTAGTAGTCAGTCGGATACAGTAGTAGTGGGTCGGCTTTAGTAGCGAGTGGACGGTAGTAGTCTGCGGGAGTCGGCATGCGTCGGCTGTGTGCTCTGGTCGCGACTCTGGTCAGGACTCTAGAGGATGAGTATTGTTGTAGAAGGTAAAGAAGCAGCCTTGCGCATAATTAATAATGTATGTTAATTGTAATCTAATTTGTTAAAAAAAATGCCCCCAAAAATAATTTTTATAATATAAAGTAACTCTTTTGAAGAAAAACCATTCATTTCAATTTAAAGAATTTTTCCAATGCATTATCATTGCTTCCAAGAATCAAAAAAAAATATATATATATACGCCAGCATTGCACAAAGCTGTGTCGATAAATAAGAGCAGAAATAGTTGCAGTTTTTATTGAGGTAAGAATTTTTGCTTTTGTTATTCAGAATACAGGGCCGAAGGTCAGCGCTGCTGTCCTTATCAAATTTACCAGATATTATTATTTCTGTTAGGAGGTTACATTTCGTTCATGGTTCATTATTTAATTAATATTATTGTGTGGTTTATGGTCAATTATCATTCCTTAATTTTTGTGGGGAGGTTACGCTTGGCTCCATTTCCATTTTTTATTTAACAAAATTTCGTGTGGAGAGGTTACACTTGGCGACATCCGGCCAGGATCGTATTTCTTTGGGAATCTTCTGATAAGTAATATATCTGCTCTTATTTACTTAAATGTAATTAGCATTTGGCGCAACGCATTTACTAATTTGTCACTCTTTCTTCCACAGATCATGGGCAAATTGTTGCTCTTTGTTATAATTGTGTTTGTTGCATTTTAGCATTGTCTTTGTTACATTTGCGAATAATTTTGATTTGTGTAAAAATGCCGCCAAAAACTGTAAACAGTACATCGCGATGTGTAATGAGTGAAATAGCCGATTATAATAATTTGACCGATAGTACTTGCGACACGCAGTGTAATGATGACAATCCTCCATTTACAGACAATCAGTGCGGACCGACCACTTGTAATGATTTTTATCCTAATGATGAACAAATGAATTCAATCGTGTCCTCTGTTAATTTGTCGACAATTGATGACGCGGGACGTTCTGTTACAATGAACGCTGCCCAGCTTGACACACCCGGTTTGCAAAATTTATGTAACGAACAGATAATTTTTTCTAACGAAAATGAACAGTGTAATCAGAGTACGACAGATTTATTTAATTCCGAGGTAGTGACTAACAGTGCACATCCGATTAGCAAACATTTTCAAGAATCACAGAATATCCAAATGGATACACTAAACGTGACAAATGCATATACACCATCACACAGCACAGAGAATGCAGCAGCTATTTTTGGCTTGGATCAAATTATGACAGTATTGCTACAGTTTAAGAAGGAACAAAACGAGAATCTCAAACAACAATTTAGTGAAAAGAACAAACAATTTAGTGAAAAACAAGACAACCTTAATGAAAATTTCAAACAACTTAATGAAAAACAAGACGACCTTAATGAAAATTTCAAACTACTTAATGAAAAACAAGACAACCTTAATGAAAATTTCAAACAACTTAGTGAACAGAACAAACAACTTAATGAAAAACTAGACAACAATTCCAGACAGCTTAGTGAACAGATTGCAGCTGTTGCGGCGCAGTGTCATGATTCTAAAGAACAGTTACGTGAGGAAATTGAGGCTTGTGCTAGGAAAAGTAGTGAAGAAATTAGATATGTTGCTCAAGAATTAAGGAATACGCAAGCACCTGCAATAGAAACACTTAGAGACGAAATTAGTGGAGTCGCTAAACAATGCTCTGAAAACACAACACAGTTACGCGACGAGTTTAAATTAATGACAGCAGAACTTCCGCACACACTGGATGCAAAAGTAGACGCGAAATTTGTCCAACAGAACAGCCAAATTGACGAACGTTTTAATCATCACCTACAAAACAGTGAAACGCGTTTCCGTAAATTTATACAGGAACAGAATAAAGTAAAGCGACAAGTCATGGAAACAATTACCGCACAGAGACAGGAAGATAAACGTAAATTGTTTACGAAAGCAAAAACATACGTAGACAACAATATTGCTACAGTATCGGACGAAATTAATACCATCAAACAGTTGAACACCGAATTGCGTAAAACGAAAACAGATACACACACAGTAGATTTTCAGACAGTGACCGACAGACTCGAACAATTAGAACTAACACAGGATTCCGATGTCATCAAAACTGACTTTAAAAAATTGAACGAAACCACACGTAAAATACAAAAACAGATTAATACTTGTGACACTAAAAACGATGGTCAGGTAAAATACTGACTGAAAAATATGATGAATTGGCCAGTCGTATCGACGTTATTGAAAGTAATAATGACAGCAAATCAGACGATACTTCACCGATTTCGTTTAATCAAACACCTGAATTTCAAAATCTACAGCAGACAATCAGTGAGATAGATTCGTCTAATAATACATTACGTAGAAAATTGTCAACTTTACAGCAAGAAGTGACAGAGATAAAAAATATTTCAGTTAATAACACGTCACAGCATACGGCACATTCCGAACATTTCTCACACACAGTCAGTATAATTTGGGTAATATGCAGAGACTACGCGACTTAAAATCCGAAAAGACACAGACAAACAGATTCATATGCAATCATGAACATATTCACACATTCAGAGACGATAACGTTGATTACGAGCAATTTTTATCCGTAAGAAAATCTAAGGAATTTAAAAATGACAGAGCACAGGTATACGCTTTGAACTGGATACGTCGATTTATTTTTGTACTTTCACCAGCTTGGTCTGTAACGCAGAAACTAGCTTTGAAATGGATACGACAATTTGCTCTTGAATTTTTACCAACATTTCGTGTAATGCAGAAACTAGAATTAGCATGGATACAGCAATTTGCTTCTGAATTTTTAACGTCATTACCTGTAACGCAAAAACTAAAGTTTATTTACAGCACGTAATAGATCTCAGGGGATTCATTACGCTTTAATGAGTATGTGCCGTAGCGTGCACAGGGCCCCGAGCCGTAGTAGTGCTGTTTCATCTTTAGTTTTCTGCACTGCTGCCTTCTCTTCTACTATCCTTTAAATATATCAAAACAGCTCTTCAACTATTGCTCCACCTAGGATTAAGAAAAGTGTAAAGAAAACCAGATATGACAAGTTTTTACCGAAGGGACAATTTTTCATTAGATGCTCAAGAAATGACAACCACGAGAACTTTAATATCAGAGAAAATTTTAATCATCAGTATGTGCAAAATTATCAGCAATAGCGAACACATTTTGGTAGCAATAGAGGTTTTTCTCGGCAACAGCAACAAAACCAACCGGTTAGCATACCTAACCAACAATGTAATGCACAAGGTCAACCAGGCTTTAATGTTTCGCCGCGTACACGTATAGCGCCAGCTTCAACAAATACTAACGCACAGCAACAAGGGAATCAGTACGTACA
Source organism: Schistocerca nitens (assembly GCF_023898315.1). Taxonomy (NCBI): domain Eukaryota; kingdom Metazoa; phylum Arthropoda; class Insecta; order Orthoptera; family Acrididae; genus Schistocerca; species Schistocerca nitens. The sequence goes on along the minus strand of NC_064621.1, from coordinate 92,549,900 downwards.
GAAAACACACCATTTCAATTCCTATCGCAATGCACCGTATAGCAATGACTATCATGACAGACGTAAAAGAAATGAGCACAATTTTCAGCGTACATTTAATAACAGTAGGTCTTACCAACAGCAAAATCATCCTCAACAACATATTATCATGAATGAACCAGACAGTAGCTTTCATCCAGAACGTAATACGTCAGGAAGAAATAACAGAACAGTACAAACAGTGGAAATGCCACAGCATCCCCCAAAATAATGACACGTCGGATGGAATTTGACTAAATACAGTACAGGTTGCATATTCCAGTAACGCAAGCAATACTTTTGACACGCAGAATCTTGTTCACGAGAATGTTATTTGAAACATGCTTTGTTGAATGCACCACTTTCATCGCACCCAGATCTTACCGGAATTGTTCTATTGCCACCGACAGCTCTAACACCGCTTTAGGCGTACATATTTTTCAAGAAATTGAAGAAGATGGCTGCACAGTAATTAAAAACATCGCTTTTGCAAGTCGCATTCTGTCACCTGCTGAACGTAATTATTCTGTAACAGAACTTGAAACATTATGTGTTGTATGGGCTTTTACCAGATTTAGGCATTTTCTTTATGGAAGACACACTACAGTTTACATAGATCATAGAGCGATACAATTTTACTTTCGGCTAAATTTACACACGACAGATTAAGCAGATGGAAACTTTATCTACAGGAATTTAATTTTACAATTGTTCACGTTCCCGGCACACAAAATATTGTAGCAGACGCACTATCCCGTTCTCTCAGCAACAATCAGCAAGACATCGCAACCAACTTCTGCAAAGCAAATTTCAGCGTCATGTACATTCAATAAGTTGCATTTGAAAATTTCATTTCGTCGTCATTACAAGACGTAGCACAAGAGCAGAGTAAAGTCAACGTATGGAAAGAAATCTTGAATGATGACTTCTGATGGTTTGTAAGTGGGCAATGAGTGCCACTAATTAATATATTCAGATAATTTTATGAACATTATTCTGTAATACTACATACATGGTACAGAAATGTTCAATAACTGGGCGATGAGTGCCACCAATTACTCAAATCAATTGTTAGACTAGTGTAATTCTCAATGAAGACTACATTTCAGTGTCTTGGCTACACTGATTAATACTTCAAGGAAAAGAGCTTCAGATTGTCTCACTTGGTGTTGTGCTTCTGTAGAAAGATATGGACTTTCAGTTCAGCTGCGTGCAACCTAAAGTGCTACAACCATGACGCAATCCTTCCCATTCCTTTCCTAATTCTTGTAAAATGATAAAGACATATACTGTGCGTGTGCGCTTCCTTTCATTTGTTAATAAGATCAGTTGTCCTGAAAATACTAAAGACTTCTATAGTGCATGTGCACTTTATTTCACTCCTTGATATGTTTATTTGTTGTAAAAAAATGCTAGAGAGTTTTACAGTGTGTGTGCACTTTATGCCATTTGTTAATATGATTTGTACTCATTACGTATACATTTTGTGATTCCCAGATATGTTCTGTATTACAGTGCGTGTGCACTTTCGTCATTTTGTTAACATGATTTGTATTCATTGCTTATACATTTTGTGATTTGCTGATATGTTCTGAACTACAGTGCGTGTGCACTTTTGCCATTTGTTAATATGTTTTGTGCTCATTGTGTATACATTTTGTGATTCCCAGATATGTTCTGTATTACAGTGCGTGTGCACTTTCGTCATTTTGTTAACATGATTTGTATTCATTGCTTATACATTTTGTGATTTGCTGATATGTTCTGAACTACAGTGCGTGTGCACTTTTGTCATTTCTCAATATGATTTGTACTCGTTGCCTATACATTTGTGATTTCCTGATATGTTCCCTACTACAGTGCGTGTGCACTTTTGCCATTTGTTAATATGTTTTGTACTCATTGTGTACACATTTTGCCATTGCTTGATATGTCTGTACTCAGTGCGTGTGCACTATATTTTATTTCATGTTCTGCACTTATATATCTGTAAATATTCTGTGATTGTAAAGTTAATTAATTAAGAAAAATTTGTTGCTCATGGCAAGTCCAATTGACTCACCATCGCTGCCAAATTTTTGCCCCCCCCCCCCCCCCAGTGGAGGGTTATGTAAGGTGTATGCTTCGCCGGCGATGGACGAGGCATGACAGAATCTCTGACCAGAGAGTAGTTTTTTGTTAGTTGTTGCTTGTCGCGAGTCTGCGCTTGTCTGCGCGAGTCTGCAGTAGTAGTCAGTCGGATACAGTAGTAGTCGGTCGGCTTTAGTAGCGAGTGGACGGTAGTAGTCTGCGGGAGTCGGCATGCGTCGGCTGTGTGCTCTGGTCGCGACTCTGGTCAGGACTCTAGAGGATGAGTATTGTTGTAGAAGGTAAAGAAGCAGCCTTGCGCATAATTAATAGTGTATGTTAATTGTAATCTAATTTGTTAAAAAAATGCCCCCAAAAATAATTTTTATAATATAAAGTAACTCTTTTGAAGAAAAACCATTTATTTCAATTTAAAGAATTTTTCCAACGCGTTATCATTGCTTCCAAGAATAAAAAAAAAAATATACGCCAGCATTGCACGAAGCTGTGTCGATAAATAAGAGCAGAAATAGTTGCAGTTTATATTGAGGTAAGAATTTTTGCTTTTGTTATTCAGAATACAGGGCCGAAGGTCAGCGCTGCTGTCCTTATAAAATTTACCAGATATTATTATTTCTTTTGGGAGGTTACATTTCGTTCATTGTTCATTATTTAATTAATATTATTGTTGGTTTATGGTCAATTTTCATTCCTTAATTTTTGTGGGGAGGTTACGATTGGCTCCATTTCCATTTTTTATTTAACAAAATTTCGTGTGGAGAGGTTACACGCTCATCGGAAGTGTTTATTCGTCATCTCCATACTGGAGTATCACCCGGCGTGATGGTATGGGGTGCTATTGGTTACACGTCTCGGTCACCTCTTGTTTGCATTGACGGTACTTTGAACAGTGGACGTTACATTTCAGATGTGTTACGACCCGTGGCTCTACCCTCCACTCGATCCCTGCGAAACCCTACATTTCAGCAGGATAATGCACGACCGCATGTTTCAGTTCCTGCACGGGCCTGATACAGAAAATGTTCGATTGCTGCCCTGGCCAGCACATTTTCCAGATCTCTCACCAATTGAAAACGTCTGGTCAATGGTGGCGATCACTGGCTCGTCACACTACGCCACTCACTACTCTTGATGAACTGCGGTATCGTGTTGAAGCTTCTGTACCTGTACACGCTATCCAAGCTCTTTTTGACTCAATGCACAGGCGTATCAAGGCCGTTATTACGACCAGAGGTGGTTGTTCTGGGTACTGATTTCACAGGATCTATGCACCCAAATTTGCTTGAAAATGTAATCACATGTCAGTTCTAGTATAATGTATTTGTCCAATGAATACCCGTTTATCATCTGCATTTCTTGTTGGTGTAGCAATTTTAATGTCCAGTAGTGTACATTTCGCGTAGCGACCGCGAAGATAAGGTAACAGAAATTTGCGCTTATAAGGAGGCATGTAGGCAGTCTCATTCGCTCTATCTGCTAGTGCAATAGAAAAGGGAATGACTAATAGTGTTACAGGGTACCATTCACCACGTACTGTACAAAGGCTTGCGAAGTAAGCATATAGTCGTAAAGGAAATATTAATCTACCTATTAAGATATAAGTCCATCCGTTTACAGGCACAAATGAAAGAATGTTGCATATTATTTATCGAGAAAAAAAAGGTGGAACTTCTTCTGCTCATTTTCTCTCGGTAAAAATCTTCATATCTGCTCCCAGTTTTCTCAGTGCAATCACCCCGCTAGACGAATGTAAGAGGTTGTAATATGTTTGCCTCCAACAGTTAAGAGAAGGACTCACCCCTCAATTCCCCTTTCGTCAGAGTATCGTTTACCTACCGTATTCTCACGAAACTCCCAGTCTTCGACATATAGCATTTCAATTCACATCATTTCTATTAGTAAGAGATGTGCCCCGCCAAGTCACAGAACTCTGCTAATTCTGTCGATATCCCATCAAGTTCCGACTGCACTGTGCCATTTGTTAGATGGCTGACAGGTAGAGAGCTATCACAACGTGAAAACTAACACACTAACATACAGGAGGAAATTCACAACCTTGCAGAGTATACATGGACTGTACAAAGAAAATCACAAGCATAACACCAACAATTTTTCGATATAGAATAATGGTCTATAAATATCACTCTGTTCATGTCCTAATCACCTTTATCAAGTTCCTATGCTTATCGCGCTAGAAATAAAACAGTGTGGTGATGTCCGAGCTTTCGTTGACAGCACAGTGTATTTCTCTCTCCTCATTATATTTGGAAAATCCAGTGGAATAAAACTGCGAACTATAAAAATTCCGGGACAGATATGTTAACCAGTTCCCCATGTACAGCTGGACGTCGTCGTCCGAGGTGAATCGTTTCCCCCCTGGGCCTTTTTAAGGGGACCAAAAATGGCGTAGTCACAGGGAGAGAGGTCCGGACTGTATGGAGGGTAGCCGAGAAGCTCCCATTTCAACTTCTGCAGGAGTACCGCGACTCTGTTGGCCATATGAGGCTTTGCACTGTCAAGAAGCAGAATGGCCCCACGGGTGAGATTGTCAGGTCGTTTTCATTTGATCACATGGTGAAGGGTGGTCAAGGTTTTCCTGTAACACTGGGCATTCACTGTAGTCTCGTGCTGCAGGAAGTGAATCAGAAGGGGGCCGTCTTGGTCAAAGAAGAACGTCAGCATAACGTTTCCTGCACTCGTGTGGATGGCCTTGGCATATTTTGGTGTTGGTGACCATGGATGCTTCCACTGATTCTGGTTCGAAGTGACCTTGACTCATCTCCAGCCACCACTCGTGCCAGGAATACATTACTTTCCCGTGCATAGTGCTGCAGATGAGCTAGACAGTGGGCCATTCGACATGCTTCCTGGTGTGGTTGAAGACTATGGGGCACCCACTGGGCACCCACTTTGCCCATATGCATTCGTTCCTTCATGATTGCGTGAACACTTGCGACGCTCAATCCGACCATGGCGGTCCTGGGTAATGAGTGCATCCACGAGCTGGGCGATGTCATCAGTAATGCAGTGTGGTCCTCCAGACTATGCACCATTGGCTAACGACGCCCGTCCTTCTTGAACTGCTTGTGCCATGCCTTGACGCTTGCAAGGGACATGCAGTGTTCGCCCTACACTTGTGACATTCGTCGATGAATGTCCATTCCTCCTACTTCCTCCGCTGTCAGAAAATGTGCAACACCTCTTTGCTCTTCTGTTGACGCCTCCATGTCACTGTTTGCAACGTGATTGGCAGCGTTGGACGATTGATGCATACTGCTGCTAGTCACGTGACATGCACGTGTGCCCTCTAGCAATGAGCTGTGAACTTCAGGCCTCTGGTCGGAACCACACCTCGTTACACACACCACAATATTACCCTCCTGTCACCGGTTTGCGCATTCCAGAATGTGGCTCGTTTGTTTTTGATTGCGTTTGATACCAGAAAACAAATACCGTCTGAGTGACGACATTGAGTATATGTGGTGAATCTGTTAAATATGCATGTACTGGTCCACTGGAGCAGGCGCTGGTGATTGAAGTCACTTCCACGGACCTGTGTAAAATTTTGTTGCCTGGAGGAAGACCGTATCGACTATCAGTCACAAGCAGAGTGTTTCTTTGTTGTTGTTTCATCAGTATTCAGATACATTGTTTTTTGCTGTAACACATCAAAGCAGTCTATGACTGCAGCTGTGTATACAACCTTATATTTTGTTTTTTTACCATGACTTCGAGGTCTGTGTCAGGTACTAAACAGACATTAACACTTTTCGATTCATTGGCTCTCACAGAAAGCTGGACATTGCGTGGTGTAAACTATGCTGCTACCACAACACACAGGATGGTTGACATAAAAGACAGAGGCAGAGTTTCTTATTAATAAAAATGTGGAAGACATCGTAACATATGGAAACTGGAATAGTTTGCAGCAACATTGATCATTTACAAACAACTATCCATATTTAATCTCATCTTCCACAGACACAGGGTAGTAGATGTCTCAGTGGTCCGTTTTGAAGAGACCTAGAGCATCGATTCCTCATATTACGGGCATCACTTTTTCAGTGCTGACGATCCCCACAAGTGTTGCTCCCACCAAGACTCTCCCCATCTACGATAAGTGATGTCAGTCAGTTGTTATGTGGTACTCAACAGCGTGCCAGGGGACAGATGGGACAGAAAAGCCACTGTCGATGTAGGACGATGTACTGTAATAAGCACCAAAATTGACAGTGAAATAAATTTTAGCAATTATGACAGTTTTTCCACAATTTCAACACCAACAAATGGCACGGCTGCATGCCTGCACACTTCCCACCCCTCCACTGCTTTGTGAGTACCATATGCTAGATTGTGAATGTAGATAGATGACCGCACAGTATGTCAATTCATGATTAATTCTTGGACATATACACGAAAGTATACCAGACAGTGTCCTATACCGATGCAACTATGTTATCTACATATTTCTAGCAGTTCGATCACAGTGAGGAATATACTATTACGACTGGCCATCTTTCCCTATGTGAATGGGAGTCACAGAGTATTCTCGCATTCATAGGATAAGGCTGGAGATTGAAAGATCTCCCCACACAGTCTCCCTGCAACCCTGTCGCTGATTTAATTTGCTACTGACCAGAAGTAGGAGGGTGCTATACCCGCTACATTCCACGTCTTGTGATGGAACAGAGTGACCCGAGTCCGTAACTGCTGCCCAGTGAAGACTGTTCTTCACCAATCTTATTACAGCATCCACCCAAGTGCACAATATTTCTCCATACGAGTGCATGTCGAAGACTTTAGCACCTCTTATCTGTTTGCAGTAGATATGAGAGTGCTGTCGTGTTATAACAGACAGTTAAGAAGAAATGTGCAGTTTATCGATGATGGAGCTCCAGATGGACATAGGTTGAAGCCTATTACATAAATCAACTGTGCTATTAATAGTGAAGTACTGTTATAATTCTTAGGGTCAATACCAACAACATATTTGCAAGAGAGAAATGATCATAGAATATAAACACAGGCATTCCTAAGACTACATGGTTCTGTATTTAAACACACTATGATATTAAAGCCACGTTATTTCCAAAATATTAGTCATATGAAATGCAACGCTCTTAATATTCTATTGCAAGACATATACGTCAAAAATCTGACATACATCTGCCCTGCAAGTTTCTATCCCACTTACTATGGTGACAAACATTAAGGTTATAAAACTACTTCCTCCTACACCTGAGTTTTCTCAGAAGGACAGATTATTCACAGGGGTCATAAGCCAACCCCCAGGGGATCATAAATGAAATAAAAGAACAGTAGATTAAGGGAAGAGGGTTATAGGTCAATCAAGTTTCCCTCTGAATGTGTGCAGTCAGCACCAACAAAGTGGCACAGAACGCAGTTTGCCCTACTACTAAGGTGTACAGAAGATACATGACCTGTACTGATATCTGTTTAAAGTACAGTATAACCATAGCTTTAGAAAAATAGTGTGACTTCCTACATCATTCTCAGAATCAATAAGAGACATATGTGGAAAGAAAAGAAAGAGTAAGGCACTACACAAGGACCTGTAAATCAGTTTAGGTAACCCTGACACAGACACAAAACAAATACATGATTACAATGATGTGCTTATGACTAACCACATTTTCAGTTACGTGTAAAGAAGGTGATCTTAATCATGTCTGAAGCAAAGTATGTTTGAATTTGCTAAAATACTTTGTCTGTGAAAACCATGGAGTGTTTACTGAGCCTGACTGAACATGGCAACAATGAATGATCTCCACGTTTATTACATCCTTAAAAGGGAACATGTGAAGATTATGTAACTCAAAAAATTAATTTTATTTTTGCACTGAAGCACTTCAAAGCGCATTTTACTTCATGTTCACATTCAAAATACGAAACCCAGTTCGTTAAAACTAACAACTGTTGTCATCATTGCGTGTTACAAATTCTCACAACACATTACATAACTCATTCAAAATTTTATAGCGGCAATAAACAATTAAGTTGAACAAAATATATGAAACCATGAAGGTGAATCTGAAAGTCAAATTACATGCTATTGTGGTTATGTGTATTAATACTCTGACCAAGTCGCTTACAATGAACATGAAACCAATTTATGCAGATACAGATATTAAAGTTACTGAGTGTTTTCCAGAAAATCCCAAAAGTCGTATCCTGGATAAGGGTCCACCAGTGTTATGCAAAACGAGGTGCGTGTTTAAAATTTTTACCCTGACCCACGAAGTTAATGAGAGCTGTGCATGCCTTTAAAACCCATGCTGAAATTATTGCGCACAGCGGAGAGACTGATGCGAAGCATAAACGGTTCTAGCTGTGGATCCTGGAATGGATTATTATGCAGCATTAAATTTGACATTTGACAGAAACAAGTTTTCAGTAAACACGTTAATTTATTCAGTTGAAAACACACATAAAACGCATCTGACTACGAAAGAACTTCAGTTGATATTACAAAATGTGCCCAAGTAAACGTGTTGGTTTTCAGTGTTATTTGAAGGTAAATGAGGACGTGCTCACGTTCTAAAATTATTCTAGAGCTTCTGTTCCAACGAATACAATGACTTTTGGTCTGACAGACTGGATGGGAAATCATGGGTCTACTAATACAATGCTGGACTTCAGATAAGTAGCCGCAGTGACATGAGCAAACATGGATAACGAGTTGTTGTGCGTTGCTGGTGATGGTAACAATGCTCACCATAAATATTCAGCATGAGACTTGCAGCAAGTTGACATCATCCCTGTGTCTCTGCAGTTTAAGGTCAGGATCGTGCTTCCACTGTTGCGATTTGGGGACTATGATCGGCTGCTAAGATGGACACCAAGTCCGTGCCTCCCTCTCTCTGGATGAAGTCTTCAATCTATCCGTGTCTCCGTCCCACAACCAACTCTCCATTCTAGCTGTACTTTCTTGTCGCCGAACAGGACATACACGACAATCGCTGAACAAGAACACTCAGCTGGCCAGTTGCGTGATTCGTTCTTGCACAAAGATCGGTCCAATAAAGCGCCCAACAACAAACCTCGCATCTGAAAACGAAAGCTCTGCTTAAGGGTACGCTCATATTTTTCTCCAAACCGTTTGGAAAGCGTAAGATTCTTATCTCCTGAAGGTGCTCTTCAGAACACATCACAGGGCAAGCCTGCCACTGATGTAGTTCCTTCCCTGATCACTGCTTGGTCGCCGCGTTAGATGACGGATCTCAAAGCCAAAGTTTTGCTATGTTGAACACCGATGTGCCTTCCCCAGATCCAACATTCCGCCCTGTTCCTATGCATCCTCAAGAGTAAAAACAAAAGAAGCTCTGCACCATGTTAAATGTACACTACTGGCCATTAAAATTGCTACATCACGAAGATGATGTGCTACAGACGCGAAATTTAGCCGACAGGAAGAAGATGCTGTGATATGGAGATGATTAGCTTTTCAGGGCATTCACACAAGGTTGGCGCCGGTGGCGACACCTACAACGTGCTGACATGAGGAAAGTTTCCAATCGATTTCTGATACACAGACAGCAGTTGACCGGCGTTACCTGGCGTAACATTGTTGTCATTCCTCGTGTAAGGAGGAGAAATGCGTACCATCACGTTTCCGATTTTCATAAAGGTCGGATTGTAGCCTATCGCGATTGCGGTTTATCGTATCGCGACATAGCTGCTCGCGTTGGTCGAGATCCAGTGACTGTTAACAAAATAAGGAATCGGTGGTTTCACGAGGGTAATACGGAACGCCCTGCTGGATCCCAACGGCCTCCTATCACTAGCAGTCGAGATGACAGCCATCTTATCGGCATGGCTGTAACGGATCGTGCAGCCACGCCTCGATCCCTCAGTCAACAGATGGGGACGTTTGCAAGACAACAACCATCTGCACGAACAGTTCGACGATGTTTGCGGCAGCATGGAATATGAGTTGGGAGACCATGGCTGCGGTTACCCTTGACGATGCATCACAGACAGGAGCGCCTGCGATGGTGTACTCAACGACGAACCTGGGTGCACAAATGGCATAACGTCATTTTTTCGGATGAATCCAGGTTCTGTTTACAGCATCATGATGGTTGCATCCGTGTTTGGCGACATCGCGGTGAACGCACATTGGAAGCGTGTATTCGTCATCGCCATACTGGCGTTCTCACCCGGCGTGATGGTATGGGGTGCCGTTGGTTACACATCTCGGTCGATTGACGGCACTTTGAACAGTGGACGTTACATATCAGATGTGTTACGACCCGTGGCTCTACCCCTCATTCGATCCCTGCGAAACTCTACATTTCAGCAGGATAATGCACGACCGCACGTTGCAGGTCCTGTACGGGCCTTTCTGGATACAGAATATGTTCGACTGCTGCCCTGGCCAGCACATTCTCCAGATCTCCCACCAATTGAAAACGTCTGGTCAATGGTGGCCGAGCAATTGGCTCGTCACAATACGCCAGTCACTACTGTTGATGAACTGTGGTATCGTGTTGAAGCTGCATGGGCAGCTGCAGCTGTACACGCCATCCAAGCTCTGTTTGATTCAATGCCCTGGCGTATCAAGGCCGTTATTACGGCCAGACGTGGTTGTTCTGGGTACTGATTTCTCAGGATCTATGCACCCAAATTGCGTGAAAATGTAATCACATGTCAGTTCTAGTATAATATATTTGTCCAATGAATACCCGTTTATCATCTGCATTTCTTCTCGGTGTAGCAATTTTAATGGCCAGTAGTGTAGTTAAAATTTGAAGTCTGTTAGAAGTCAGAACGTACATACAGTCACTGTAGTCCAGTTCACTTTTATTGCTGTCATATTGCGCCCCTTCATTATCAAAAAAATGGCTCTGAGCACTATGCGACTTAACTTCTGAGATCGTCAGTCGCCTAGAACTTAGAACTACTTAAACCTAACTAACCTAAGGACATCACACACATCCATGCCCGAGGCAGGATTCGAACCTGCGACCGTAGCGGTTGCTCGGCTCCAGACTGTAGCGCCTAGCACCGCAAGGCCACTTAGGCCGGCGCTTCATTATCCACAAAATACATTGTTATTCATATGCAAAACGAAAAGAGACGCGCTAGGTGACTTGCCGCTTTTCGATACAACTCGGATGACTCACCAGCAACAAAGAAAACGTGCATTGTATTACCAAAACAATTCAGATTACAATGTCAAGCGCACTTAGTTAAGCAAGGGGCTACACAACAACTAAGTGTTTATATGTTGACCCAGTGACATCATCCGTTATGAGAGCAGCGTGCCTGTGACCATCAAGAATGGACTGTGCAAAAATGAAACGTGTCAGCTCGTCGGGTGTATCTTACACCAGGTCGGTAGCCTACTCGGATATGGAATCACACAAGATAACGGCTGCTTGAAACACGCACCGCGCGCCGGTCTCAAGCCGTTGGAGATCGTATTACGCTATGGCTGACATTCACTTGTGGCTTCACGGGACCTGTGGTAGTCATCGACTGCACCATTAGAGCTATGGATTAAGTGAACATTCCTGCAAACCACTTGCATCCATTCACGACATTGTTTTCCCGGCAGTAGTACCATCCTCTATATCGGGTTGGAATCGTGCTACCGTCTTTGAGTAGCGTCATGCGGGACTCACACTGTGGTCCTCGGCACCGAAAGTCACGTGGTCGAGACACGGTAGAACACATCTGGGATGCCTACAAACACTAGACTTTAATTTTCGGGAATTCCGTGACCCATGCGTAGAAACCTGGTACCACTATATCTAGAGACGTGTCAACAATTTTTGGAATCCATGGTGTGTAGAACTGCTGCCGTATGGCGTTCCAAAAGTGAAACGACACGCTCTTAAGATGGAAATGAACTACAGTGGATGTCGGGTGAGAAAAATTTGAAGACAAGGGGAAAAGTGTCAATAATTTCTGTTCGGTGGGAGTGACGTGTCGTGCAAAAGAGCGACTCAGCAGCCTGCACAGCCGTCCAGGTTGGAGGAGGATTACGTTTCCCAGTACAGCGGGGACATGGATGAAACACTGCAAAACGCAACATAGCAGAACAGGACGATGCCACAGCCTCGTGCTGCAGTGGACTGCAGGAAGCTACTCTCTGTCTGATTTATTTCACTTACTGCTACTATGGAGACAGTTTTCTTCATATCGATATTTACCTATAGGTTTTACAGTTTTTTTTTAAATAATACAAAATTTCTAACAGATGCTGATCAGATTCGTAGCGCTTGAATTCATTCTTAACTCTGTAACATCGTCGTATAACTTTCTTTACGAAAGTGAACTTCTTGTCTACATTGCTTATATATTTACAAGTATATTGATCATCTCATGATTATCGTGTTATACTGTTTGTTCTGTGGACACAAATTTGTGCCTTTAATGTGTTATTTACGTTAGCTTCGAAATTTTCGTATCGTTAACGGTACCTGTTTGTTCCACACTCTACGGGGCCTCTTGATTCGTTATTTCCGCTGCAAGTTGACTGACTTTTCCATACTTTCATAGTATAAGATGCATCTTTTCACTGGTTGTATATGTCAGTTTTTTTAGCCAGTAGTCTGCCTCACTCATTTTACTTTACACCTCTACCAGTTTCCAGTATTTTGGCTTACACAGAATGACACGAAATGAACGATCCAGCCAACAAACACCCGCTCATTTCTCTTTGTTGAGCTGAAAAAAGTCAATAAACTTTATTGAGGTAAAAAGCTAGTTTCAACATAGATCTCAGACTGAGTGCCAACGGAGTTAACCGATAAAGAAAACTATGACAACGTAATTGACGAATATTTTTGAAACGTCCCCTTTTGAACAATATACACGACTGTGCTTAACCTGACACACAATATTTATAGCGCAACGCAATCTGACTTTCCACACACAATATTTTGTTAACGCAACGCAATCTGACTTTCAAAATTCTCTACAAGAGAATGGCCCTGACTAACATTAACCTGTACTTTTCAGAAATCACTTACCTCACAAAAATCTTGGTTACTCCCACTACTGCAATACAGCAAGCGCCACTACTGCCAGCTAAATAATAGATTCAAACTATGGAAGGCACTAACTACTGATAGGGATAGTTAGCAAATGAAAGATATTAATAGAGAACAAACAATGTATTTACCTTGATATCATGACAAATTACAAAACTCCGCCATCTCTCTCCCCACATCCACCACTGCTGGCGGCTCACCTCCAACTGCCCAGCGCTACGCGCTGTTCACAGCCAGCTGCCTAACACTACAATGGTTGAGTATTACAACAATGCAAAGCAGCCACAGACTGCACACGGCACAGCCGGTGATTTTCATACTGAGGTGGCGTTATCAATAAAAAAACCTAAACAGCCTACTTACATAGCCCCCGCACACGGCACAGCCGGTGATTTTCATACTGAGGTGGCGTTATCAATAAAAAAACCTAAACAGCCTACTTACATTTTTGATAAAAAACGCAGGGTCGGATAGATAAAGAAGTTGAAAAATAGTAGGTGTTCAAGCAGGTGGTTTCAAAGCAGTCTGTTGTAAACGACTCTCATGTTATGTATCAGTGCGCTAATTGCGAAGCGTTCGTATGACACAACTACTCTACAGTCCATAGTCTTACCTTTCGTTGAGAGACAGTCACACCACTCTTGATTTTTGCCTGAAGTTGGTAACGCCATCCTACCTGCTGAAAGGCCAAATATTTGTTCCGTTTGTTACTGAGACGGGCTGTAAGTATACCAGACGATGTTTCGGGTACATCTGTGGGACATAGTTTTTATATTGTGCAAAGTTAAGTCTTTTCTCAGTTCGCGTCTTTGTTGGAATATGCGAAGATCAAAATTTAGGTCGACATATTTGTATCGTGTCATCCGATAGTATCGGTCGTTTTTCACATTAATTTCACACTCTCTAAATAGTATTGTCGGCTTGGATAGTATATTGGTTTACTTTTCTGTTTTTCTTTGTGATTGCCTAGTACTGTAAATAAATGAGCTCTGTTAAAGGTCGATTGTGCATGTTCTTATGAGGTTTCGTACCAGCTTGCTAAATAATAATAATTTAAAATTTCCCTCGACTTATTTTGCTTGGAAGTCATCATGCAGTCCTACCATCTCTAACGTTCCTTTACACATGTGCTCATTTTATCTTCATTTTTAATAGTGCCAGATGCGACTACAAAATTTTTAAAATAAAGTGCAGTCTGCAGAATTAATTTTCCCGTAAATTGTGTTCAGCAGACACGGTATTTTCCAATTTATTACGATTTTCAGGCTATTGAGAGGGTGTAAGTCGTAGTAAACTTCCAGACACGTACTGCATCAATGGCTACTTTGAGATTTGGTTTTCAAACGTTTTAATCTCTTTACAATAGGTATAAGAACATACTATGTGTAGCTACAAAAAAAATGGTTCAAATGGCTCTGAGCACTATGGGACTTAACATCTGTGGTCATCAGTCCCCTAGAACTTAGAACTACTTAAACCTAACTAACCTAAGGACATCACACACATCCATGCCCGAGGCAGGATTCGAACTTGCGACCGTAGCAGTCGCGCGGTTCCGGACTGAGCGCCTAGAACCGCGAGACCACCGCGGCCGGCTGTGTAGCTACATCTGCATGGCACGCACTTCCTATAAGGACTAATACGTTCCATTAGAACAACAGGATATTTGTTAGAAGTTGGCTTCATATAGTCTGTCTTTGTTGCTCCGGTGACCTATGCTCTAGAACAAATGAAAATATTGGTTACAAGATTTAGGTTATCTTTATTTTTCTGATGAGCTAGGAAGTTTGTCCACTCCCTCACACTCCATTAAAAGTAGTCTGAACCCACTATTATTCAGTCATGGATCAAATTCCAAACTAAAATGTAAGGCATTAATATAGGTAAACGCTGAAGAGATAACAGGGCAGCTTTCAGATTTTCTATTTAAGTGAAGGATCCTGCGAAGGTGGGTGAGGACGTTAAGGAGAAGAAACAGAAGAGGAACCATATCAGCATTATGATTGTCGTAATGATCACAACGAAACAAAAGTTTTTGCTAAGACAGTGAAATCAAACCGAAACGTTGCTACCGCTATTCTGATACGATTTAGCATGTGCCTTAGCCTACAAAATGGCACGAATAAAATACATATTTCAGAAGACGACGGCAATTTCCGCAGGGCAGGAAACGCCTGAGATCTTCCACACAGCGGACTGGTTACGTCTCCACCTCACGTGTCGGGCGGAAGGGCGCAGCTTCCGGACACATCGGACGGCGTCCAAGGCCGCTGAGCCCCAAAGTTCTATTGGATTTCTCAGAGACCACGGGGATCCCATTGCGCAGTCAAAGCTCTCGTGTTCCGCCGGAGATTGGAGAGACCATTGGTTTGGAACGTGACGATAGAGCTCTCTTTTCGTCTCCGTGAAAGCGAACCTGTATAGTGGAGCTTCCCAGCAAACGTGTCCGTAGTGCTGGAATGAAGTAGCTCAAACTTGTATAAGGCTACATTCAGTTGTGTTCAGACTTTATTATCATTCCATTTTGTATGGTGTACGTAATTAATGCTGTCAAACGTGGATTTAATGAACATATTGTTGCGAAGTTAATTCTTATAATCCGATCAGATACAATAATAAGATTTGATGTGCTAATCCTTCATCAACGGTTTCGTCAAGAACATTATTAGCCTTTCTAGTTAGCAGCAATAGTACCAAAACACACGTTATTGAAAGATTATTGCTGAACTTATTTTTTATTTTTATTTTTATTATTTTTTTAAATTCACTCAAATGGTAAAGTATTTATCAGATTTGGGTACGGTCTGCAAATCCAGATGGTCTTGGCGTTGTAAAGTCTATCGTCAGTGAATACAGAAGTGCTGCAATATTTTGAATTGATAGTTGGTATCCCACGCTAAGAGAAATACCAAACATCGGTCCTCATCTAAGGAAGAAGTTCCTGAGGATGTGCGTTTGATGGACATCACTGTATGGTAGCGAATCATAACTGTGGACAACCAGTAGAGAAGAGAATTGAAGTGTGTGAGACATGTTGATACTGAAGGGTGCAGAAAATTCGGTGGACTCATCGGATAAGGAACGAGGAGGTTGCCCGCAGAACAACCGAAAAAAGGAAGACATGGAAAACACCGAGAAGAAGAAGGGAAAGTATGAGAGGATGCGTGTTAAGATACCAGGAAATAACTTCTATGTAGCCAGAGAGAGCGGTAGAAGGTAAAATATCTAAGAGGAGGAAGTACATACAACAGACAACAGAGAACGAAGCGTGCAAAATAAGAAAATAGGAATAAAAGGAAAGAAATGCAGAATCATTCGATCACCACATGGCACTTTGTTTTCACGGGTAGTACTGGAAGTAGTTTATTATTTCAGATTCTGTATCTGCTCGTAAAGCGTAACGCGCAGTATACTGCACTACTGGCCATTAAAATTGCTACACCAAGAAGAAATGCAGATGATAAACGGGTATTCATTGGACAAATATACTAGAACTGACATGTGATTACATTTTCACGCAATTTGGGTGCATAGATCCTGAGAAATCAGTACCCAGAACAACCACCTCTGGCCGTAATAACGGTCTTGATACGCCTGGTCATTGAGTCAAACAGAGCTTTGATGACGTGTATAGGTACAGCTGCCCATGCAGCTTCAACACGATACCACAGTTCATCAAGAGTAGTGACTGGCGTATTGTGACGAGCCAGTTGCTCGACCATCATTGACCAGGCGTTTTCAGTTGGTGAGAGATCTGGAGGATGTGCTGGCCAGGGCAGCAGTCGAACATTTTCTGTCTCCAGAAAGGTCCGTACAGGACCTGCAACATGCGGTCGTGCATTATCCTGCTGAAATGTAGGGTTTCGCAGGGATCGAATGAAGGGTAGAGCCACGGGTCGTAACACGTCTGACATGTAACGTCCATTGTTCAAAGTGCCGTCAATGCTAACAAGAGGTGACCGAGACGTCTAACCAATGGAAACCCATACCATCATGCTGGGTGATACGCCTGTATGGCGATGACGAATACACGCTTCCAGTGTGCGTTCACCGCGATGTCGCCAAACAATGATGCAACCATCATGATGCTGTAAACAGAACTTGAATTCATTCGAAAAAATGACGTTTTGCCATTCGTGCAGCCAGGTTCGTCGTCGAGTACACCATCGCAGGCGCTCCTGTCTGTGACGCAACGTAAATGGTAACCACAGCCATGGTCTCCGAGCTGATAGCCCATGCTGCTGCAAACGTCGTCGAACTGTTCGTGCAGATGGTTGTTTTGCAAATGTCCCCATTTGTTGACTGAGCGAACAATACGTAGCAGCACGATCCGTTACAGCCACGCGGATAAGATGCATGTCATCTCGACTGCTACTGATACGAGGCCGTTGGGATCCAGCACGGCGTTCCGTATTACCCTCCTGAAGCCACCGATTCCATATTCTGCTAACGGTCATTGGATCTCGACCAACGCGAGCAGCTATGGCGCGATACGATAAACCGCAATCGCGATAGGCTACAATGCGACCTTTATCAAAGTCGGAAACGTGATGGTACGCATTTCTCCTCCTTACACGAGGCATCACAACAACGTTTCACCAGGAAACGTCGGTCAACTGCTGTTTGTGTACGAGAAATCGGTTGGAAACTTTCCTCATGTCAGCACGTTGTAGGTGACGTCACCGGCGCCAACCTTGTGTGAATGCTCTGAAAAGCTAATCATTTGCATATCACAGCATCTTCTTCCTGTCGGTTAAATTTCGCGTATGTAGCACGTCATCTTCCTGGTGTAGCAATATTAATGGCCTGTAGAGTATTATTCTCGGCGGCATAGAATGGGTCGGCGGATGCTCACCCGGGCGCCCGCTGTTCCGTTTGTAGCTGGGCATGCGTAACTCTAATTTGTAGCCTGAAAAAACAAATTTACTAAATCCGAAAGTCAATAAAATTTAATGAAAAAAATACGATTCCTTTCCATAAAATGAAATTGTTAATAAACTTAATACTGCACGCCCCTCCTGGCTGCCTTTTACAAAATCAACCCAACTTGACAATGCTTCACTAATGCCCCTGTTAGACAACAACTTCCTCACGCTTACATTTACCCAGTTTTAATGAAATTTCAGATTCTCATATTCACTCTGTGTCTCTCCAAAATACTCAGACAACCAAAAGACAGTGAAACAGTAATTTTCCCTCTACAGTTAAATACGTCAGGAATCTGTGGCAATGAAACTAAAGAATATTACAGAAAAATAGATTATATGAACGTATCTTCTTGGTTGTAGTTTCAATTGATGCTCTAGATTAAGGCATTACGGTACCTAATTCGATTTCTCAATGCCAGCGCGGTTATTACGTGTTTTAGATAAAAATTTATGTGCCTGAAAATTTGAAGTTATAGATTTGAAATGTTAGCAGGATGGTTCTGTTATCCATAGAAATTGGTATACAAAGTATGAAAAAGATTGATTGATGTTTAACGCACTGCACGCGGCGGTAAGAAAGTACAACGCCTCGCTCGCCTGAGTAGCCGGCGTCAGCTGTGGGAGCCTGAGAAAGCTACGCGTTGAGTGCAAGATGACAACGCGTAACAATTTGTTTCGTTACGCCACTAAAAAATTACGGTGGACAACATTGTTGCTCTTGGTTAGGAGTGTTACGTTATTAATGCTGCGATAACTTACTTCGTAAGAGAATCAGTGATTACTGATATCTGGCTTCGGAAGCCGTACAGAACGAGTAGCACAAATCACTATCACCAGCATTATCTTGAACAATTTCCAGCCCTAGGATGGCTCTGTTTGGAATGTAAGCCTCTCCATCTAGTCGTGTTCTGCCCCCAACTTTCTGTGTTCACTCTGGTCCAGTAAATTCCTATTTTTCCAAATCTCACCTTCACACTTTTCAGTCATCTACCTCTCCGTCTTCCTCTTGGTTGTTTCCTTCACGTCTCCATTTCATGTACCTTCATGGGAAACTCTTGTTTTCCAGTCTCTTCGATTGCCCATACCATCGTAGCCTTGACGTTTCTATCTTTCTCTACAACGGCTCTTCTTTCACTATTTTCCATAACTTTTCATTCCTCACCCTATTTCTCCCTGTTATTCCTGTCCTACTTCAGAGGACCCTGATTTCACATGCCTTTAATGTGCTTATACCTCATTTTAACGTTACTAATTTTTCAGGTGCGTGGATCACATTAATTCTTTGCCTTTTTTTTTTGGGGGGGGGGGGGATGGCGTCTTTCTTCCGAACCAACCTCCTAAAACTTCGCAAGAATGCTTCCACCTATCTGCCATGTTCACTGATCTCTTTATTATTGCTCCCATTGCCCTCCGTTACACTTTCCAGTTACTTGACACTTCCCACTTCTTCAGTTGTTCACCTCCGATCCCCGTTCCGCTAGTTGGTCTGTCTTTATTTCTAGGTGTAGCAAGGATCTCACATTAGTTTCATTCCACACTGTCTGACAGTTTCTTCCCAAGCGTCCAGCTGTTCCTGAATCTCCGGCCCCATGTTTCCCTAGACCATCGAGTCATTTTATCCAGTTTTTTCTACTACCTAGTCATTATCTCAACCAGGAACAGAATGAAGATGTTCTGTTACACACAACCTGTTTGCTGGAACCAACCTGTCCATTCATTTCCACAAATGTGAAAATCAGAAATAAAACACCAAAAGCAATAAGTTCCGAGCATACTGCACACATGGCCATCAAAACTGTAACACAATGCAACCAGCAAGAAAAATTCTTAAAACTATCATTCACTGTAATATATATTTGAATTTTCAGATGATTATCATTCCAGCGCAACCACGCCAGGTAACTAGTAACAAAGCCACCTACATTCTGTATGCACAGTGAATCACCTGAAACTTGCACCGCAAATACTGCAGAAATGGGAAGTCTTACTGATGTGCAGTTTTCACAGCATGGATTGGTAGTCGGGGGTTCGTCATATTAGCCAATGAACGGATTGTAATAATGTTTACAAAGCGTATTTTTGTCCAAATATACACTTTTTAAATGGAACTATACCTACTGCCATTAAAAAAAACTGGAAGTAGGGTACATAATAACTTCAGTCTTGTGTGTTGCGAGTCATTTGCGAGATATATTATTTTGTGAAGTTCCCAATGCGACACTTGTACAAGACCTGTGGTAGCACAAGTTCTGTGGATTCTCACCAGTAACGAGGCAATTGACCATCACAGGTTGAGTTCAAAATGACCTTCGGCAGCGGCAATACACGTTTTCAGTCTGGTATGGAACGACTACTGTACACGTACACACTGTACTGTACATTTCAGCAGAGATGTCCGAGCAGACTCCAATCCAACGTTTTGGCAACAGAAATGCTGTAGTACTTCGTGCGCTATTGGCTGGACAGCCATCATGTTGGTATCAAATGTTCCTCCTAGTTCGCAGAGGAACGTCTTCTAGCATCCGTGGAAGATGGTCCGTAAGGAGGTTGCGATATTTTTGTCCGTTCAGTGTTCCGTCTATGAAAAACAGAGCTGATAGTTTACTATTCCACACCACACGTTTACAGTCAGTGGACACTGATGTCCCACCTGATGAAATCATCTGGGTTTGCCAACAGATCAATAGTGCATGTTTCGGCGGTTTCCCGGCCATAAGTGGTAAATATGGCTTCATCACTAAACAGTCCGCCCCGGTACCTGAGTGGTCAGCGTGACAGACTGTCAATCCTAAGGGCCCGGGTTCGATTCCCGGCTGGGTCGGAAATTTTCTCCGCTCAGGGACTGGGTGTTGTGTTGTCCTAATCATCATCATTTCATCCCCATCGACACGCAGGTGGCCGAAGTGGCGTCAAATCGAAAGACCTGCACCAGGCGAACGGTCTACCCGACGGGAGGCCCTAGCCACACGACATTTCCATCACTAAACAAGATACATGCTGTATCTGGAGTATCCTGTCTCAATGCCCGTGTACAGAAGTTAACACGATTCTCACAATCATTTCCATGCAGCTCTTAATGGAGAGAGATGTGATAGATTAGAAAATTATGTCGATGGAGTATGAGTAGGACACTTAGCTGACTCATGCCACTTCCTTGTGCGACTGTGCGAGAGCTAACGTGCAGACCAGCTGTAGCAAAAAAAAAAAAAAAAAAAAAAAAAAAAGTTCAAATGGCTCTGGGCACTATGGGACTTAACATCTTAGGATGGTTGACGTCTATTGGAACACTTTTCTGACTGATGCCATGCTTTCGACTTCCGATCAGCCAAGGTGTTGAGTTCTTAAGCGATGTTACGTAGTCTGTTATCTATCCTTTTTGTCAATCGCTTTTCTGGCAGTCTGTTGGGAGGACCAAAGAACTTCATTTGCGTTTTCTTAATGTCAATTTCGATGTTTGAAAACCTTTTCAGTTTTGATTGATTGTGGTCAGTAACCGTCTTGCCGATGTCGTACTCCCAAAATTTTCCTAATGACCTTTCTCTCCTCTTTTTTGACTTCTTCAATTTCGTATTTTCTGTTGTCAGTGTTTTGCTTTGGTAGAGGACTGCTGGTTTTATAACTGTCTTGTAGTGCCAAATTTTTGTCCTTTTTAGCATGAAATTTTTGTTGTGGCAGTTTTGGACTAACCCTAATGCAGTTTTACTTTTTGGAGGTGATTTAGCTATGAGATTTTTTCAAGGTCTGTCGGTTCCATGAATTTTCCGAGGTATTCAAATTACGAGGCTCTGTTGATTTTACCATCTTTTGTTTTTAGGGTCGCGATTTCTGTCTCTGAACATAAGAATTCAGCTTTATGGAACGCGATTCATAGCTCTACTTTTTTTGCACGTTCTGTGTCTAGAGGCGTTTCACGGTAGTCTCTTCGTCCTCTGTAAGCGTCGTGAGGTCGTCTGCAATCGCGAGGTATCCTGCGTAGAGGTTTATGGAAAGCACAGTAAGATTGGCTTCCAAAACCCACGTTTCTTGCGTTCTTTCTCCCTCCTTCCATAATCTTGTCTATGACGCCGTCGATCAGAATAGGAAAGGTAGTCCACCTCCTTGTCTCACACCTATTTGAATATCAAAGGTTCCTGAGATTTCCCCCATAAATTTTGCTTTATATTTCCGTGGCATATATTGTTTGTTTTATGAGTTCTGTTGTTTTGAGGTCTAGTCGCCTCTCATCTAAAGTTTGGAACAGTGAGGGCCTTTGTCTAAAGTCGTACGTCTGCTTGAATTGCACAAACGTTCATAGTACCGGTTTTTGTCTGACAGTTCGAATTTTGAACAAAGTTTTGAGGATAAAAATTTTTCTGGGCATGATCTCTTCTTTCTGGACCCACCCCTAATATATTGCTAATTTTGGTTCTAATCGCTTATGTGTTCTAATCAAGAGACAAACTGATAATATTTTGTGGATGACCGGTAAGAGAGAAATGGCTCTATAGTTGAAACTTCCTGGCAGATTAAAACTGTGTGCTCGACCGAGACTCGAACTCGGGACCTATGCCTTTCGCGGGCAAGTGCTCTACCAACTGAGCTACCGAAGCACGACTCACGCCCGGTACTCACAGCTTTACTTTTGCCAGTACCTCGTCTCCTACCTTCCAAACGAAGGTAGGAGACGAGGTACTGGCAGAAGTAAAGCTGTGAGTACCGGCCGTGAGTCGTGCTTCGGTAGCTCAGTTGGTAGAGCACTTGCCCGCGAAAGGCAAAGGTCCTGAGCTCGAGTCTCGGTCGGGCACACAGTTTTAATCTGCCATGAAGTTTCATATCAGCGCACACTCCGCTGCAGAGTGAAAATCTCATTCTGGCTCTATAGTTGTTTACATCTGATTTGTTGTTGACGAACAGAGCAATTTTGTATCCATCCGGGACTTTTTTGTTTTGCCACATGTTTTTGTATTATATCTCTCAGTGAGTTTGCACCTAAATTTTTCAAGAGTTCAGCTACAGTTCCATCCTCCCGTAATGCTGTGTTATTTTTAAGCTCCTTGTGATAAATTTCCTCTTGCGTTGGGATGACGAAGCTTCTGTTGTGATTCCTGATTGTATTTTCGGGAATCTCTCTTTGGACAAATATGTTGCTAGTTCTTGGCAATTTTCTTTACTTGTCAAAGCTAATTTACCATCCTGTTTAGAAACCAGGGTATCTGTGGTGAGTACCCTTTGATTTGGTTCGCAAAGGTCTGGTAGAAATCGTGTGTGTTGCAACTTTTGAACTTGTGCTCAACTGATAACAGTTGCTCATTGACATATTTTTATTTATTTTGTCTTAAGATCTTGGATGTCCGTTTGCGAACTCTGAATAATTTCTTCAGCGTTTCTTTAGATTTGTTACATAAGTTTAACTTGGTTGCTTCTAAATTGGAGTGCAGGGTGAGAGTGAAGAAACTGTTGCTGGGTACTGGAGAAAAACATAGGGAACGTATTTTGTAACAAGTGTCTATCTTCAGCGTGGATAGTTGGCTTTCTTTTCTGCGTAGGAGTTATAGGTAGCAATCACAATGCACTGACATAATAAAACAATAGGCCTCCGGTATGTTCTGCCAGTCGTAAAAGGCGACGAAAAGAAAAAAACCACTAATAGGGCTAACCCCCCTTTTAGTGTGATGAGTTGGTTCAGGACAGAACTAATGAAGCCTCGGACAAGCGCTGTCATGGTCGGGGACGACGCTTGAACCCTATGCCCGCCCACAATGGTAACGACAGTGGTAGCAACACGGAAAATGATTTAAATCCAAATAGAGGTGTTTTGCAGGATATGCTTCCTGCAACCACTCTAGAAGGAAAACGAAGACAGAGGATGAGATGAAGTTAACCGACACCTCATTTCTGTTATTACCAAGCAAAAAACATAGGAACCAACACAACTGGATAGAGATCACAAGTATACACAACATTTATTATCATATACCCAGAACTAAAATTTTTAACAAAACAACGACTAGCTGATCAGATCTGTGTAATAATCAAAAATAACAGGATACCCCAGTCGCAATTAGAAAACATCAAACAACAAGTACAACAAATACTGGAACAAAATAATGTGCAATCAGAAGAAGAAGAAAATACAGTAAGGGACTCAAACATCCCAGAGCAAACAAACAAAGAACAACATGCATCAATTACACAATCAAAGGAAAACGAAATCTTAAGACAGCCACCAGAACAAGCACAAATAGAACACAAAGTGACACACATGTTAGATATGGAAGAAAAATTTCAGCTGATATATGTAGAATACAAAGACACGAATACAGACATTAGACCATTCTTGCATAGACCACCAAATAACCCACAAGTCGAAACAACAATAACAACTATCAACACAATCATACACAACAAAATAAATGAAAATACAACTATGGCAGAGTTACAACTACTGGTTTATATAGGTGTTTTACAGTATTCCTTGTATTTAGCTAAATCCTCAATATTGGAGCTATTCTTGATCGACAGATACATTTTCCTTTTTGTGTTACAGGAAATCTTTATTCCTTGTGTAATCCATGGTTTTGTTATAGACTTCTGTTTAATTTGAGTAACTTTTAGAGGAAAACAGTTTTCAAACATGGTACTGACATTGTTCATGAATGTGTTATATTTTTCATTCATGTCATGAGCACTATAAACATCTTTCTAGTTCATATCTTTGAGTAGTTTTCTAAAACACTCAATTTTTGGTTGATTGACTACTCTTCTGTACTCAGATTTAGCAGTCTTGATAATCTGCTTAGAATTTACATGTAAAGAGAAACTGATAATAGATGCAGAGGTCACATATCAAGCTGAAACTAAACAAAGGTCGCTACACTATGCTTACATTGATTACCAAAAAGCTTTTGATAGTGTACCCCACTCATGGTTACTACAAATATTGGATATATACAATCATAAATTGATACAGTTCCTAAACATAGTAATGAAAAATTGGAAAAACACCCTTAACATCCAAATAATTCAAATAGTATCACATCACAGCCAATACAGATTAAGCGGGGAACATACCAAGGAGACTTATTAAGTCCTTTCTGGTTCTGCCTTGCTCTGAACCCACTATCCAACATGCTAAATAACACAAATTATGGATATAATATTACTGGAACATACCAACACAAAATCACACATTTGCTATACATGGATGATCTAAAACTACTGGCAGCAACAAATCAACAACTCAACCAATTACTAAAGACAACAGAAGTATTCAGCAGTGATATAAATATGGCTTTTGGAACAGACAAATGTAAGAAAAATAGCATAGTCAAGGCAAAACACAGTAAACAAGAAGTTTACATATTGGATAACCACAGTGACTACAGAGAAGCGATGGAAAAAACAGATGCCTATAAATATCTAGGATACAGACAAAAAATAGGAATAGATAATACAAATATTAAAGAAGAACTAAAAGAAAAATACAGACAAAGACTAACGAAAATACTGAAAACGGAATTGTCAACAAGAAACAAGACAAAAGCTATAAATACTTATCCTATACCAATATTGACCTACTCATTTGGAGTAGTGTAATGGAGTAACACAGACCTAGAAGCACTTAATGCACTTACACAATCACAATGCCACAAATATAGAATACATCACATACATTCAGCAGCAGAAAGATTCACATTAAGCAGAAAGGAAGGAGGAAGGAAATTAATCGACATAAAAAACCTACATTATGGACAGGCAGACAATTTAAGAAAATTCTTTATAGAACGAGCAGAAACTAACAAAATACACAAAGCAATCACTCATATAAATACATCACCTACAGCATTGCAATTCCATAACCACTTCTACAACCCTTTAGATCACATAACATCAACAGATACGAAGAAAGTAAATTGGAAAAAGAAAACGCTACATGGTAAACACCCGTATCATCTAATACAGCCACACATCGATCAAGACGCATCAAATGGCTCTGAGCACTATGGGACTTAACTTCTAAGGTCATCAGTCCCCTAGAACGTAGAACTACTTAAACCTAACTAACCTAAGGACATCACACACATCCATGCCCGAGGCAGGATTCGAACCTGCGACCTTACTGGTAGCGCGGTTCCAGACTGCAGCGCCTAGAACCGCTCGGCCACTCCGGCCGGCAAAGTCGCATCCAACACATGGCTAAGAAAAGGCAATATATACAGTGAGACGGAAGGATTCATGGTTGCAATACAGGATCAAACAATTAACACTAGATATTACAGCAAGCATATTATTAAAAATCCCAATACCACAACAGATAAATGCAGACTTTGCAAACAACAAATAGAAACAGGAGATCACATCACAAGCGGATGTACAATACTAGCAAATGCAGAATACACAAGAAGACATGACAATGTAGCAAAAATAATCAACAACTTGCCATACAACATAAACTAATAAAGCAGCACGTTCGCACATACAAGTATGCACCACAAAATGCACTGGAGAATGATGAATACAAATTATACAGTAGCGCCTAGAACCGCTCGGCCACTCCGGCCGGCAAAGACGCATCCAACACATGGCTAAGAAAAGGCAATATATACAGTGAGATGAAAGGATTCATGATTGCAATACAGGATCAAACAATAAACACTAGATATTACAGTAAGCATATTATTAAAGATCCCAATACCACAATGCACTGGAGAATGATGAATACAAATTATACTGGAACAGAACCATTTTAACAGATAAACAAACCTGACATCATACTCACCAACAAAAAGAAGAAATTGACACAGTTAATCGAAATATCCACACCCAATACAACAAATATACACAAGAAAACAGGAGAAAAAATTGAAAAATACATCGAACTGACTGAGGAAGTCAAGGACATGTGGCATCAGGATAAACTTGACATTATACCAATTATAATATCAACTACAGGAGTCATACCACACAATATACACCAGTACATCAACGCAATACAGCTACATCCAAACGTATATATGCAACTTCAGAAATCTGTAATTATTGATACATGTTCAATTACCCGAAAGTTCCTAAATGCAATGTAACATGTACCGTACAGTTAAAAGGAAGTCATGCTTGATCAAGGTCCGAGTCATTTTCCATTTTTAACCAGACATAACGTCTGAGAAAGGAAAGAAGATAATAATAAAGAAGTTGTTAGAAATAAGCGGTGCCATTTGTCTCATCATTTCCTGGTTTACTAAAACACCTACAAAACTTAAATATCAATTATCTTTCGTCATTTTTGAATTAAAAATGCACAAATAAAACTGTTTTCCATTCCAAAGTTAGGTAGGCGCTAATGTAGACGAGGCTGTGAGGGAAGGGGGTAGTAGCTAATATTTGATTAGACTCAGGGGTAATAATCTCAGATTAGATTAGAGATTAGATTAGATCATGAATACGACACTTCGTAATTATGTGGAACGTGTCAGGTTAATAAAAGGTGTCTATACAAGATATTACATTAGACAAAATATTACATGACACTTAATACTTTTAATTTTTTTTGTAGGTGTTGGGGAAATTACCCACTTACTATATCCAAAAATTCATCTAATGAGTAGAAGGAGTTGCCATTAAGAAATTCTTTCAGAAAGGTTGGGAATCCCTGACGAAAAGGATGGAAGGACTCTGTGTGGATCTCCGTCAGGCTGCTTGGTAAACTCGGAATATGAGGTATATTGTATTTAAAATCATTAATCCATTCCTTTTCAGTACCATCATACGAGGGTAATCCTAAAAGTAAGGTCTCCTATTTTCATATAGGTACATAGACCTGTTTATTTCTACAATGGTTTACATCAGTTTACAGACTTGAACATTTAGCTATTTTTCGACATAATCAACATTTCAGTCGCTGCATTTTTGTGGACGCTGTGGCAGTTTTTGTATGCCCAAGTCATACCAGCTCGCCGCCATGCTGTTCAGAAAGTTATGAACCTCTTCTTTCACCTCGTCGTCGGAGCTGAATCGCCCACCGGCCAAATGTTTTTTTAACCTAGGGAACAGGTGATAGTCACTGAGTGCCAAGTCAGGACTATAAGGTGGGTGGGTGATTCTGTTCCACTGAAACTGTTGCAGGAGAGCAACAGTTTGCCGAGCGATGTGTGGCCGAGCGTTGTCATGGAGAATGTGTACGCCCTTACTCAACATTCCTCTTCTGTGCTTCTGAATAGCCCGTTTGAGTTTTTTCAGAGTCCCACAGTACCTGCCAGCGTTAATTGTGGTCCCAGCGATTCAGTTCCGACGACGAGGTGAAAGAAGAGGTTCATAACTTTCTGAACAGCATGGCGGCGAGCTGGCATGACTTGGGCATACAAAAACTGCCACAGCGTCTACAAGAACGCATCGACTGAAATGGTGATTATGTCGAAAAATAGCTAAATGTTCAAGCTGCAAACTGATGTAAACCATTGTAGAAATAAACAAGTCTATGTACTTATAAAAAAAATAGGAGACCTTACTTTTGGGGTTACCCTCGTAGTAAGGGTTATGTTGCGACTACTTTTCTAATTATTTTCCAAGTAAATTCGGCTGTTAAGTCTTAAATTTATAACGAGGACGTGGAGCTCATTTCAAATCCAGTAGAATGTTATTAATCCTATGGCGCCCTCCACACTTTTGATGTCTGTTGTATTATTTCTTTCCCTTCATATGCCTCTTTTCGTTTTCGTTAACATTTTTCCATAATGTTTAAAGTTTTTCCTTTATTATATGGGCCACACCCGCTGTATGTCAGTCGCCCTAGTGACTGACATTATAACAAAGATTACACTTTTTTGTATTTGTTCATAACCGAGCGAACAGTGTGAAATATTTCACCGTCAAATGGAGTGGTTGTGCTGGAATTAGCTGGCGCCAGCACAACATGCACCATAGAGGTCACGAGAAAATCGACAGAGTCCAAAAACAGACTCACCAGTAACAAGCTACCAACGCCCTCTCGGGCGCCAGTATTTAGGATCGCCGCTGCGGACCGGATGGCCAGTTAATTCAGTTAGCTGGAGTCTGTACGCCGTGTGAGTTCCAGCGTGTCCCCGAGACGGAGCCGAAAGTACAGCCTCTAGCACAGAGACAGGCAGCACATAGCGAACTTAACATTGTTCATAGCGGACTTTGTACTTCAACAGCAATGAGGGAGGCTAAAGTGGACTATATAGGACAGCTTGTACCACAGCTTGAGTTAATTAGCTCTTTGATTATGAATAAAAATGCAGTTAATAATTGCGAGCATTTTGGGTTATAGAACGAGGATACCGGACACCAGCCAACATCCTCTCCTTGCTTCCCGTGTTACGGCTCTACAGAGACAAAGAGACGACGTAAAAGCTAGTATGGTGTTGTGGATCCAAAAGAATACCACTTAGTTTCAGCCATGAAAATTAATTTAGTTCCAGCCCAAAGATTTATTACTCACTTTCATATTTGCATATATATCAGTTTAATACAAAATCTTCAAAATAAATCGCAATAGGAAAACAGTTTTACGAAGTGAAATGTGACAGAAGAGTTCAAATTGTGTCGGAAATAAAATGAATTAGTAACAGATTTCTGCAAGATGAACATATGAAGTGTGAAAAATTAGTAGCATATGATGAACATCAAACATGAATTTATACAGAGTTTTTCATACCTGGTTATTTTCCTCGCAGTTTCACGCACTAAGACGTCCTCTCCACCCAACTTTCACGCGACTGAACGACAGGTTTGGCGATCTGGAAGACTGCAGCAGGTACAATAATGGTTGGTCTTTTTCCCCACTGGCACGGGTAGACAGAACACATCGTTCCCTCTTTGAATCCAGAACGGGTATTTGCGATGTTAGGAGAGGTTTCTTCAAAACTTCTTGGATTCCTATTCTTAGTTCTTTTGGTAGTCTGACATTGATCAACCTCTCGTTCAGATAGGGCTCAGTAATCTGCCTGGACAGTGCTTTCATGAAGTCGAATAGGTAAACAGGAAATCACTTCTTGCAAGATGTTTGTATTGCGTATGGATTAACTCCAAGTGTGTTCAGAATTACATAAAACACATCAAAATGCCATCTTAGTATTTGTCTGCTTGTGCTGCTGTAGCACACTTCTGGTCAAGAGAATCTACTCGAGCTTTTGTGCTATTTCTGGTTTTCCTGTTTTGGGATCTGTACCGTTTGAATGATGCATACTGTAAATCAAAATGACAGCTTGTTCTTTTTTAGGGACATTCGAAATAAATGTCCTGTCATTTGTGAATCCATGAAGTGTTCATACCATCTACAAGCCCCTTAGATGGCTAGAATTAAGGTGGAATTTTCTTTTTCTTTTTTGTCAATGTACCAACATAGGTCAGATTTCGTTCTTTCAACTAATTCAATAGAGCTGAGGTTTTATCAGATATAATGTTACGGTGTGTACCATAAATGCGCTTTGCTAGTCTCAGGAGAGACTGAAAAGATTTCTGAAACTGTATTTCTTCTACTGTCAAGTCAACGACATCACTCTCATTTCCAGTGTACAAATAGGCATTCAGAAAGTAATTTGTATGACTATCAGCTAAAGTCATTACATTCAGCCCATATTTCGCTGGTTTACTAGCAATATAAACCCTGTATGCCCATTTACCGCGAAAACCAAACAGCGTTTCATCCATGCATCCATGGGAACATATGTTATACCATGCCTCAGAATTATGAACCATTCTTTCAAAAACCCTAGAAATCATAGCAACATTTTTCTTCCTCTCATGTCTGCTACTTACATCTTCAAATTTTAGGCAGCAAAATAACAATAGCACTCTCTTCATTCATTTTTGGAGCGGAAAACGTCTCTTCCAGTGCCGTCTGTTGCATATATACATTCCGGTTTTTTAATGATCAGATTTGAAAATAATACTAAAATATAATAATTTAAATAGCTCCCTAAGCTCGTTGACATTCATGTATCGTAGCTTAGTGTGCTGTTGATCTGAAAATTTTGAGGGGTATGAAGATCTTTTCACACTGGTAACTCTCAGTTTTCTCCAACACATCTATGGTAAAAAATGAAAAAAAAAACACTAACGTTTCCAATGGACTGCATGCGACTCCCAATATGCTTGCAGGGCCCTTCAGTTAAGGAACTTTTGTGATAATGTTGTGGGCTGATGTTCTCACACTCCTTTGAGGTTCAAGAGCGGAAGGGTGAACTTCTGCCAAAGGAACTAGACCCCTCCCCTCTTTAATTATTTCTCCCTATATTATCTGATTTACTAGAGTCACAACTTCGTTCTGAAGCAGTTTCATGTTCACTATTGTAAGAAGGGTTACATTAATCTTCGAGATCATTTTCATTGCTTCCTTCTTCTTCTTCTAGTTCTTCTATCGTTTTTCTCATAATGCCTGAAAAATTTGGCTCAACTACATGAATAAGACCGTGAAGCCATAGTAGCATTGAGAATAAATATATACACTAACTGAGACTAAAATTAAGATGATAGTTGATAAGTAAATTTTGGAAATATGAAATACAGAAATACTTACGGTGTCCTGGGATCAGTAATGGCACCACCCAACCTTCTCAATTGTGCACTGAAAGAGTCGATGACTCGACAATGCTTGTAGTTTGTCTACTGGTCGGAGACAGCTGACAATGAGGTACGTAGAACAACCAACAATAGAACGGCCAACAGAGGAAATGGCAGGGGTGTACAGTTTCACTGGTACTCTCTGGTACCGAAAAGGACCCCACAACGACGTTTGTTGGTTAAATATTCTATTTTATTTGTGTGCGTGTGGAATTATTTGATTTTATTTGTTTTCCTCTTCTGGTCGCTGTCTAAATGCTCCCACGTGACTAAATGTGCACGGAGAAAGGACGAGCTGCTTCCTAAGTCAGCTAGGGATTTGATTTGCTTGTGATGCGTGTGAACTTCTGTTAGTAATGCAAGAACGACCCAACATAGTGAGTACATAATCGTGCCATTGACTTCCAGTCACCGATATTGTGCTAGCTACACAGTCAATGAGCTACTTACGTTTTTGTGTAATTTTAAAATGTGTGTTGCATGTGAAATTTTGCTATTAATCCAAGCTCGATCCATCACGATGAGTGCATGTTTCTGGCATTGATTTCCAATAACTCACATGGTGCTGGCTGCACGGTCATTGCGAACTGTTCGTTGTTGTAGAATTTCACAGCGGTTTGAACGTGTAATTTCTGATGACGTATATTTATTTTATTGCATGTAGTTTTATCTGCTTTATCTCTATTTGCACCCTTTTTGTGATATCTTGAAATTATACATCTATTATTCGCTCCAAATCAATTCAGCCCACCAATAGCTACAGTGTGTGGATCATTATCAGAAAAAGTAGCCAGGAAACAGTGAATCGATGGTATGAATATGGAAGTTACTCGTAAGTACCACCTTAATCCCGGAAGCAACCTAATCCTGCGCATAACAACGTGGAAGACTTCTTAGATTTAGATGTCGAGCGTCATCAGTGCGTGAAAGATATTACACAGGCTGATTCAGCCGCCCCTGCCAATGTAGTTTAATGCAACCTACAATGTTATATCGGGCCTTCAAAAAACACGCTCGACATTTTCATATTCTCTCGCTCACTCATCCAAACTGTTAGTCCTACAGAAAATATGAGCAGGACCTTTTTGTAGGAAATTTAATTTAGTTAAATTTTGTACTGGGATATGTTTTTCCTAGATGCCGTAGTTTTCGTGTTATTCAAGAGAAACGCACAAGAGGGACGCCCACTTCCACATTCAGCCCCCATCGGTCATGATTTCCAGTATGTTTATCATGGCACTCTCTCCCACCACTGTACAAATAATTTTTCGTCAACCTTCGTTGACTGGACATATTACGCCACTTGCATGCTCGAGCTCTTGCAGATTGTAAACTTGACGTTTGTGTCTATTTTTCCTAATCACTTTGTGAATTTGCACAGTAGAAAATAAACAATGACATAGCTGTATTCGTCAGGCCTCCTGACAATAAAAACTACTCTACATTAAGGGGTTAAGTTTGGATCGAATTGTCAACGTAATTAGATGTAGTGTAATATTAAAAAAAAAAAAAAGAAAAAAGAAAAAAAAAAGGCGGCCGCGGTGGCCGTGCGGTTCTAGGCGCTCCAGTCCGGAGCCGCGCTGCTGCTACGGTCGCAGGTTCGAATCCTGCCTCGGGCATGGGTGTGTGTGATGTCCTTAGGTTAGTTATGTTTACGTAGTTCTAAGTTCTAGGGGACTGATGACCACAGCAGTTGAGTCCCATAGTGCTCAGAGCCGTATTTTTATTTAAAAACGGCCTTCTTTCTTTCGTTACATTCACGGGCGCGTTTCAGATTTAACGTTAACGAAATACCCTACAATGCTGGTGGCGTAATAGCTTATCCAACAGTGACCAAACAAGGTCGAATACCGAGAATATCTCGTGCAGTCGGAAACTTTTGTACTTCGGTACGTGGGAGTGCTTCGAACAACATATTATAAATGTAGACTCGTGAGGGATGACTGTGGGGCTGGAGGTGAGTTTGAAGGTTACTTTTGTTCTTTTTTTTATTAGGACGAATAGTTTGACCATAGCAAGCGAGAGAATATGAAAACCTCTTGCGGGTTTTTGGAGGCATACATAACATTCTGGGTTGCATAAATGAACATCAGTAGGAACAGCTGACTCACGCAACATATGCTTTTTTCTCCACTAAAATTTGAGAAAAGTGCCACAAAAAATTGCATATTTAATGAGAATAGACGTCATTCTTAAAGCTAGTAGTTTCAGTCACATAAATCCACGTGATGATGCATTTGGGATACAACGGCTTTAAGTCAACCTTCCAAGCCAAATCTATGCATTTATACAGGTAAGTAGTGGTTGACTGACATACTGATAACTGGGTTCATACATACGTTCTTCGTAAATTCGAACCTATATTGTCTAGACTGAAATAACATCATATACCCTCTGTACCCGTGGAGTTTCATTTCGTTTCCCGCTGCCCTCTTCGCTGCCTCACTTTCTCTTTCAGCTAGTTTACATACACAGGACATGTTAACTTAAAATTGTGATGACACCAGCTATCATAGTATACCCCAGTCGACTCAAGAGGAGCGTCGGAATACCACGGGGAAAGCGCTGAAACTTGAGTAACAAAGGAGAACAGCTGCACGGAACTTGTGTCTCCATTCACGTCTGTGGGAGAGCCTGTAGCTCTTTTGCAAGCCGAGCACCGCGGCGGCGCCGCTTCCGCGACGTGCAAACAAACCGGCTGTTTATGCCTGGTGCCGCAGTAATGCGGCTTAAACTGCAGCTGAAGATTCCCAGAAGGGGCGAAACGCGCCGGGCTGCACGCGCGCGCTCTGGCGGTGGCGTCACAAAGCGCTGCCGACGTTGCGCCCACCGCAGGCCTCTCTGGCACTGCGCGGATTTAATTAAGTTCCGGAGCGGGCGCCGCTCGCTCCTAAGCCTCTTCTGCTGTAGTATCAAATACACATCATCTCGAGAAAATGCTGCGACAATTGTTCCCATTGTGTATTACTTACTTACTGAAGAACTTAACAGTCTATGTCTGTAAGTAGCTCTTATACCGCCGTTCTCTTTCTGTACACCTTTCAGTGGTGTACAGCGGGTGCTACGATGATAGAGTGAAACTTTTAAGACCTTTGATCCCGCGGTAGTCCACCACAGCTATAAATCCCAGATCCAGTCCATCATCTGTGATGCCATTGTAGCATGGATTTCTATACTGCAAAATTCTATCAAGCCCAATGTAACATACTAATTACCTGGAAACCTGATATTCCTCAAACACTGCACCCACACATCACATCCTCCACACGTTCTCGCAACGGTACTTTAATTATTCCCATTATCAAACCATCCCATGAAATCCGACCAGATACATACTGGTCTTGCCATATTTAGCAGAAACCGCCTCTACTCGTCTTGACCTGGCTCCCTGATCACCACTCCCCTCCATCCCCATTATAAGGCGTGGTTTGGAGCCTGTCCCTCACCACCCTCTCAGATTCCTCAGCCAATCATCCACTCACATAAAACACTTTAATGATTCCCATTATCAAACCATCCCATCCAAAAC
Organism: Schistocerca nitens; assembly: GCF_023898315.1. NCBI lineage: Eukaryota > Metazoa > Arthropoda > Insecta > Orthoptera > Acrididae > Schistocerca > Schistocerca nitens. The sequence goes on along the minus strand of NC_064621.1, from coordinate 92,514,756 downwards.
CTGCCACTGACAGTCCGCGTAAAATGATCTCTTATTTCTTTTCCTTGTCAATATTTTAAGCAATCAACAAATAAGTTCTTCATCTTTTAACTATTGCAACTCACTCTCTGTATCTCATTTTGCGAATGCATTCAATTTCAACGCCTTTTAATATCTATTTATTACGTTTTAAAATTTTGAAAATAGTGCAGCTGAATAAGGGTGAATTGTAACGACTGAGAGCTCATGCCGTGCTCATGGGGGTACAGTGGATGAAATAACAATTCACGAAAAATAAGACACTGGGATGAACAACGGGGGTTCATATAAACTCCTCGGAATGTATAGCCACCTATGTAATGGAAGTAATATTTATATTTACTTTTCATTATATCTGTATTACTACGTAATGTCTGTGGCGGCAGGTCTGCATGGGGATGATGATGTTTAAATTCGTGCGCACCACACACATGTGGGGATTCAATAGGATTACCTGGTGAGAATTATGGCTGCATGCGATACTGTTCGATTAACACCGTGGTTGTCCGAATGGGTACAGTAGAACAATGACCGACGATGTCACGCCCACATACTCGTAGTTGCTGCGGCATGCCATTCTGATCAACTGGTGTGAATGTAGCTCCTTGTGCAGGCTTTCAATGGGCTGATGAAAAGTGTGAAATTTTCTCATATTAGGTTGCAACTTTCGAGTGAGTCGCTTCCAATCAGGGTACCTCTTCACCGTTTGATTCTTTTATGCTTTTCCAACAGCCCTGGGTGGATGGTAATGGTGACATTCAGAATAACTGACATTCAATGCATTAAAGTGGCTCGGTGTGGCCGCGAGGTTTGAGGCGCTATGTCACGGATTGCGCGGCCCCTCCCGCCGGAGGTTCGAGTCCTCCCTCGGGCATAAGTGCAATAAACGGTAGTGGCACGGGGACGACCCGAAAGCCACCATCATAATAACTAATAAGGCACTGCGGGTAACAGTGCTCTCACACCTTTCGGACGACCACTGTAACATTATTGTACTTCAGTCACCAATCGGCGTCATCTACCTAATAAATATGTACTTTCAGTACGGTACAGATATTGAAGTGTACCTTGACCAACTCACGCAGGTGGCAACGGTGCTGAGGGGAAGAAAGGCAGTTGTAATGGCGGACGTGAATGCCAAATCCCCCCTGTGGCACAGTGGCACTCGAGACGAGAGAGGAGGCAAGCTGGAAGAGACTATTATGTCTCTACAACTCCTCATTGCTAATAGACAAGGAAACCCCCCACCTACACGGGAGGGGGAGGCGAGGGAACCAACATTGACATTACGATGATGACAGCCATCATCGCTGCCAATGTACAAAACTGGATAGTCACAGACGGAGACACAACCAGCGATCATAACTTGACCACATTCACAATCTCCGATCGGGAGTGCCACTGGGACATAGGGTGGGAAGTACAACTAAATTACAACAAGACTAACTGGGGGCACCTTGCAAGAGAGTTTGACGCCCCGACATGGCCAGAAGATGACGAAGCTGTCAATAAACACGCCGAAGAGCTGGTGAGCGCACTCACCAGGGCGGTGAAGGCTGCTGTACCAACCAGGAGGAAAGCCGTGGCGGCCTCTCCATCACCATGGTCTGCAGGGCTAGGGCAGATGCGTCAGGAGGGCGAGGAGGTATTTCCACTGAAGTGTCGTCTGGGAGGAAAAACAAAAGTGGCTACAAACATACAGAGAAGCCAAAGAGCAGTTGCAGAAGGAACTGCGAGCAGTCAGGCTGAAAAGCTGGGAAAAATACGTGCACAGACAATTGGTTGTGGATCCCTGGGGCACTCCTTACAAAATAGTAAGGGAGAAAATCAGGTCGCATATGGTGCTTTCCTCAGTTAGGGATGGAAACCGGATGACTGGGTCTTGGCAGGAAACTGCTGAGGTCCTTCTCCGCTCCCACCTCCCTGATGACATAGCTGAAGATGACACCGAAGAGCAACGCCTAATTAGGCAGGTTATGCAGGAAGAATACCAGAAGAATACCAGAAGTGGCGGCGCATATAAAATCACTAATGAAAGGAAAGGCCCCAGGATCAGACGGCATTGTCGCGGAGGTGGTGCAATACCTCGATCCTCAACTGGTAACACTTTTAGCAAGAATCTACAATGAGGCCCTGCGCCTCGGAACATTTCCCACAATCTGGAAACAGTCCAATGTCGTAATCATCAAAAAAGGGCAGGACAAAGATCCAAAAGAAGTCCTATAGACCAATCTGTCTGTTGGACCTGTTAGGCAAATTGCTGGAGAGGTTACTAGCTGACAGACTGACGGCACACCGAGTGCTGTGCGGGATGAGCGACAGGCAATTCTGTTTTCGGCAGGGGCGATCTGCGTGTGACGCAATTGCCCTGGCGGCCGAGGTCTGTGGGTCGTCTCCGCACAAGTACATAGTTGGCATCATGGTGGATATCAGTGGCGCCTTCGACACCCTGTGGTGGCCTTCGCTCTTCTCCTGCCTGCGGGAGAAGGAGTGTCCAGGGTCGCTATACTGCTGTCTGAGGAGCTATTGTATGGAAAGAGAGGTCTGGCTATCGTCCCCTAGCGGGCGAATTGGCAAGAAAATTACGAAGGGGTGTCCACAGGGCTCTGCCCTGGGACCGCTCTTCTGGGATATAAACATGGAGCCTCTCCTGGAGAGGTTGGAGAACAGTGCGGATGTGCTAGAGGCGATAGCCTACGCAGACGACCTCCTTCTGCTGCTTGGCGGCCGGAGTCGCGAAGATCTCGAACCTAAAATCAATAGGACAATAACAATTCTCACACAATGGTGTCACAACACGAGAATGACAGTTGCGCCTAACAAGTAGACATACCTATTACTGAAAGGCCAATTGCCCAGAAATCCGACAGTAAGAATTGAGGGCTCGCCAGTAATTCGGCGTCGCGAGGCCCGGTATCTGGGAGTGATAATTGATGAAAGATGGAGTTTCGCCAAACACATCGAAACTGCAACTCAAAGATTATTAGAAGCTCTGAACAGTCTCATCATGACAGGACACAGCATATTTCATCTTCCACCGGAACTCATAAAGCTGTACCACAACACCATTCTTGCTTCCATCGTGGGTTACGGATCTGGGCACACAGGCTCACGAGGGTCGTGGCTGCTATGGCTGTGGGGAGGGTGCAACGAAACATGCTTCTACGCTCCATTGGAGCATACAGAACATCTCCGGGAGGGGCACTACTAACACTCCTGGGGGTGTGTCCCCTGGACATCAAAATCCGGGAACAGGCAGCCTGGTATTGGCTGAAAAGGGGAGATGTAGAAAAAACTGAAAGCATTTTGGGAGTGCGTGTGGGAGATAAGTTTGCAATTAAAAGAAGAGGAGAAGAGCTATGGCAAGAACTCTGGGACAGAGAGGAAACAGGCAGAAGGACTTGCCAACTGCTCCCGAACATCAAAGATCGCCCACTAATGTATAAGGTGGTGGGTTATGATGTATGTTATTATTGGATTGAATAAAGAATTTTTTTAAGTAGTCTTGGAGCCAAAGCAGTGCTACAGTACTTAGAGGAGCAATTTAGTTGACTAACATTGACGTCTTGGCGAACAAATTCGCTTGACGTAAATCGTACGGTACCCAACGCGGGTACCTGTTCTCTAGATAAGATTGTCTGCCGTTTATGTGTGTTGTGTTACAGGTAATTGGCATTGGTCGATGCGAGCTTACTGGGAGCAGAGCAACACGGGAGCAGAGAGATATTTAAGGCCCTGTCCTCTCCTTTACATCTTGCGTTATGTTGTCACTGTTGCGTGATTCCAGCCTTCCTGTGGAGAATTATAGCGTCCGAAGTTCAATTGCAGTGCAAAGTTGAGTACATTTCTGTGTCATTTCCTGTCTCGTGGATTTCTCGTATTGATCTGAATCCTTGGTCTGCTCCCGTCTATCGCTAATTCACACGCAATATTGAAGCGACTTCGTTTTAGGGGTATTGTCATATGGTCATGTTCTAGTTGTAATCATTCTAAGAATATTGTTGATTAATCAACTAAGTAAATGTGAAGATTGGCTTGGTCAAAATTAAAGCACCTCCTTAATTGTTTTAGTCATTTGTATATAGTTTTATTTAGGAAAGTTGGCTAGCCAAACCTTAAAAGATCTGTGTTCTTACCCTTAATCTGTTCTTCAGCTGAATGGAAGTAATGAGAGTTCTGATGGGAATTGTATGGATATTTCTACTGTTTAAGTAAAGCTTTACCTGAGTATATTTACCTAGCCATATTCACATTTGAAGTTTTATGGGTCTTGTTCCAGTTAAAGAAATTTGTTATTTGTCCAAGTGATCTGGCCTTGTTTACTGCTGTTGTGATTTTATATTGCTTTTGTTTCTGATAAAATATGTAGCAACTACAACTGATTACTATCGTGATTTTGGTGTGTCACTACCACATTTCACCACTGATTAGTGATGCAAGTGCCTTTAACAGGAAAACGTGGTGCCGAAGCCACAAAACCTGGGCTATGGAGCAGTGGAAGGAAGTAATTTGGCCGGATAAGTCTTGTTTCACAGTAGAGATGGGTCGAACTCGTTCATTCCCGTGAACTACTTCATTCATTTCACTCTTTGCAGTGAAGCGTTCAAATGAAGTAGTTCATTGATGAAGTACGGAAGCCTGGCGAAGTTGCCCAGTTCGCCGCTCAGCCGCGGCTGCGCTCGCTTCGCCTCGCTCGTCTATAAAGCTTCGTAATACTTCATAATTTTACCAACAGATGGCCAAACTATGCAGTAACGTGCACGCAACGTTTTACGCTCTTACAGCGTCTGAGTTAACTTAAATAGAGCATGGTCGAGGGGGACAAAGGAAAGATAAACAGAGGAGCCTGTCACATATAAAGAAGGTATTACATTTAATCTTGCTCGACATTTTCTCATGAAGCGCCCAAAAAAGTCTTTATCTGCAAAATTAAACATTATTTGTTGTATTAATGGACTGAAAACTAGGGCAACCAACGAAATGCAGTCCAATTTTATGTTCCTTTTAAAACTTAATCCAAAATAGAATGAGTATTTTTACCACTGTCACAGAGTCTATATACCTACGTTAAGTAATTATTCAGAAGTTTTCCTGTAGATTTTATTTTTGTTGAGAATAATAACCCTCCAGATTCAAAATGTAAACTGTCACCTGTAGTCATTGGTACGATTTCACGTAAAATCCCTCTTTCAGTGTTATTAACAAACCTCTCATTTTCATGTTGGCTGTGCATGCTCACACAGCCAGCCTCTTCGTTTGTATCTTTAATATTCATTTGTCTGCAAGCGCTGCCAACGGTAGGCTACCCGTAGACGCGAAGTTTAACTGCACAAATAGTCACGGGTAATGATGTCAGCACTGCAGGAAGCAGCTGACGCTGCATTCTCCTCCCCCCTCACCTCCCCAACCCCTCGTAAACCTATCTTTCCCCACAAACACCGCGCGATTCGTCGGCAGGCAGTAGAGGGAGGACTGAAGTGAAGGGAGGATGACTGACGTAGCGCCGATGTGGTGGGAGAGGGGGTGAGAGTGAGTGAACTAGAAAAAAGTGTGGAGTGTGCTATCTGTGAAGAGTTTGAAGTACCAGTTCATTGAAATTGAGTGGTTAGTTCACACTTCACTGGAGTGAAGCGTTCATTTGAACGACTCATTCACGAGCTCTCCATGACTATTTCACAGTATATCCAGCTTCTAGCTGGGTTTACGTTCAAGGCGAGAGACATGTGTAGTTTCGGTGATGATTTGAGTAGCTGCACTGTGGTATTCCATGAGTTTCATGGTTACTTTACAAGGCCGCATTACTGCCAAGGATTATGTAAACATTTTGGCCGACCAGTTCCATGCTACGGTACAATGTTTGTTCCCACACAGGTGTCGCTGTGTTACAAGACGCCGGGCCCTTGTTCACATAGCTCCAAACAGCTCACGTCGTCTGGGACTGGATTTATACCAACGAGGATGAATTGTCGCATCTCTCCTGGCTACAACAATGACCAGATCTCACTATTATTGAGCCTTTGTCATCTGCTCTGGAGGAAAACCTATGTGATTGTTGTCCAGCTCCGTCACCGTTAACTGAAGTTGCCACAGTTTTGCAGAAAGAATAGTATAAGATACCCATGAAAACCATACAGGATCGGTACTCGTTCATTCCGAGACGACTGGAAGATCTTTTGAACGGCAATGATTTCCCTGCACCGTCATTGGCATGGTGGCGTGTTGCCTCCGTATTTTTGTTCACTTCCTGTAGCTTAATCTGTTAAATTTGTGTCAGTCAGGTCAGCATCATCAAGGTCTTTAAAAATACACAATATGTGCAAGTACTGGTATTAAAATTTTATTTCTTCGTGTTTGAGATGCATGCATAATGCCTTTTTTAAGACAATGCAGCCCTTTCACTAATGAAGGAAATTCGTTTCCTGTAGAGTCCCCGATCATTGTGAATATTTTATGAATGAAATCGTCTGGATTCCTAACCAAATTTCTTCATTTATTAAGGCATTTCGGCTACTAACAGCACCAGATAACAAAAAATTTTGAACTTCCCGAGGAATGAAGTTCGGTGTTAGCATTTAAATGTGTGCCTAATCAGGGCATCATGTAACGTTAGTTGACGTCCCGACTAGTAATCGGTTTTAATACTGACTCTGAAACTTCTCTCGCTAGTTCGAAGTTTTCTGTTAACCGACGTTGCTAGTAGCCGAAATGGTGTAATAAACAAAGAATTTTTTTAGTGATACAGACGATGTTGTTCTGAAAACAGTTCAGGTATTTGCATGCCTATTGTTGAAACGTGTGAACTGATACAACAATGCAGGTCGCACCGCTTATTACTCTGAAATTATTGATAGCAGTAATGTTCCGTCATCTGTTTGGTGCGAATGCAGTTCATGTTTCAAATGCAGTAATTCCTGTGTGGCTATCACGACGGGACGATTTCTTCCTGACGAGCATTTGTAAGCTGTAGTAAAAGTATCCGATAGTGAGGAAAGTTTTTCTGAAGGAGAGAATCACATACGTGATGACAGCGTTAGTCCTACAAATGAATCGGAGAACGCTTCAGACACTGAAACTGGTATGGCAATGTGCTATTGCGTCTGAAAAAAAAAAAAAAAAAAGGGGATGAGGAACTGAACGAGCGAGGTGGCGCTTTGAGTGGCACACTAGACTCGTATTACGAAGGTCGATGGTTTGCATCCCGGTCCAGCCATCCAGTTTTAGGTTCTCCGTGATTTCCGTAAATCACTCCAGGCATATGCCGGGACGGCTCCTTTCAGAAGGATCTTTCCGTAATCAGATCTCGTGTTTCGTCGCTGATGGTCTACTTCTTTCGTGATAAATTTAGAACCGTTTCCACAAAGTGGAAGACCATCCTTTTATAAAACTGATTACAGGTCCAACAAGATATGCTGTTCCCGGAATAGTGAAAAAAAATCCTGTTTTCAAGCTGTTGTGAATTACAGTATTCAGAATATTGTGGTGGAATGGAAAAATTTAATAATTAAAAAGATTATAGTAGGTGCTGGGAAGAATTGTGACAAACTAGTCGAGTACCCAGTCTTGTCTGGATATGTATGTATTCCAATGTTCTGTCACTTCATCTCCTCTTTTCGCTTTCTCTTTCAATATCCTCGTCACCTCCCATTGTCCATCTCCTCTTCACTCCTTCTAGCTCTTTCTCCTACTCCCCTTCCTCCTCATCCCATCTAGTCCTTCCCCTCTCTCCCTTCCCCCTCTCTCTGTCCATCTACTGCTCTTCCCTCCATCCTCCTCCTCGATCGAACGAGGTGGCGCAGTGGTTAGAACACTGGACTCGCATTCGGGAGGACGACGGCTCAATCCCGCGTCCGACCATCCTGATTTAGGTTTCCCGTGATTTCCCTAAATCGCTCCAGGCACATGCCGGGATGGTTCCTTTGAAAGGGCACTTCCTTCCCCGTCCTTCCCTAATCCGATGAGACCAATGACCTCGCTGTTTGGTCTCTTCCCCCAAACAACCCAGGCCAAACCCTCCTCTCTCTTCTCTCAGTCCTTTTCCTCCTGTTACCTACTGTCCATTTACCCATCCCCTGTTTCTGTACATTTGCTTCTCGCCCCTATTTATGGGTTCCTTCTCTTCCTTCCCCCTCTGTCCATCTGTCCATCTTATTCTCCTCTTTCTCTCTCCACGTTAATCATCCTGTTTCCTGCCCCCCCCCCCCACCCCCATCTGTCTCCAGTATTTTTTTCCACAACCAAGTTTCGTGGAAATCAATGCAGGAGTTATAAGTTTTTCCCGTTGGCTTTGCCTGTGTACGGGCATATCTCATAATTTAAATATTTCTCACTTATTCATACACATATTTCACCTGTATCTCCAGGGAATTCTGCTTTGGAATTTTGATTCCGGCAGTTCAATGATTGTGACATCATATCTGCTGAATTACTTGTGGTACAGTGGTATAATTATAATTTTCCTTACTCATCGGGTGATATATAACGATATTGTGTGCGAAATGTGTTGCCAGTAGAATCAGTAGTAAAGAACCGATGAATTAATACTTAAGCATGATAAGGCGCTATTCACGAATCTCAGTGTCTGTGACGTCATATCCTCGCGTACGAGGACATATTTTTCGGCGTTCATTCAATGACATATGTGAATATTGTCTGTAAAATTTGTTATAAATAGAGTTAGTAGTAGAAAATAGTAGATTAAAAGGTCATGCCCGACGCAGCAGTTTTTCTGCATGAACTGCGAAAATATACTAAGCGTAAAATTTTTCTTTTCAGTTTTTTTGTCCGCCCGGATAGCTGAGTGGTCAGTGTGACGAATTGCCGTCCTACAGGCCGGTTTCGATTCCCGGCTGGGTGGGAGATTTTCTCCTCTCAGGGACTGGGTGTTGTGTTGTCTTCATCATCATTTCATCCCCATCCTGCGCGCAGGTCGCCCAATGTGGCGTCGAATGTGGTAAGACCTGCACCAAGGCATTGCCCCGCAAGGGGCCTCCCGGCCAATGACGCCAAACGCTCATTTCTATTTTTTTAATTTTTTGGGAAGTGGTGGAGTTATTAACGATAAGAAGCCTCGAAAAGTTTGAAATTATGTGTAAAATTTGTTACAAGTCACTGAGTGCTCTCATTATCAGAATGAGACGAATATCATCTGTTTATTGGCACATAGTGTGCTACGCTTCTTTTTCACTCACTTTGAGAGGTAAGAGCGTCTTGTGCCCTCCGTGGTCCTTTCCAGACAGTAATTGATATGTGTACCAAGTCCGACTGAAATGGATCCAGTGGCTCGGAGGAAATGTAGAACCTAATTAAATATATGCATGTTTATATGATTAATATGCACTGATTACACTTGAATCCTATAATGGTTCACTATTTTTGGCTGGTGTGTGTAAATCGTATGGTGAGTCAACAAACGGTCTATGGGATCCAGAAACAGGAAGCAAATCTTTGCTGCTGTAATGTCACAGAAGCAATTCCGTTGTATCTCACATGTGTCACACAAATCTGACCGAAGAGCACGAAGAGTAAATGACAAGTTAGCACCTACAATAGTTCTGCGGGAAAAGTGGAGTGGAAATACTTTCGAAGCTACAGTATATAATTCAGGCACAAAGATAACCGTAGACGAGCAAAAATAACCTAAACTTATAGTATTTTTGAAGAATTATGAGTATCATGATCTCAAATGAAAATTGTGTCATTATGACATGGAAGAGTATATGCGTATACTGAACAAAGGGGCAGGCTTGAATCTGATCAACTGGACGAGAAATAACATCTTAATTATCGTTTCTTCAATTAATTATCCACTTAATTCAACACTGAACTTCCACAACTGTGATATCTTGAAATCCTGTAGTTGTTTACTTCACAGTTTCTATTTCCTTATTACAAAATACCTCTTCTTTTCCATACGAATTTTATGTCTCCGGTGTGGTTGGAGTCAACGAACACTTACAATGTTAAAATTTTGAGTTGTACTCACAGTTGTGAATCAGGAGTCGAATCCGTGATCACAGCTTTACCAGACAGCAAATAAAGTTTTGTCAGTAGCATCCCCGTTAAATTGTGATAACGTGTTGATATTCTGTACGGCTATATTACTCACGCCATGCAATCACAGCCACATTTTTTCCACATAAACTGTGGTTAGCTTTCTGGTCTGCATATATCAATGCCCCCCCATGAACCATGGACCTTGCCGTTGGTGGGGAGGCTTGCGTGCCTCAGCGATACAGATGGCAGTACCGTAGGTGCAACCACAACGGAGGGGTATCTGTTGAGAGGCCAGACAAACATGTGGTTCCTGAAGAGGGGCAGCAGCCTTTTCAGTAGTTCCAGGGGCAACCGTCTGGATGATTGACTGATCTGGCCTTGTAACATTAACCAAAACGGCCTTGCTGTGCTGGTACTGCGAACGGCTGAAAGCAAGGGGAAACTACAGTCGTAATTTTTCCCGAGGACATGCAGCTTTACTGTATGATTAAATGATGATGGCGTCCTCTTGCGTAAAATATTCCGGAGGTAAAATAGTCCCCCATTCGGATCTCCCGCCGGGGACTACTCAAGAGGACGTCGTTATCAGGAGAAAGAAAACTGGCATTCTACGGATCGGAGCGTGGAATGTCAGATCCCTTAATCGGGCAGGTAGGTTAGAAAATTTAAAAAGGGAAATGGATAGGTTAAAGTTAGATATAGTGGGAATTAGTGAAGTTCGGTGGCAGGAGGAACAAGACTTTTGGTCAGGTGAATACAGGGTCGTAAATACAAAATCAAATAGGGGTATCGCAGCAGTAGGTTTAATAACGAATAAAACAATAGGAATGCGGGTAAGCTACTACAAACAGCACAGCGAACGCATTATTGTGGCCAAGATAGACACAAAGCCCATGCCTACTACAGTAGTACAAGTTTATATGCACAACTAGCTCTGCAGATGATGAAGAAATTGATGAAATGTATGACGAGATAAAAGAAATTATTCAGGTAGTGAAGGGAGACGAAAATTTAATAGTCATGGGTGACTGGAATTCGTCAGTAGGAAAAGGGAGAGAAGGAAACATAGTAGGTGAATATGGATTGGGGGGAAGAAATGAAAGAGGAAGCCGCCTTGTAGAATTTTGCACAGAGCGTAACTTAATCATAGCTAACACTTGATTCAAGAATCATAAAAGAAGGTTGTATACCTGGAAGAATCCTGGAGGTACTAAAAGGTATCAGATAGATTATATAATGGTAAGACAGAGATTTAGGAACCAGGTTTTAAATTGTAAGACATTTCCAGGGGCAGATGTGGATTCTGACCACAATCTATTGGTTATGAACTGCAGATTGAAACTGAAGAAACTGCAAAAAGGTGGGAATTTAAGGAGATGGGACCTGGATAAACTGAAAGAACCAGAGGTTGTAGAGAGTTTCAGCGAGAGCATAGGGGAACAATTGACAGGAATGGGGGAAAGAAATACAGTAGAAGAAGAATGGGTAGCTCTGAGGGATGAAGTAGTGAAGGCAGCAGAGGATCAAGTAGATAAAAAGACGAGGGCTAATAGAAATCCTTGGGTAACAGAAGAAATATTGAATTTAATTGATGAAAGGAGAAAATATAAAAATGCAGTAAATGAAGCAGGCAAAAAGGAATACAAACGTCTCAAAAATGAGATCGACAGGAAGTGCAAAATGGCTAAGCAGGGATGGCTAGAGGACAAATGTAAGGATGTAGAGGCCTATCTCACTAGGGGTAAGATAGATACTGCCTACAGGAAAATTAAAGAGACCTTTGGAGAGAAGAGAACCACTTGTATGAATATCAAGAGCTGAGATGGCAACCCAGTTCTAAGCAAAGAAGGGAAGGCAGAAAGGTGGAAGGAGTATATAGAGGGTTTATACAAGGGCGATGTACTTGAGGACAATATTATGGAAAAGGAAGAGGATGTAGATGAAGATGAAATGGGAGATAAGATACTGCGTGAAGAGTTTAACAGAGCACTGAAAGACCTGAGTCGAAACAAGGCCCCCGGAGTAGACAACATTCCATTAGAACTACTGACGGCCTTGGGAGAGCCAGTCATGACAAAACTCTACCATCTGGTGAGCAAGATGTATGAGACAGACGAAATACCCACAGACTTCAAGAAGAATATAATAATTCCAATCCCAAAGAAAGCAGGTGTTGACAGATGTGAAAATTACCGAACTATCAGTTTAATAAGTCACAGCTGTAAAATACTAACGCGAATTCTTTACAGACGAATGGAAAAACTGTTAGAAGCGGACCTCGGGGAAGATTAGTTTGGATTCCGTAGAAATGTTGGAACACGTCAGGCAATACTAACCTTATGACTTATCTTAGAAGAAAGATTAAGAAAAGGCAAACCTACGTTTCTAGCATTTGTAGACTTAGAGAAAGCTTTTGACAACGTTAACTGGAATACTCTCTTTCAAATTCTGAAGGTGGCAGGGGTAAAATGCAGGGAGCGAAAGGCTATTTACAATTTGTACAGAAACCAAATGGCAGTTATAAGAGTCGAGGGGCATGAAAGGGAAGTAGTGGTTGGGAAAGGAGTGAGACAGGGTTGTAGCCTCTCCCCGATGTTATTCAATCTGTATATTGAGCAAGCAGCAAAGGAAACAAAAGAAAAATTCGGAGTTGGTATTAAAATTCATGGAGAGGAAGTAAAAACTTTGAGGTTCGCCGATGACATTGTAATTCTGTCAGAGACAGCAACGGACTTGGAAGAGCAGTTGAACGGAATGGACAGTGTCTGGAAAGAAGGATATAGGATGAACATCAACAAAAGCAAAACGAGGATAATGGAATGTAGTCAAATTAAATCGGGTGATGCTGAGGGGATTAGATTAGGAAATGAGACACTTAAAGTAGTAAAGGAGTTTTGCTATTTAGGGAGCAAAATAACTGATGATGGTCGAAGTAGAGAGGATATAAAATGTAGACTGGCAATGGCAAGGAAATCGTTTCTGAAGAAGAGAAATTTGTTAACATCGAATATAGATTTAAGTGTCAGGAAGTCGTTTCTGAAAGTATTTGTATGGAGTGTAGCCATGTACGGAAGTGAAACATGGATGATAACCAGTTTGGACGAGAAGAGAATAGAAGCTTTCGAAATGTTTTGCTACAGAAGAATGCTGAAGATAAGGTGAGTAGATCACGTAACTAATGAGGAGTTATTGAATAGGATTGGGGAGAAGAGAAGTTTGTGGCACAACTTGACTAGAAGAAGGGATCGGTTGGTAGGACATGTTTTGAGGCATCAAGGGATCACAAATTTAACATTGGAGGGCCGCGTGGAGGGTAAAAATCGTAGAGGGAGACCAAGAGATCAATACACTAAGCAGATTCAGAAGGATGTAGATTGCAGTAGGTACTGGGAGATGAAGAAGCTTGCACATGATAGAGTAGCATGGAGAGTTGCATCAAACCAGTCTCAGAACTGAAGACCACAACAAACAACATATATCAATGACCCACCACGTACCCCTTCAAACATCTTTGGTGTGAAACTTCTCACCAAAAACCAATGATTTCGGCGAAAACGATTACTCAACAGCGTTCAGGAATAATTCAGGAATTATTTCTGCTTTCAGCATGCACGAAGTTTTGTAGGAACCTTTGCCGAAGACTGATCTACGTCGCACTATCAAAAAGAATGTCGTACATGCTATTAACTACACGGACTGTGTCGTTGGACAGAACAATATGTGCTGGCATACTTGCTTCCACCTCAATGAATATTTCATCCATAAAGAACGACACCATGAGTGCTGCAACTATTGATAAATACAAATAAAATAGTTTTCTGGGTCAGTCACTTATTTCTTTTGCTACTTAGCATTCGATGATTCACACCATCATCTTTAGGTGGAGAAATGTCTAGTTGCATAGCTAGTGTTAGTGAAGAGAACAGAAGCTTGTCCTCAGCAGCAGACCAAGGCCAATGTAAGTTGTTCCCGTTGGTCTGCTGCTGTAAAAAGGCTTCTATGCTCTTCAATAACACCAGCTACGTACACTACTGGCCATTAAAATTCCTACACCAAGAGGAAATGCAGTTGCTCAGCCACAATTGACCAGACGTTTTCAGTTGGTGAGAGATCTGGAGAATGTACTGACCAGGGCAGCAGTCGAATACTTTCTGTATCCAGAAAGGACCTGCAACATGTAGGGTTTCGCAGGGATCGAATGAAGGGCAGATCCACGGGTCGTAACATATCTGAAATGTAACGTCCACTGTTCAAAGTGCCGTCAATGCGAACAAGAGGTGACCGATACGTGTAAACAATGGCATCCCATACCGTCACGCCGGGTGATCGCCAGTATGGCGATGACGAATACACGCTTCCAATGTGCGCTCACCGCGTGTCGCCAAACACGGATGCGACCATCATGATGCTGTAAATGGAACCTGGATTCATCCGAAAAAATGACGTTTTGCCATTCGTGCACCCAGCTTCGTCGTTGAGTACACCATCGTAGGTGCACCTGTCTGTGATGCAGCGTCAAGGGTAACCGCAGCCATGGTCTCCGAGCTGATAGTCCATGCTGCTGCAAATGTCGTCGAACTGTTCGTGCATTTGGTTGTTGTCTTGCAAACGTCCCCACCTGTTGACTCCGGGATCGAGACGTGGCTGCACGATGCGTTACAGCCATGTGGATAAGACGCCTGTCATCTCGACTGCTAGTGATACGAAGCCGTTAGGATCCAGCACGGCGTTCCGTATTACCCTCCTGAACCCACCGATTCCATATTCTACTAACAGTCATTGCATCTCGACCAACACGAGCAGCAATGTCGCGATACGATAAACCGCAATCGCGATAGGCTGCAATCCGACCTTTATCAAGGTCGGAAAAGTGATGGTACGCATTTCTCCTCCTTACACGAGGCATCACAACAACGTTTCACCAGGCAACGCTGGTAAACTGCTGTTTGTGTATGAGAAATCGGCTGGAAACTTTCCTCATGTCAGCACTTTGTAGGTGTCGCCACCGGCGCCAACCTTGTGTCAATGCTCTGAAAAGCTAATCATTTGCATATCACAGCATCTTCTTCCTGTCGGTTAAATTTCGCGTCTGTAGCACGTAATCGTCGTGGTGTAGCAATTTTAATGGCCAGTAGTGTAGCTAATCAGTTCTCGACCTAAAGATGATGGTGTGAACTATCGAAATTCGAAGAAGCAAAATAAATGACTGGCGCAGAAAACTGTTTTATTTGTATCGTTGTCAACTATTGTAAGGTAATACACTCGACCTGGTTCGATCGTTTTAGTTCGTGTACGTCAACAATTGATAAGGTCTGAATCGTGAACTTCTATTACTATCGGTTTTGGTATGGGCTACAAGTGAAAATTTTCAAGTAATTAAAGAATGGGCTACAAGTGAAAATTTTCAAGTAATTAAAGAATATGTCAACTCGACTGTGGCGGAGCACTCTTAGCGATGGAAATGTGCTGGGCGTGCTCTGATACGGAGTATTGACGGTGTCAGATTCCAACAGAACGGCGCCTGGGCTAGCTGTCAGCTGTAGAGGGGTGGTGGTGTCGAAGACAAAAGAGTATCGCGCTCGGCATATGTGTCATACGCAGGTGGACAGCGCGGCTGCACCTGCCAGTATACGCACCCTCTGTTTTATGTATTGGGAGGGGGAGCGGGTGTGAGAGGCAGCCGGTGGCCAGGCTTAATATTTGACGAGGCCGTCAGCGGCGCACAATGCGGCCCAACACACAATGGCGACCGGCTGTCACCCCGCGTCAGGCGCGCGCTCAAGTTGCTGCGTCCCAGCGCCGATTCAACAGCCGCAACGTGTGCACAAGCAGATAGCCGCACACCGACTACCCAGCAAACCGTCCCACTGTGGGTGCTCTGAGTCATTAAGAGTGTTCAAGTTACACGGAACAGTGCACTGTTAAATGCTCTTGATATAACCAATATGTTAACGGTGCTCAGAGGTTGAATGAAATATTACCCACTCTTCCGGATGGACACCTCATTTTCGGAGCTTATGCAACTATTTGTATCTCTTTAATCTGGAAATTCTTATCATGGTCCAAACATGCAGCTCTCCAAGGTCGTTGACTATAGAGATGCACAACACCAATATGTGCTATAGTAATGAAAACTTTCTATCGTATGCAGAATGTACTACATCTTGACCTTAACAGACTTCCTTTCCAAAGGGTCGCCACAACGAAAATCTGAATTAACTCAAAGAGTCGTTTTGATTGAGTTTCTGCAATTTCGGAAGTTTAGAAAGACAAAGCTTCAGTCTTGTGCGTATCAAACATTGATGAAACTCCTTGACTTCTCCAATATTGCACGAGTTGCCTAATATCTCTGCTGGCAACTCTCAACATACCGATCGGTGCCTCATTTTAATATTTAATGACTTTCCAAAACTTCTCAATGAAAACTGGTTCTCAAATCAACCATCACATGACGATGGCAGACTAAATAAATTTCATACATTATCATAACCCAACATATGAATGTTCTTGACTCACAAGGGGACCTTCCATACTGTAAATTACGAATTTTGATGGGCTTCAAATATGTTGTAGAGACACATACCCTGAGTACCTGGATGTCCGGTTTTTTAGCGACGGACCTTGGTTTTTGAGAAAGTCGATTTTGAAGTTCATCAAGCATTTTGTATATCGGTAACATTACATATATTTCGAGCAAGTCAGTACCGTTTTTTTTTTTTTTTTCAAAATCGACCGAATTTTTCATCAACAAACAGTGTAAGGTGTGCGGAATTATAAAGATGTATTCAGTTATCAATTTTTTCAAATATTCATTCCGTTTGCGGTTCGCAGTTGGAGTTCCAAATGTTCGTACAGCGGTCGCTTCTCGTATTACCTGAAATCGATCTCCGCTCATTGTTGTCCCCTCTCCCGTGAGTACCGTTAGCCGTAACGGAAGCCCAGCGTCTAGTTACAGCCAATGAGGATGCGAGTTGTATTCCTAAGCGTTCGCATCTAACTACAGCGTCAGTTGCTGGCAAAGCGTTTCTAGTGCTGTGTGTTACAAAAATTCTGTGAAATGGAAGAACCAAGTGTTTCTGCAGTAGTGCAGCCAGAAGATCCACAAATAAAGGAGCTGAACGAAGAATCAAAGGCGGAATCACAAATGCCATTAAATATGCCGAAAATCTACTCCGCGATTTGAATCACGTAACGAGTCACCGCCTAGCGTGATCACTGCCAATTCCGTTGCAATTGGCGATGAGATATGCATCGAAATACAGGATCTCTTGGTCGAAATACAGATCATTATTGATGATGAATTGATGGATTTCAGTTAAGAAGATGAATTGGGAGAGTTTGATACGAACCACAAACGGAATGAATATTTGAAAAAAATAATAACTGAATACGTCTTTATAATTTCGCACATCTTACAGTGTTTGTTGATATTCTTTGAAATAAAATTGAAAAGTTCGATCGATTTCGAAAAAAAAAAATGAGTACAGGAGCCAGCCGCGGTGGTCTAGCGGTTCTAGGCGCTCAATCCGGAACCGCGCGACTGCTACGGTCGCAGGTTCGAATCCTGCCTCAAGCATGGATGTGTGTGATGTCCTTAGGTTAGTTAGGTTTAAGTAGTTCTAAGTTCTAGGGGACTGATGACCACAGATGTTAAGTCCCATAGTGCTCAGAGCCATTTGAACCATTTTTTTGAGTACAGGAGCAGGATTCGAACACAGTACTTTCATCGCGGTAGCCGTGAACCTTTACCGCTGCGCTACGCTAACTTGATTTAAATGTATGTAATGTTACGGACATACAAAACCCGCAATGAACTTCGAAATCGATTTTCTCAAAAACCAGGGTGCGTCGCTAAAAAACCGGACATCCAGATACTCAGGGTAAGGGCCTCTACAACGTAGTTGAAGCGCATCAAAATCCGTGATTTACAGCGTGGAGGGTCCCCTTATGAGACACACGACAACTTTAATAGTTATCAATTTATATTAGAAACGATACACTAACACAGATTTTCTTAGTATCAAGTTTAAAGAAGATCTGATCTTAAACATGATTCTTTTCCAATCCAATAAAGCTCCCCATTATTAAAACAACATTTCAACAATTATTTTTAATCTTCAATTTGCGTCAAAGGCGTCAGCAAGCGCCGACACTGTCTTCTCTCGCCCGGCGGCCTCCGTACAGAAGGCAAGAGGGCAACAGTGGCCAGTTCACGGTCGTAAGTAACGGTATCGAAGACGCTGCCGTCAGCAATTCATGGCGCCTTTCCTCGAAATGAAACAGAATACAAACAGAAATCTGAGTATACAATTCAAACATATTTAGGTACAACCACAATATTTAACGCTAATGCTGTTCAACGTAGGCCATTGTTTGTTGTTGTGGTCTTCAGTCCCGAGACTGGTTTGATGCAGCTCTCCATGCTACTCTATCCTGTGCAAGCTTCTTCATCTCCCAGTACATACTGCAACCTACATCCTTCTGAATCTGCTTAGTGTATTCATCTCTTCGTCTCCCTCTACGATTTTTACCCTCCACACTGCCCTCCGATACTAAATTTGTGATCCCTTGATGCCACAAAACACGTCCCACCAACCTATCCCTTCTTCTTGTCAAGTTGTGCCACAAACTCCTCTCCAATTCTATTCAATACCTCCTCATTAGTTACGTGATTCACCCATCTAATCCTCAGCATTCTTCTGTAGCACCACATTTCGAAAGTTTCTATTCTCTTCTTGTCTAAACTATTTACCGTCCATGTTTCACTTCCATACATGCCTACACTCCATACAAATACTTTTAGAAACGACTTCCTGACACTTAAATCTATACTCGATGTTGACAAATTTCTCTTCTTCAGAAACGCTTTCCTTGCCATTGCCAGTCTACATTTTATATCCTCTCTACTTCGACTATCATGAGTTATTTTGCTCCCTAAATTGCAAATACTGACTCACCTGCCAAGTGAACTGTAGGACGTGGTGTAACTGTCGGCGTCTTCTTGTCACATAGTTTCTTCAGCTCTGCATAATTGCTATATCGTTCATCCATTTCAACTTTCTTAGTGTCATCAATCCCTGTACCTCCCCACAACTCCTGTATTCCTTAAATTACAAAATTCACTGTTCATTGATGTCAGAGGATGTGTCTCATCAGGTGATACGTTCCTTTAGTTAAGCTATGCTACGTAACTCAGTTCAGTACTTCTTTACACTTTATACTGACAGTCTTCAGCATTCATCTATAACCTCACATATCAATCATCAATATCTGAAAGTGATTCGGATTCCTTTCCCACCCGAATATCGATAGAGAAGAAGGCGAGAAATAATCGAGCTTAGTACCACGGCCGCTGGTTTTTCCCATGAAGGGGCCGCTGCCCCGCAAACGTGCAGTGACGCGACAGCGGCTATAAACAGCGCGGGCCTGAACTTGGCCAGCAGTACTCACTGTCCTCTCAAGACTCCGACGTGAACCATTGATAGTAAAGTAATTAAACTCGCCTATGTTCACTTTTATCGATTCGGATCGTTCCCTGGACCATTTGCGCACCGTTACGACGGCTTTCGCTGAGCTTTCGCCAGTGTTTCTGGCTACACATCGACTGTATCACCATCAGTGTGAGTGACCATAAAACTGTGATCTACCTACGAAGCGTTCTCGCTTCCCACGCCCGGGTTCCCGGGTTCGATTCCCGGCGGGGTCAGGGATTTTCTCTGCCTCGTGATGGCTGGGTGTTGTGTGCTGTCCTTAGGTTAGTTAGGTTTAAGTAGTTCTGAGTTCTAGGGGACTCATGACCTCAGATGTTAAGTCCCATACCGCTCACAGCCATTTAAACCATCTACCTACGACAAATAGGGTAGAAAATAGAGGCCTTATACCCTTACTGTCTAATGTTTATCATCCGCCACTTACTATCATATAAGGCTACACTCAGCACAAATACTTTCTGACAGCCGGCCGGTGTGGCCGAGCGGTTCAAGGCGCTTCAGTCTGAAACCGCACGGCCGCTACGGTCGCAGGTTCGAATATTGCCTCGGGCATGGATGTGTGTGCTGTCCTTAGGTTAGTTAGGTTTAAGTAGTACTAAGTTCTAGGGGACTGATGACCTCAGATGTTAACTCCCATAGCGCTCAGAGCCATTTGAACCATTTTGAACTTCCTGAAGCTATATTGGTATTCTGTTGTGATAATTATCGTATTTTAGAAATACTTACCTTCATATTGACATTTTTATTTCATATCCGCTTCAGACAGTCGTTGTCAAACTTTTTCCTTCCCAAAATTCGAAACTTGTGCAGTAGCTTTAGTATTCATTTCCTCACTAGTATCTGATTCATTTCTGCTACACACCATCAACCTGTTTTCTTTTCTTTCCTTGACGTTCATGTTATATTTTTTAGACACTATTCATTTCGTTTAATTAATCTTACAAGTATGAGAGGAATACAACATCTCACAGTTTTTTGTTTCCTTTCTTGAATTCATTTTCCTGATTTTACCTTGATTTCTTTTACTGCCTGACCAATGTACATACTTGCACTGAATGGTACGGGGATACGTTACAACATCGTGCCATCCTTACTCCATTATTACCTCACTCTCATATTGTTCTACTCTTATAACTTCAGTCACATTTCTGTGTAAAATGTAGAGAGTTTTATCCCTCATAACGTCATAATTTCAGTACTAGTGTACAGTAAACATTTTTAAAAGCTTTATAATATTCTACAATAGTTATAAAAGTGGGTTAGCCTTTCCTTGGTGTAGATTCTAGTACAAGTCATAGTATCAGTTTTTGTCCCACATTTCCCTACATTTGTCTGGAACTGAAATTAATCTTCGCCAAAATCAGCCTTATCAATCGTCCTATTCTTCTGTATTTAATTCGTGTTTGTGTTCTCCAACCACGCTGTGTTAAACCGATGGTTCGCTAATATTCATATCTGTCAACAATCAATAATTTGGCATTCCTTTGTCACAAGCTTGTGGTTTTTTGTTTTCCCCAATTTTTTGTATCTTTGCCCCTCCACCAATTTGCTTTGATTTGTCTGAAAGACCCAAGGTCGACAAGAGCTCACTATTCTCACATGAGACCAGAAGAACAAAGTGTTTTATAAAGAATTTCTGGAAGGGGTTTTGGTTTAGTTTCTTTCATTGTTTAAAGTAAGGATTGGCTGGATTAAGTCTGATTGATGATAGTGTGGTCAGCCATACTAATATCATCATCATCATCATTTAAGACTGATTATGCCCTTCAGCGTTCAGTCTGGAGCATAGTCCCCCTTATAAAATTCCTCCATGATCCCCTATTCAATGCTAACATTGGTGCCTCTACTGATGTTAAGCCTATTACTTCAAAATCATTCTTAACCGAATCCAGGTACCTTCTCCTTGGTCTGCCCCGACTCCTCCTACGCTCTACTGCTGAACCCATGAGTCTCTTGGGTAACCTTGCTTCGTCCATGCGTGTAACATGACCCCACCATCTAAGCCTGTTCGCCCTGACTGCTGCATCTACACTCCTGGAAATTGAAATAAGAACACCGTGAATTCATTGTCCCAGGAAGGGGAAACTTTATTGACACATTCCTGGGCTCAGATACATCACATGATCACACTGACAGAACCACAGGCACATAGACACAGGCAACAGAGCATGCACAATGTCGGCACTAGTACAGTGTATATCCACCTTTCGCAGCAATGCAGGCTGCTATTCTCCCATGGAGACGATCGTAGAGATGCTGGATGTAGTCCTGTGGAACGGCTTGCCATGCCATTTCCACCTGGCGCCTCAGTTGGACCAGCGTTCGTGCTGGACGTGCACACCGCGTGAGACGACGCTTCATCCAGTCCCAAACAGGCTCAATGGGGGACAGATCCGGAGATCTTGCTGGCCAGGGTAGTTGACTTACACCTTCTAGAGCACGTTGGGTGGCACGGGATACATGCGGACGTGCATTGTCCTGTTGGAACAGCAAGTTCCCTTGCCGGTCTAGGAATGGTAGAACGATGGGTTCGATGACGGTTTGGATGTACCGTGCACTATTCAGTGTCCCCTCGACGATCACCAGTGGTGTACGGCCAGTGTAGGAGATCGCTCCCCACACCATGATGCCGGGTGTTGGCCCTGTGTGCCTCGGTCGTATGCAGTCCTGATTGTGGCGCTCACCTGCACGGCGCCAAACACGCATACGACCATCATTGGCACCAAGGCAGAAGCGACTCTCATCGCTGAAGACGACACGTCTCCATTCGTCCCTCCATTCACGCCTGTCGCGACACCACTGGAGGCGGGCTGCACGATGTTGGGGCGTGAGCGGAAGACGGCCTATCGGTGTGCGGGACCGTAGCCCAGCTTCATGGAGACGGTTGCGAATGGTCCTCGCCGATACCCCAGGAGCAACAGTGTCCCTAATTTGCTGGGAAGTGGCGGTGCGGTCCCCTACGGCACTGCGTAGGATCCTACGGTCTTGGCGTGCATCCGTGCGTCGCTGCGGTCCGGTCCCAGGTCGACGGGCACGTGCACCTTCCGCCGACCACTGGCGACAACATCGATGTACTGTGGAGACCTCACGCCCCACGTGTTGAGCAATTCGGCGGTACGTCCACCCGGCCTCCCGCATGCCCACTATACGCCCTCGCTCAAAGTCCGTCAACTGCACATACGGTTCACGTCCACGCTGTCGCGGCATGCTACCAGTGTTAAAGACTGCGATGGAGCTCCGTATGCCACGGCAAACTGGCTGACACTGACGGCGGCGGTGCACAAATGCTGCGCAGCTAGCGCCATTCGACGGCCAACACCGCGGTTCCTGGTGTGTCCGCTGTGCCGTGCATGTGATCATTGCTTGTACAGCCTTCTCGCAGTGTCCGGAGCAAGTATGGTGGGTCTGACACACCGGTGTCAATGTGTTCTTTTTTCCATTTCCAGGAGTGTATATAGTTCATTCCCAGTTTTTCTTTGATTTCTTCATTGTGGACACCCTCCTGCCATTGTTCCCATCTACTAGTACCTGCAATCATCCTAGCTACTTTCATATCCGCAACCTCAACCTTGTTGATAAGGTAACCTGAATCCACCCAACTTTCGCTCCCATACAACAAAGTTGGTCGAAAGATTGAACGGTGCACAGATAACTTAGTCTTGGCACTGACTTCTTTCTTGCAGAAGAGAGTAGATCGTAGCTGAGCGCTCACTGCATTAGCTTTGCTACACCTTGCTCGCAGTTCTTTCACTATGTTACCATCCTGTGAGAATGTGCATCCTAAGTACTTGAAACCATCCACCTGTTCTAGCTTTGTTCCTCCTATTTGACACTCAATCCGTTTATATCTCTTTGCCACTGACATTACTTTCGTTTTGGAGATGCTAATCTTCATACCATAGTCCTTACATTTCTGATCTAGCTCTGAAATATTACTTTGCAAACTTTCAATCGAATCTGCCATCACAACTAAGTCATCGGCATATGCAAGACTGCTTATTTTGTGTTCACATATCTTAATCTCACCCAGCCAGTCTATTGTTTTCAACATATGATCCATAAATAATATGAACAACAGTGGAGACAAGTTGAGCCTTGTCTTACCCCTGAAACTACTCTGAACCATGAAGTCAATTTACCGTCAACTCTAACTGCTGCCTGACTATCCATGTAAAGACCTTTAATTGCTTCCAAAAGTTTGCCTCCTATTCCATAATCTCGTAGAACAGACAATAACTTCCTCCTAGGAACCCGGTCATATGCCTTTTCTAGATCTATATCCCTGTTCCACTCATAGCACATCTCCATTATTTGCCGTAAGCTAAAGATCTGGTCCTGACAACCTGTAAGAGGCCTAAACCCACACTGATTTTCATCCAATTGGTCCTCAACTAATACTCACACTTTCCTTTCAACAATACCTGAGAAGATTTAACCCACAACGCTGATTAAAGAAATACCTCTGTAGTTGTTACAATCTTTTCTATGTTAAAAGATTGGTGTGATTACTGCTTTTGTCCAGTCTGATGGAACCTGTCCCGACTCCCAGGCCATTTCAGTTATCCTGTGTAGCCATTTAAGACCTGACATTCCACTGTATTTGATGAGTTCCGACTTAATTTCATCCACGCCAGCTGCTTTATTGTACCATTTTCTCCACTTCCTCAAATGTGATCCTATTTCCATCATCATTCCTATCCCATTGTACCTCGAAATCTGAAACATTACTGATCGTATTTTCACCTACATTGAGCAACTCTTCAAAATATTCCCTCCATCTGCCCAAGCAATCCACAGGATTCACCAGCTGTTTTCCTGACCTGTCCAAAATACTTGTCGTTTCCTTCTTGCCTCCCTTTCGATGACTGCTAATTACACTCCAGAATGGTTTTCCAGCAGCTTGACCCAAAGTCTCCAACCTGTTTCCAAAGTCTTCCCAAGATTTCTTCTTGGATGCTGCAATTATCTGTTTGGCTTCGTTTCTTTCTTCAACATAACTTTCTCTGTCTACCTGAGTTCTATTATTTAGCTATTTTTGATACGCCTTCTTTTTCCTTTTACAGGCTGCCTTGACTGTGTCATTCCACCAAGCTGTTTGCTTCATCCTACCTTTACACACTACCGTTCCAAGACATTCTTTAGCCACTTCTAGTACTGTGTCCCTGGACCTTGTCCATTCCTTTTCCAATGACTGTATTTGACTACATTCAACTAACTGGTACCTTTCTGAGATCATTGTTATGTACTTGTGGCTGATTTCCTTATCCTGAAGTTTCTCCACTCTTATCCTCCTACATATGGACCTGACCTCCTGCACTTTCGGCCTCACAATCCCTATTTCACTGCAGATTAAATAATGATCAGTGTCATCAAAGAATCCCCTGAATACACGTGTGTCCCTCACAGCCTTCCTGAATTCCTGATCTGTTATTATATAGTCAATGACAGATCTGGTTCCCCTGCCTTCCCAAGTATACAGGTGAATG
Organism: Schistocerca nitens; assembly: GCF_023898315.1. Classification (NCBI taxonomy): domain Eukaryota; kingdom Metazoa; phylum Arthropoda; class Insecta; order Orthoptera; family Acrididae; genus Schistocerca; species Schistocerca nitens. The sequence continues at coordinate 92,489,768 of NC_064621.1, read as the reverse complement.
TTCTTATGTTTAAAAAAGGAGTTTGTGATTACTAAGCCCATACTGGCACAGAAATCCAAGAGTTGTTTCCCGTTCCTGTTGGCCTCCATATCCTCTCCAAATTTACCCATAACCTTTTCATAGCCTTCTGTTCGATTTCCAATCCTGGCATTAAAATCACCCATGAGCAGAACACTGTCCTTGTCCTTTACTCTAATAACTACATCACTGAGTGCCTCATAAAAACTATCCATCTTATCTTGATCTGTCCCTTCACAGTGCGAATATGCTGACACAATCCTAATTTTCTTGCTAGGCACTGTCAAATCTATCCACATCAGTCGTTCGTTTACATACCTTATTGCAACTACGCTGGGTTCCATTTCTTTCCTGATGTAAAGCCCTACACCCCATTGTGCTATTCCTGCTTTGACTCCTGACAGGTAGACCATGTATTCTCCCACTTCCTCTTCTTTCTCATCCCTTACCCGAATGTCACTAACAGCTAAAACGTCCAGCCCCATCTTACTTGCAGCCTCTGCCAGCTCTACCTTCTTCCCAGAGTAGCCCCCATTGATATTAATAGCTCCCCATCTCATTACCATTTGTTTGCCAAGTCGTATCTTAGGAGTCCCTGGTTTGGCAGTTAGAGGTGGGACTCCGTCACCTCCAAAGGTCCGAGGCATTTTGCTCTGGTTGTTGCCAGCATCATATTTAAAGTACCAGGGAAGCAGGTTGCTAGCCTTACTTTCCCCTGAGTCCCATTGAGTTTTACCCCTAGCGGTTGAGGGACTAACCGGTGGATTTGGTAGTCTTTGCCGTATGAGCACAAAGGTGACCACGCCTCAGAGTATGTCCGAGATGCCCCGCCTTATTCCAAAGTAACTGGTATCCCGACTGTCGGGACCACTTACTTGGCCACTCATACGTTGACCGTGGTTCATGAACTAGAAGATGACTACAGGAACCCACACCATGAACCACCATACTAATATATCTTCTTTATTTTCTCATATCTCTTACATGCGACATCTTAAATAACTTGATTTATGTATCTCAGTCGTTCTCTATACTTTTTTCCATTGACACAGATCCATATTATCATAACTAAGAGACTATCGATCTGAATAGACAGTCAATAATTTCTACTCCTCTCTCTATAGACTTTCATAATTTTCTCCTGTTACTTAATTTTCTAAGGGCGTCGGCGAATGTAATTTTATCTTCCATATGAATTTCACGATAGGCCTCTAACATCACAAATTCAGAGATCTATGTTTTTTGTTTCTTGCCAGTGTTCAGGTGTCACACTGAGACGAGTAAATGCTTTCATAAACTTTACCGCTGGTGACACTTTTCAGGTTGCGAGTTTTTTCACTACTGCTGCTAGAGTAATTCTTTTGGACAGACTATTGACAATCTGAGTGAAATCCATTCGGTTGTCCCGTCATTATAAACACTAAAACAACTGTGAATCCAAAATTACGACCATCTTTGCAGTACTTACCTTCACAGTGTCTGAAATACGCAGGCGACCTGGCGCTTTGTGGTTGTTTAGCGTTTCGGAAAGACATGGACAAATACTCAATAGAATTTTACTTATATTCTAGTTCTTGTTTAGTTTTTTACTATCCCTACTGATCGTAACGAGTCAGTCTATACAAGAAGCTCATTGCCTACATACTCCCCCCCCCCCCCCGATTTTTAATTGCCTTACATTCACACAGACATTTACTTTAGACTTATTTTCTACGTCATACTTCGTCAAAACCGTGGTCACTTTTAGTTTCAGCCTCTATACCATCAGAATATCTCAGGCCATGCTTTCATCTAAAATCAAATGGTATAATAAGAGTATTTGTAATATCACGAAATTATATGAACTTAATGAACAATAAAAAAAGTTACTTAAGAGAATGTTTCGTTTTAAATAGGATACAATAGCTCAACATGCTTTTGGTGCGACGTATGTAAATCTATAAAACGGTCCGACGAATCAAATTTTACAGATTTTTCAAGTGCGGATGTTTGTGTTCATTGAGAATGAGATTGTGGCATAGAGTACCTCAACTGCATTGCATGTTCCTTAGAGTATCACTCACATGGAAGAAAATTACTACTAGTTTCTACTCGCTACTCCAGGTTAGGGGATCATCATGCTCAAAAAGGGGAAAACTATAAACAATGGGAATATAGTTCGGAGTTTTCTGGCAAAAATACATGAAATCTGATGATTTTGAACATGGCTGATAATACAGCAACCGTAGACGAAATTTATAATATTACTTGAAAATACAGTTCTTCGGTTGCACAGGTAAAATTTTTCAACTTTACCTAGGTTTCAACTGCTCTAAGGCAGCCTTCATCAGAAGTAAAAAATTTTTACATTACATAGAGTAAATAGTTATGAAATGGTTTAGAGCAACAGTGCTCACGTTAAAGATAAAAATATATTTGTACATTATAAAGTATTCCTAGGAATGCACAACTTGATTAAGACGCGCCGCTAAGGGTCGCGTGTGCGGCCGGCACTGTAAGCAGCATCAGACTGCATCAGTCCTCTGGGTTAAAATATTCTGGTGGTAAAATAGTCCCCCATTCGGATCTCCCGCCGGGGACTACTCAGAAGGACGTTGCTATCAGAAGAAAGAAAACTGGCATTCTACGGATCGGAGCGTGGAATGTCAGATCTATTAATCGGGCAGGTAGGTTACAAAATTTAAAAAAGGAAATGGATAGGTTAAAGTTAGATATAGTGGGTATTAGTGAAGTTCGGTGGCAGGAGGAACAAGACTTCTGGTCAGGTGAATACAGGGTCATAAATACAAAATCAAATAGGGGTAATTCAGGAGTAAGTTTAATAATGAACAGGAAAATATGAATCCGGGTAAGCTACTACAAACAGCATAGTGAACACATTATTGTGGCCGAGATAGATACGAGGCCCACGCTTACCACTGTACTTCGAGTTTATATGCCACCTAGCTCCGCAGATGACGAAGAGATTGATGAAATGTGTGATGAGATAAAAGAAATTAGTCAGATAGTGAAGGGAGACGAAAATTTAATAGTCATGGGTGACTGGAATTCGAGTGTAGGAAAAGGGACAGAAGGAAACATAGTAGGTGAATATGGATTGGGGGAGAGAAATGAAAGAGGAAGCCGTCTGGTAGAATTTTGCACAGAGCATAAATTAATCATAGCTAACACTTGGTTCAAGAATCGTAAAAGAAGGTTGTATACGTGGAAGAATCCTCGAGATACTAAAAGGTATCAGATACATTATATAATGGTAAGACAGAGATTCAGGAACCAGGTTTTCAATTGTAAGACATTTCCAGGGGCAGATATGGACTCTGACCACAATTTATTGGTTACGAACTGTAGATTAAAACTCAAGAAACTGCAAAAAGGTGGGAATTTGAGGAGATGGGACCTGGATAAACTGAAATAACCAGAGGTTGTAGAGAGCTGCAGAGAGAGCATTAGGGAACGATTGACAAGAATGGGGGAAAGAAATACAGCAGAAGAAGAGTGGGTAGCTTTGAGAGATGAAATGGAGAAGGTACCAGAGGATCAAGTAGGTAAAAAGACGACGGCTCACAGAAATCCTTGGGTAACAGAAAAGACATTGAATTTAATTGATGAAAGGAGAGAATATAAAAATGCAGTAAATGAAGCAGGCAAAAAGGAATACAAACGTCTCAAAAACGAGATCGACACGAAGTGCAAAATGGCTGAGCAGGGATGGCTAGAGGACGAATGTAAGGATGTAGAGGTGCATATGACTAGGGGTAAGATAGATACTGCCTACAGGAAAATTAAGGAGACCTTTGGAGGAATGAAGAACCACTTGCATGAATATCAAGAGCTCAGATGGAAACCCAGTTCTAAGCAAAGAAGGGAAAGGAGAAAGGTGGAAGGAGTATATAGACTAGAGGGTCTATACAAAGGCGATGTTCTTGAGGATAATATTATAAAAATGGAAGAGAAAGTAAATGAAGATGAAATAGGAGATATGATACTGCGTGAAGAGTTTGACAGAGCACTGAAAGACCTGAGTCGAAACAAGGCCCTGTGAGTAGACAACATTCCATTAGAACTACTGATAGCCTTGGGAGAACCGAGCCTAACAAAACTCTACCATCTAGTGAGCAAGATGTATGAGACAGGCGAAATACCCTCAGACTTCAATCAGAATATAATAATTCCAATCCCAAAGAAAGCAGGTGTTGACAGATGTGAAAATTACCGAACTATCAGTTTAATAATCCACGGATGCAAAATACTAACACGAATTCTTTACAGACGAAAGGAAAATCTGGTAGAAGCCGACCTGGGGAAGATCAGTTCCGTAGAAATGTTGGAACACGTGAGGCAATACTAACCCTACGACTTATCTTAGAAAATAGATTAAGGAAAGGCAAACCTACGTTTCTAGCATTTGTAGACTTAGAGAAAGGTTTTGTTCATGTTGACTGGAATACTCTCTTTCAAATTCTGAAGGTGGCAGGGGTAAAATACAGTGAGCGAAAGGCTATTTACAATTTGTGCAGAAACCAGATGGCACATATAAGAGTCGAGGGACATGAAAGGGAAGCAGTGGTTGGGAAGGGAGTGAGACAGGGTTGTAGCCTCTCCCCGATGTTATTCAATCTGTATATTGAGCAAGCAGTAAAGGAAACAAAAGAAAAATTCGGAGTAGGAATTAAAATCCATGGAGAAGAAATAAAAACTTTGAGGTTCACCGATGAAATTGTAATTCTCTCAGAGACAGAAAACGACCTGGAAGAGCAGTTGAACGGAATGGACAGTGTCTTGAAAGGAGGATATAAGATGAACATCAACAAAAGCAAAATGAGGATAACGGAATGTAGTCGAATTAAATCGGGTGATGCTAAGGGTATTAGATTAGAAAATGAGAGGCTTAAAGTAGTAAATGAGTTTTGCTATTTGGGGAGCAAAATAACAGATGATGGTTGAAGTACAGAGGATATAAAATGTAGACTGGCAATGGCAAGGAAAACGTTTCTGAAGAAGAGAAATTTGTTAACATCGAGTATAGATTTAAGTGTCAGGGAGTCTTTTCTGAAAGTATTTGTATGGAATGTAGCCATGTATGAAGTGAAACGTGGACAATAAATAGTTTGGACAAAAAGAGAATAGAAGCTTTCGAAATGTTGTGCTACAGAAGAATGCTGAAGATTAGATGGGTAGATCACATAACTAATGAGGAGATATTGAATAGAATTGGGGAGAAGAGAAATTTGTGGCACTACTTGACTAGAAGAAAGGATCGGTTGGTAGGACGTATTCTGAGGCATCAAGGGATCACCAATTTAGTATTGGACGGCAGCGCGAAGAGTAAAATCGTAGAAGGAGACCAAGAGATGAATACACTAAACAGATTCAGAAGGATGTAGGTTGCAGTAGGTATTGGGAGATGAAGAAGCTTGCACAGGGTAGAGTAGCAGTCTCTGGACTGAACACCACAACAACGTGGACAGCAGTGTGGGAAATCAAGGAGGTATTAGACGATGGAACTAAAATTCAGGGACGAGAAACAGGAACCTTGAGATGTACTGATATCACACTAGATCTCTCAGAGACAGCGAGGGAAGATCATGTTAAAGGAATCTGTGTCTTAAAAAGAAATTATAAGATGAACATCAACAAAAGTAGTGCAAGGATAGTGAAAATGTAGTCGAATTAAAGCATGCCCAGGCAAGAGCATTAGATTAAAAAATGACATACCAAAATAACAGGTAAGTTTTTGCGTTCGGACAGATAACTTACTGATGGCTGAAGTAGACAGGATATACTCGCAGAGTGCATGTTGCTATAGCAAGAAAAATATGAAATTTGTTAGCATCAAATGTAAAAGCGAAGAAAGTCCTTTCCGACGGTATTTGTCTGGGGTATATCATTGCCCAGAAATAAAACTTCCAAGATTATCGGTTCCGATAAGGAAGGGTCAGAGGCTTTTGTAATGCACTGCTGCGGATGAACTCCGAAAATTAGATGGGTAAGTCGTAAAATTGATGGGGAGGTGCTGAAACGAATTTGTGGCAAAGCTTGATTAAACGATTGGACTTGTTTATAGGATTTAGATTGTGACATCCACCAGTCTTCAATTTGATAGTGGAGGGACGTGCGTAGGGTGTAAAAGTTTAGAGATAAATCAAGACACAAAGCAGTTCAAAATGGACGTAGGTTGCAGTAGATACGCAGGGATGAAGAGGCTTGCACAGGAAAGACTAGCGTGAGAAGCTATATCAACCTAATCTTAAGATAGTGTAACACAACAATAAAACTTCAGAACATAATGAACTGAATATTATTGGGCAGATTTGAAACCTGGATTTAGAGGAAAGGTGGAATGAAAGAAGCGCTGGGACATTCCTATATACACGATGTCTCTCCTATGGGTCGTCAGGTGCATTTTCTATGGTTTTTCAGCAGATATTGCAATTTCATTGTTGCAGTGTGAAGCTGGAGTCGCCCCAACAAATACTGCTCATCACAAGTCTACGCGACGCACAGTTTCGATGGAAAGGTTCGGTCTGTTGCCCGCTACATAGTAATGATTTTTAAGAAGGAATTTTACGTGTCACTCCCATGTTAGTCTATTGCGATATTCGTTTTCCGATGTATAAAATACGAAGAATAACCTAGCAGCGACTGCGCAGCGCTTCTGCGTGGTGGTAGCGATTAGCGCGAGCCAGGGCAGTCTTACCGCTGCTGGAGAACTGGATTTTCTTCTTGTTTTACTCTTCCTGTTAATATATGTCAATAAAAGGAATACAGTGCTAGACTAATTTGGGACCACTCTATCGAATGGGTAGTTAAAATTCCGATTAAAACGTTTTTTTTAAAAAAGCGACGCTTTCCGTCGGCGCTGAGCGTCGCAGAAAAGACGTGTTGAACAGTATTTGTTTGACCTGACTCCAGCTACATTTCGCAAAAACGAAACTGCAAACACCTGCTGAAACAACAGAGACAATGCGCTGTCGGCACTTAGGAAAGACACCCTTCGCAAACCTGTAGGAAGATCATTGCTGTTGTAGGAGGGAGGAGCTATGCCGAAATGGATAGCTGACAAATTACTGAACTGGAGAACTGTAACAACTGTGTTTTGCTTATTGTCGGGAACAACAATACAGAGAACGTTTATGAAATACGTAAACGTTTATATTTAGCCAATCGGATTTCTTCTCCGACGCATATATGTGTACTGCTTTCACCTCTGTGAGGAAGTGCAGTGAACACACACACACACACACACACATATATATATATATATATATATATATATATATATATATATATATATATATATATCATATGCAAGCTTCTTCACCTCCCAGTACCTACTGCAACCTATCCTTCTGAATCTGTTTAGTGTATTCATCTCTCCGTCTCCCTCTATGATTTTTACTCTTCGCACTGTCCTCCAATACTAAATTGGTGATCCCTTGATGCCTAAGAATACGTCCTACCAACCGATCCCTTCTTCTAGTCAAGTTGTGCCACAAACTCCTCTTCTCCGCAATTCTATTCAATACCTCCTCATTAGTTATGTGATCTACCCATCTAATCTTCAGCATTCTTCTGTAGCACCACATTTCGAAAGCTTCTCTTCTCTTTTTGGTTCAAATGGCTCTGAGCACTATGGGACTCAACTGCTGAGGTCATTAGTCCCCTAGAACTTAGAACTAGTTAAACCTAACTAACCTAAGGACATCACAAACATCCATGCCCGAGGCAGGATTCGAACCTGCGACCGTAGCGGTCCTGCGGTTCCAGACTGCAGCGCCTTTAACCGCACGGCCACTTCGTCTTCTCTTTTTGTCCAAACTATTTATCGTCCACGTTTCACTTCCATACATGGCTACATTCCATACAAATACTTTCAGAAAAGACTTCCTGACACTTAAATCTATACTCGATGTTAACAAATTTCTCTTCTTCAGAAACGTTTTCCTTTCCATTGCCAGTCTACATTTTATATCCTCTGTACTTCAACCATCATCAGTTATTTTGCTCCCCAAATAGCAAACCTCATTTACTACTTTAAGCGTCTCATTTCCTAATCTAATACCCTCAGCATCACCCGATTTAATTCTACATTCCATTATCCTCGTTTTGCTTTTGTTGATGTTCATCTTATATTCTCCTTTCAAGACACTGTCAGTTCTGTTCAGCTGCTCTTCTAGGTCCTTTGCTGTCTCTGACAAAATTACAGTCTCATCGGCGAACCTCAAAGTTTTAATTTCTTCTCCATGGACTTTAATTCCTACTCGGAATTTTTCTTTTGTTTTATTTACTGCTTGCTCAATATACAGATTGAATAACGATTTCCACACACTTCTAAGAAAGGGAAATTGTTATCCGGTTTCCTTCTGTATTTGGCTGTGCCTTGAGAACTGTGACAAAGCGATTCATTTCCGATACACACACACACACACACACACACACGCACACACACACACACACACAAAGATAAAACTGCGAGATTCCTGCGATATCGGGTTTATTGTTCAGAGCGCTGTAACAATGGAAGACACTCAGCGCGAGACGGCAGAATATACTCGAGCGTTGGGCGCCGGATAAATATATTGACCCGAGGGAGGCAATAGCTATAGATTTCTCCCGCACAGGAGGGTATCACAGTCCTTCTCTCCCGCCGTATCTTTCTCTTGCGTTCCGCTGATCAAATTTCTCCCACAATAACAGTCCATTGGCGGTGCGGCCGGGTATTGGAGATGCCATCTGACGCAGCCCAGTTCTTTTTTTATTTATTTTTTACGTCCTCCCAAGACTGCAGACCACGGAATTCTCGGAATTTATCAGTTCAGTCGCATGAGACCTCAGTGAAAGAGGAGCGGGGAATGACGCAATCACGGCGGCTAGGATCACAAGTGACGAGCGAACTCCTACTTGCTTCAGTACAGGCCGAGTAGCTAATAAATGCTTTCGTGGTGCGATAGGAGGCTAGCGTATTAGAATTCAGTCAACATTAAATGCGTAAAAAGTGTTAATGTTCTTACGTAAATTGGAAGTGGAGGGTAGAGAAAGAAAAGGAAAGATCTCATGATATCACCTGCATCAGGATATTATGCGGAGACAGAGACGGCGAGTGAAGATGTATTTCTGACCGGGACGCGAACACGGGTTCCCCCGCTTACTAGGGCAGTTGGGTTAACCACTACACCCCCTGGTGACAGTGTTTACTGCTCTGCACGTACGCGGCACGCGTCTCGGCCGACACACGTGGCAACCTAGCGCCAGCTATCTGCAGAACTTTTAAGTCAGTTGCAGGTGGATGGGCAAGAAAGGGAAGCTGTATTGGGACTTCATAGGGAATCAACGGCGTTGAGTGAGAATGTGTGCTCAAGTGCTCAACTGGGTTCCGAACACAGGTTCTCTTGCTTACTAGGCAGTTGGATTAACCACACCGGCACCCAGACTCTGCGTTTATCGCAATTGCGCGGTCTACCTCGGCACGCCTGTCGGCAGACCCACATTCCGACTAGCGCCACCTACCACAGTCCCCGTCCATGTACTCCACGCTCGCTACTTTGAGATTCCCACATGAGGTCGAATGTAATTAGGCATCAACACTGAATGTGGTGGACTCATTGCCCAACGAGACGAATCAGTGATATGTCACCGCTGATTCCGCATAAAGTCCTGAAGCAACTGACATCAATAGTTCCGTCGTTTTCCTTTACTTTCTCCCTTCTCCACCTTCAATTCACATAATATACAGGGTGGTCCGAAATTCCCGTTACAGACTTCTAGTACTTGTAGACGGGAGTGAGTATATCGTATTTTGAATAGGAACCCAGGTCCGGAAACATCATCCAACGAGACTACAGAGCGTCTAAGTTATAGGCTCGGGTGTCTGATTCAAATGGCTCTGAGCACTATGGGACTTAACTTCTGAGGTCATCAGTCCCCTACAACTTAGAACTACTTAAACCTAACTAACCTAAGGACATTACACACATCCATGACCGAGGCAGGATTCGAACCTGCGACCGTAGCGGTCGCGCGCTTCCAGACTGTATCGCCTAGAACCGCTCGGCCACTCCTGCCGGCACGGGTGTCGGTAAATGTAAGTATACACGGGGTGATTCCGTAATGATGTTACAGACTTTCTAGGATGATGGAGAACGATAAATGTATTAATTTGAAGTAAGGATCCCTCTACCGGAAACGAACGAGTCGAAAGTTAAAAACGAAAACCGTTCTGATAGCTCTGACAGTTGAACACATGTACCGGTTCTTGTGTTGCGAAGAGTGTAGGGCTGGTAACTTTCAGTGGTGGTAGTGTGGACAAAAACTAGAAAAAAGTCCAATAAACATGGTCTCTAAATTGCATACCTGAGGAACTATGAACATTCGTTCATCTTCGCTAATGTGAAACACATCTCCTCTACTGAGCAAGTGTTCATGGCTGTTAAGTCTGTAACGGGATTTCCGACCACCGTGTATATCACAACTGCTGAATCCGTATGGTGTCTCTTCTTTCAGAGATGCCACGAAGAACAGACGCCACACATTCATATCACTACCCGCCGTCCCAGCCCACGGCTTCCATACTTACTGCTTTGAGATTCTCACAGGAGGTGACTGTTCATTTGCACTGGAGGTGATGGATCCATAGCCCATCGAAGCTGCTACGCACTTAAATATTAATGTTTCAATGGTATTTAATGTCCTGTATACATTGGAAATTTAAAGGACGTATGTATTTCCAATTTTTTTTTGTATACAGGGTGACCTAAATAGACAGGTACAGTAATACAAGGGACGAATAAAAATTTTCCGCTGAAGTCCAGAATCGGCATGCCATTCAAGTAAAATCACAGTGGGTGTTGAGTCAACCATCCCACCAAAGCACAGGCTGAAAATACCCGTTTGGTAAAACGCCGTGTCCTGCTGCGAGGAGAAGTCCTTAACTGTCTGCTGCATATCTTCCTCCGACAGGAATCGTCTACCTTTCAAGGCTTTCTTTAAGAGACCGAAGGCGTGATAATCGCATGGCGAGAGATTAGTAATATTTTTCTGAGCCATCAGTCCTCTGTCTGGTTTGATGTGGCCCACCACACGAATCCCCAATTCCAATTTTTAGTTCCGGTTTTAGTATTTGCACCACCGAAGTGAGTACCACGAAATCCACTCCTGGCCAACCTTTCAACCTTAACGCAGTACTTGCAACCTACGTCCTCAATTATTTGCTGGATATATCCCAATCTCTGTAGTCCTCTACAATTTTTGCCTCGTACAGATCCTTCCGGTACCGTGGAAGTCATTCCCTGATGTTTTAACAGATGTCCTAGCATACTGTCCCTTCTCCTTGTCAGTGTTTCCCACATATTCCTTTCCTCTTCGATTCTGCGCAGAACCTCCTCATTACTTACCTTATCAGTTCACCTAATTTTCAACATTCGTCCGTAGCACCACGTCTCAAATGCTTCGATACTCTTCTGTTCCTGTTTTCCCACAATCCAGGTTGGACTCGTTATCTAGGGACAGTAAATAAAACATTTACTCCATAAGTCAACGGGAGTCGGTATTCGTCCATACTCCCTATCTGATCTATTATAGAATACCCTGAGATCACTAATGTTACTAGAAAATACTTTCGGATTATGCGCCAAGATGACTCTTTTACACTGGATGTTCTAGATTTCTGGAAATGAACAGATTGATTTAAAGACTAACACAGAGAAAAGTGCCAGTTCCGCTGTACTCTTTCGAACGCCAGGCTGAAGAGAAAGTTGAATTCTGCTTTACTTCGTCATTCATTATTTTGTCGTCGGAAACAATGTGGTGAGATATACTGCAAATCAGTTATCAACAGCCTGCCGGAGTGGCCGAGGGTTCTAGGCGCTACAGTCTGGAACCGAGCGACCGCTACGGTCGCAGGTTCGAATCCTGCCTCGGGCATGGATGTGTGTGATGTCCTTAGGTTAGTTAGGTTTAAGTAGTTCTAAGTTCTAGGGGACTGATGACCTCAGAAGTTAAGTCCCATAGCGCTCAGAGACATTTTTGAACCAGTAATCAACAAAATATTGCAAGAGAAATTTTTAAAATTAAATGTCCTCTACAATATTCCGATGTCTTTTCAATAAAGTTGACACTTTTTATTATGATACGCCACTAATGTTACTCCTGAAGCCAGCGTTTGTCACTGATTATGTTGAGGAAACTGCACAAGCACGCAAAGCAGAACCATATTAAGAAGAACTATAATTAACCTAACTTCAAAGAGAAATTCTGTCACTGACAAAAAGACGTAAATGTCAGTAGTTTGCTGTTCCATTTGTGTTAAAGGACCATAGTCAACGGCAATAACATGAAAAGGAATTCTGCAGAAATGTTTAGTAAGAGAAAATTGTAGGTTGATAATAAGGCACCATGAAAACACGCATTTAAGGGTACCGAAAGTAATCCATCGACACATATATCACTCGTTACTGACAGCACTGGGTAGTAATTTAAAAAGAAAAGATTATCTAATATATTTACAGCAGTAATATAGGTAGATAAACGTCCGCACAAACACAGGAGGGTCAAATAGATTCTATCGTCCGCGGATTCGTGCATTTAAAATCCGAACAAGAAATCAGCATTTTAGATTATTAGTAATCAAAATACGTGGCAACGGAATATTTGTGCTTAACTTTGCAGATAGCAAAAATCCACAGGAGCGCCGAAGTTCCATGTTCCTTGACCAGAGATGGTTCGTATAACATATTTGCCACGATCAACATCACTGCAGAGATTCTACTCCTCTCTTTGTTTAGTGTTTTTTTAGAATGTTAGTGTAATTGTCACAGCATAAAGAGGAGCCGACATGTACGTTTCGATTGCATACAAGCGGTTTCTTATCTACTTTGTAGCTGGCCCGGTGTTTGCTAACAATTTATTTCTTCACTGTAACAAATTTTTTTGAGTGCTTGTGACTGCTCTTTACGTTACACATTTACAAGTACTGATACTGCGAGGACAGTACAATGCAGGAAAAATTAACAAAAAGTAATCTAACAACTTGTAATAAAACTCGTCTTGACCGCAAGTATTTGTTTTATTTTTTAAATTCTAATGCATTTCACCATTACACCATTTTCAAAGGACAGAAATACTACTGACATCAAGTACTGCGACCAACATAATAGCACAGGGTGTTTATAAATCAATATCGGGCTTTTAACGCTTTATAGTATTTATTACATTAAACTTACAGTTATAAATGATACGTCAAATGAAAGAGCAACTCAAACAGTTTTTCCAAGAACCTTATAAATGTTCATTGTGAGCACTATTTGTCACACGGCACATGAACTTCACTGTACCCGAGGGCTGGATAGGCCGCAAGGGGCCTAATGACAGTGCTTGCCTTGCCTGGCCTCCACGTTCACCCGACGTAACGCCATGTGACTTTTTCCTTTGGGGCTTCATCAAGGATCGTGTGTACGTGTCTTCGCCACGGGCAGACCTCCCTGAATTAAGAAACCGGATTGAAGCAGCTATTGCTACAATAACTGAAGACACACTTATCAACGTTTAGGAAGAACTCGGCTATAGACTTGATGTGTGCCGTGTGACAAATGGTGCTCACATTGAACATTTATAAGGTCATTGGTAAAACTGTTTGAGTTGTTTTTTCATTTGACATATCATTTATAACTGTAAGTTTCATATAATAAATATTATAAAGCATTAAAACCCCGATATTCATTTGTAAACACCCTGTATTACTTACATGTATACTTAGGCCGAAACTCGTAAGGGTGAAAAAAACGAAGTAAATACTTGTAGTCAACACGCAACTTTTATTATAAATGCCGAATATGACGTCCACGTCTCACCTCATGGAGCTTTTATGCCATATGTTCCCGGAATCTAATTATTCAATACATTGTCATAAAAAAAAAAATAAAAGTGGTACCGTCATTAACTACTAATGAAAACGTTTTTGGTCCGGGGCCTGAAGTCCGCCACCGCTTAAATTTTTATTAATAATCAAACTTGCGCATAATAAGTCACCGTCATTCTGCCAACGGCCTTGTCAAAGAGGGCAGAGGAGTGAGCAAAGGTTCAGGGCACTCTCTTGTTCTTTAGGTTGAAACCGCCGCTAAAGGCGGAAGAATCAGCAATGATCAACGGAAAGAGGATGCAGAAGGCAAGTACAAAACGTTCAAGGGAATTCAGGGCTACAGAACGACAAGTCTCTTAGGGGTAAGGTAAATTGGAAGTACAAGGGAGCTAAGACGAAATGGCTGCAAGAAAAATGTGAAGGATTCGAAAAAGAAATGGTTGTCGGAAAGTCTGACTCAGCATATAGGAAAGTGAAAATAACCATCGGTGAATTAAAAGCAAGGATGTTGGGATTAAGAGCACAACGGGAATTCCAGTGTTAAATGCAGAGGGGTGAGCGGATAGGTGAAAAAATTACATTGAAGTCTCTATGAGGGGGGAGATTTGACTGATGTGATACAGGAAGAAACAGGAGTAGATTTAGAAGAAATAGGGAATCCAGCATTAGGATCAGAATTTAAGAGAGCTTTGGAGGACTTAAGATAAAATGAGGCAGAAGGAATAGATAAAATTTTACCAGAATCTCTAAAATCATTTGGGGAAGCGGCAACAAAACGATTATTCACACTGGTTGGTAGACTGTATGAGTCTAGCGAGAAACCAACTGACTTTCGGAAAAGCATCATACACACAGAGACGGCAGGAGCTGACAAGTGCGAGATGAGGACTACAGCGCAGGTACTCGAGTGTCTCTGGTGTCCATACTGGATGAGGCAGGCCTTCCAGACCGACCGGCGTCTTGTGTCGAATCGCGACCAGCACAGCGCTCAGCGCACCCTTCTACAACGGTGGTTTCGACAGTCATTCTACCCCGAGCTGATTCTTCATTCTCCTGTGGATGTGTACCTGTGTTTGTCCTTCGGCACCCATGAAAACAATGGAAGCACGTTGGTCATGTTTGTCCACATTTGGTAATAACGTCGCCGTAGTTCACGTTTCCATGTTTGCCGCATGCGCGTCGGAAAGACACGAATGTCATTATAATTCCTTTCCTAAATGTCGGTGCTTTAAAGGCCCATAGGAGTCGCGCCGCGTTGCACATACGCTACCACAATGCCCTCAAACGGCAGGTTTTTGATCGCCTGCAAGACCAACAATGGTTCTGAAAGGGAAACTACAGAAAGGTCGTAATCGTTACTATAAAATAAACACAAACACTGTTTCAGTTTGACCGAAAAAAATTTAGTTGTAATGCAGAAACACGTCCGAAATCAAATGGACCATGAAAATGATAAATCTGCAACTCTTCAGCGTGTAAGCTGACAGAGTCTTGATGTTGAAGATACTCCTGTAGGAGTATAAAAAAGCGAATATGCTCTTATTTAAAAGGCTTTGACTGAATAGTGGGGTACTAGCAGGGTCATTCTATCTTCCTCAGCTCCTATTTAAAAGGCTTTGACTGAATAGTGGGGTACTAGCAGGGTCATTTTATCTTCCTCAGCATATTTTTCCTAAATATTTAGGAATGCGACAATATTCTCGCTGTTTTTGACATGCAGCTCACCTCTCACTCCCACTAGTACAGAGATGGTGCAGTTTCGTTAGTGCGGGTTGCCTACATCAGGGTCAGGTATGCACTCAGGGGCAAACCTGTTGTTCTCCTCTGATTGACAGGTACTTAACCTATTGTTCTCCTTTGATTGACAGGACCTTAAGCTATTGTTATGCTAAAGGGATCCTTCCTCTTGATTGATAGGTCCTTAACCTGTTGTTCCCCTACCCTCTCCCACTCCCCTCCCCCTCAGGAAACTTCCAACCCACCCCCTATCCCTTGCTGCTACAGGTACACTTTCAGGTCTGAGATCGGAATAGCCCCTCTTACACATATCAGTTTGTTTGACTACTTAATTAAACTGATCAGTTAATTAACCTCTCCCTCTCTGGTAAACCGCCCCCCTCCCACACTCCCTCCCAGAAATTGGTGGAAAAAGTTTCAGTTGATCAGTCATTTGCAGGGAATTCGATTGCTGTGTATGGAATATTGTTTAAACAATATAGACAATGTGTGTAATATTGCTTATTTACACAATTTAGGGGATTCAAGGCAGTCTATGGAATATAAGGGAGCTGGTGGCTTTGAGGTGGAGAGGAAGGATCTCATAACAGGAAATTCAAGGGTATATTGTGTATTTATAAAAAAGATCGGTTTGTGGGTGTTGGATTTCTCTTGCTCTGCATTCTCTGCTGTTTGGAAACTCGCAGGACTTGTAAGAAATAATTACATGGGGCAAACGTGTTGCATAACCTCATGTTCGGCGCTGTACTCTGGGTGTCTTAACATAATGTTTGGCCCTTTGTCGGCACTTAACCTAATGTTCTGTTAAGTGGTTTCCCATGTCACCCCCAATTCCTTAAACTATTGTACCGCCTTTGATACCAGATTAATTAGTTATGTCCTCCCACAATTTTCTGGTACACTTTTCGAATTTCGCATGCTTTTGAACGCCATTTCTGGGGCATTCTACTTTGTCACCCACCCCCTGCAACTATTGTACTATTTTACATAAAAATTATGCAAATTAACCTAGTGTTCTGCAATTAACCTGTTGCTCTGCTCCATGTCATCCACTTACACACACCCTCCCCTTAACTATTATATTGCTAGCACCACATTGATATAAAAAACTTTTGCAAATTAATTAAATCGATATTCTTCACATGTGTAAGGTAGTTTTTTTAATATGCTGCATTTTTATTGGTAGGTGAAATCGTTTAAACAAAAGATCGCTAATAAAAAACACATCTCGCCACCTGACGCCCAACACCGACGCCACCGACTCGACACATTCCCCCAGGAGTCGGGGTTCATCAGCGGCCCCCGAAAAGAGATGAGGCAGCCGTCAGCTGCTGAGCCCCTGGGGTGGCCGAGCAGTCTGCAACCGCGCGACCGCTACGGTCGCAGGTTCGACTCCTGCCTCGAGCATGGATGTGTGTGATGTCCTTAGGTTAGTTAGGTTAAAGTAGTTCTAAGTTCTAGGCGACTGATGACCTCAGAAGTTCAGTCCCATAGTGCTCAGAGCCATTTGAACCATTTTGATGAGCCCCACACTGGTGTCCGTTGGCGTCCTGCAAGCATGAGGCGGCAGCATCCCTTTCACACTTGATAGCTGAGAAATTCCTGTCGAAATACGAGTTCACCTAGGCACCATTGCTGGTGCGATGGCACATAGGTGCGGTGTGGGTCCAGCTCTGAGAGATGTTTGCATAGCAGCTAAAAGGTGGACAGTGTTATACCGACATCACATATGTATGAAAATAAGAGCCAAGTCCCCCCTCTGGACGTGCTACAGAAATCTGTTGCAATGCTTCCCAGAATAACGCAGCTTGCATTGTTCCTAGCGATCCTAACAGAATATATGGGCTGCGTGTAGTCGTGCGTGCGTGCTTACCTGCCAAACGTGGCTGATGCATCGCCGCGAAATGTTCGTCTTGCTGTCAACATACGTCTCAGAAACGTTAAACGTTCTCACCACTAAAAGCCTTCATCATTTCTGTGCGCACTCGCGAAAACACCGTTAGTCATAAATGCATTCTTGTTGTTTGGAAAGAGAACACTGTCTAAGCACAGACGGGGAGGTGGGATGCTGCCCACTTGTATAATACAGGGTGCCTAGGAAACTGTTTTCTCGGATGGCTAGGCAACATACAATCAAACCATATTAATGGGGTTTATTACAGTAATTTTACTGACAATAGTTAACTAGTGTTCCTACAGTGACGTGTCGCAAGCAACTGGTGACATGCAAATAATCAATGTCCTCCTCTATATAGAATTTCCATGCAAGAAATTAATATAAGGCACAAGTCTCGGCTAAACAGTTAGGATGACGGCTCGTCTTCTAGTACGGCTCTTCTAGTGCGTCTTCAAGTGCGTCTCTTCTAGTGTCGCCGAGGCTTGGGGGAGATGCGCTTATATTCTCTTCGTGAAGATCCTACTCCTGTCGTGGTGCGGTCCTAGTCACCTAACTAGTGGCTTACGTCCCCGCAAAGCCTTCTCTACTGTTACGTTTAGGACGACGTGCCGGCACTTGATGTTACGCCGAAACACTTTTTTTTTTAAAGGTGCAAGGTAATCAAAGAAAATCTCCCGGCCGTCTCAGTGACAGTTTTTATCCCGACATTCAATATTCCAAACTGAATAATTTACAGTGTATACCTTCAATGTGATTGTTGTACAAGTTCTCTTGGTTTCGATGCCTGTCAACTATGCGCTGTTTTATTTTATTATTTTGCCTTAGTTATGTAATTTTCTAAATAACAGTCGGTAGAAAGATCAAGTGAAATGGAAACTGTAACACAGTTTAGGAGGTTTTTGGATTTCTCTGCGATACACGGTGAGCCGAAAACGCACTGGTGGAATTCCTGATTTTGTTCAGGTATGCTTTCTGAATGTTCTGGTATCAGGAACCTGTGGTCTGCCGCTCAGTATAGGATATCAAGTAACTTGAAGGCTCTGAGCACTATGGGACTTAACATCTGAGGTTATCAATCCTCTAGAACTTAGAACTACATAAACCTAACTAACCTAAGGACATCACACACATCCATGCCCGAGGCAGGATTCGAACCAGCGACCGGAGCGGTCGTGCGGTTCCAGACTGTAGCGCCTAGTCATAAGTGAGGAACCGCTCGGCCACCCCGGCCGGCTCGAACTCGGAAGGTTGGGGACGATGTACTGGCGGAAGTAA